>NW_014556042.1:1162115-1269686 GCF_001313825.1 Dinoponera quadriceps | reverse complement strand
TTTTTTCCCCCCCCCCCCCTCCCCCCCCCCCTCATTCTAGCTCTCGTTGTTTTTTTTTGCGCCGGGACTCTCCGCGAGGGAGGAGACGCGGGTCGGCGCGAATGGAATACATTTGCGAGAACAATGGGAGAGTTTTTCGCCGGCAACAAAGGCGAGCCGGCTGCAATTACTTGCTGATAGACGCGCGCGATAAATATTCGGGATCGAACGCCGTTGAAAGGCGTGAGAATCGATGTAAACTGCAGGTTGCCGGAAACCGATGTAATTAATCCATCGATTTTGCGAGTCCGTGCGGTTTGCCGTTCCTTTAATCGAATTATTACCCGTTCGTTGTTTATTTTTTGTTTTTCCTTTACCTTTTTTTTGGTTTACCTTTATAGCAATCTATCGGAAATAAACGCAGTTTTATTTTTAGAGAAGTGGGTCACGAAGGCTCGTCACGGTCTATGCAGTTATCGGATGTATTGGAACGGAGAGAGGAGAAGACAGAGATAGATAGAGAAAAAGAGGAGGGGGGGGGAGGGGGGGAGAGAGCGATTGAGAGAGAAAAACACGGCGACAGAATTTCACCTTTTTATACAACTAAAATACTTCACATCGCCCGATATTAACGTTGCGCTACCTTTTAGGTTGCGTAAAAAAAAACCATTGTCACGCCTCGTTGGGGTTCTTCAATGCGAGCTAACAAAGTCGTCCGCGGAAGAATCGGGGAAGATAGATGGAACGTCGCGCGCGCCACCCTTTCCCCGTCGCGCGCCAGCGTGTACAATTTACCCGCCGTGAAATACTTATTAATAACGGGGATGATCGATATTTATACATCGGCACAGAGAGCCGGTAGCGTTGGTCTGGCACTAAATTTTCGAAAAAAAAAAACGAAAAGGGGAGGGCGGAGATACCACGCGTCGGGGGGCTTTTACAAGGAGATTAAACGCGGGCTGTAAATTACACGGGTTATTTTATTTCTGCGATGTAAGGCCGCGCCGCTGTAGGATGATTAATCGCTTCGCGAGTAACCGGAGAGAAACCCCGGGCGCAATTTACCCACAACGAGGTAATTGATAGTTGAGGTAATCGATAGCCATGAGCGAGACGTTGATAACAATTTTCCGAGGCAGCCTGACGGAATCGTCAAAGACGTGTGAATGGGCGATCTTTATAAACAGCGCTCGAGGAAAACCCGGGGATTTGCGCGGGTACCTTGTTCCCTCGGAATTTTCCGACCCGCCTCATATTTAACCTGCTCTCAAGAAAACCGCGAGAATAAACTCAAAATGAACCGGGAGGGAGAGAGAGAGAGAGAGAGATACGCGGGAAAATGCGCGCGCGCACGACGGGGTTCCTCGGAAAAACGATAAAAAATTTACAACCTACATTTTCCCGGGTGCACAGTTCTCTTTCGAGTTTCGCGATACACCGATGGCACAAAACAGAACGAGGCTGTGACAACAAAAGGGGGGCGGGGGGGAGCACACGGTAAACATAAGATATGGAAATATAATTTACGCTAATCCAATGCAAGAGCTTGCAAGCTCGAGCAATGCAAAGCTAATGTGTACTTTACGGGCTGCATTCTGGCAGGTTTAGAAGCGGCCCCCGAGCGTATTCCTCTCTCTCTCCCTCTCGCATTTGCTCTCTCATTCTCCCGGCTGTTCTCCCTCCCGATCAAATCGAAATAAAAGTATGCAGATTAGAGCACGTATTACATTCGGCTCAGGCAAGATCGAAGTCGTCGAATTCCAGTCGGCGAAATTTATACGCTCCTACGAAGGGCACTCTCGAACAATTCGGGAACGCTTTCACGTCGAAATGGAGCGGAACGGGAAGCGCCGCGATAAGCCGCTTTTCCCCGCGCCGCGATTTTATTATCGGCTCGCAAGCTACCCTCCTCTCTTTCTCTCGCTCGGTCTCTCCTTCTCCCGTCGGAGAGAAACGCCGACGACTCGTGGAACGATCGCCAAAGGGAGTCAGATTTCTATCCTTCCTCGCTCGCATGCCACCTATAAATGTTTAACGTCCCTCCTCGCCGCATGCCGCCAATACCTTCGGCGAGCATCTTTCGCCGGTCTTCGTCGGGCGCGCGCCGTCTTGCGAGATACGTTTATCGCTTCGCCGCTCCTTCGAGACGCCGCGAAACGGCAGGTAGGGGAGACACCGGCGGATTTAGCGAAATCCCCCCCCGTCTCGAGCGGAGCCGTGAATCGCGCACGTTTTTTTTATGCAACGGCGACGCTCCGCCCGGACGAATTTCCGTTCATCAATTTGTCGCGCGAGATGAAAGAGGAGTGAAGTCTCCGACGATATTTCCGGGAGTTCATTCGGCGGAAATTCGCGCGTCACGTTTGACGGGAGCATGACGGGCGCGAGTCGCGGCTAAGTTTCGCGCGATCGCGACGTACGTAAACCGCGACTTGTTGCGCGCGCGAATCGAGAAAGTCCCAGCCGGAGATTAGGAAAGAGGAGGAAAAAGAGAAACATAATTGACCCTCCGAATTCGCCACGGCACGCTCAGCAAAAACCGCCGCTATTGGTCCTACATTTATCGTCTGATTTGCTTAACTCTCCATCAACAACCGCGACAAATTAAAGATTCGTAGACACAAACAGCTTTTTTAAATAAGAATTCTATTGATACGTGCGATTAAATCACTCGTAGTAATTATTATCTCTGCGTAAATAAGAAAATGCCATGCTAATTCGGCCCGCTGTGTCGAAACGCGTCAAAACGGATTCATGTGGGAACTTTTGTTTTTCTTTTGTATCTTTGCATTATCGTTCCGATTCTTTCTTATCTCTTTGTATCACGGTAGCACTCTTATAGAGGAACATTTCCTTAGAACGATAATAAATGCATCATTCAATCAGCCAAAACTGAAATTATTCGTATTATGCGTTTCGATCAATCTTTCAGTTGAGTTGAAATTTGATCAAACTTTCTCTGTCGAGTAAATTCTGCTATTCGAATCTTTACGTCAGATTGTTGACCTGACTCGATTTTCCTTTAATTTTAGTCAATTGCAAGCTCATGCAAGAAAATTTGCGAAGCTCTGAGACTTAGTTCTCTTTACTCGATTGTCTTTAAAGTAATTTTGCACTCGAAGAGTAGAGTGATAGCCAAGTTATTCGGATTCAAGCGACTTTTCACTCGTACAGGGTGAATTCTCCATTCCAAATCGTCGAGTGAACATTTTTACTCGAAACTGAAGAGTCAATCTGATATATTCCACCGCCGAGAATTTCATTGTAAAAATCGATTGAAACATTTACTCATACGAAGTTAAAAGGTTACACAGTAAAAAAATGTGTAACAGTCGTTCAAATTTTTGTATCACTTTTAACAAGGCGAATATGTTAAAAAGTAACACGTTAACAAAGTAAATGTGTTAATTTAACATATTTACTTTATTTTACTTTTCAATATACTCTCCATATTAAAGTAACACAAAAACTTAGGTGGATCGTTTGTAACAAAAAATTTTCTACAAGCTTTTTACAGGCTTCTGTGAAATACTCTTGCGTTTTCGAGTGATGATATTTTCACTGTCGCACGGGAAAAACAATTCCGTGTAATTGAATTTTCCGTTGCCTGGGGACCACAGGAAAATTCGATTGTAAGGACCGAAAGATTCCTGTAGGAAGTTTCTATTCAGTCAATTGTCTCATTTGTCTCAACCGAGTTTTAGCTGAATGTTCAAACGAATGTTCTCAGCCGCGGTAACAGAGATAACACTTCATGTCGCCGAGTTTTTATTTCTTGTCGCTGAATTTTTATCTGACCTCTATTCTGTTACTGGAACGGAAATACCCTTTTTCCATGCGCTTCGAGTGAAAATATAATCAGTTTTCATTCGTTCTGAATGAGATTTCGTTTCGAAACATTTTTAAGAGTAGGAGAAACCAGGCTATTTCGTTAAAAGCGGCAAATTGTCCAATCGATTATTTCCGCTTTCCTCAAACAAACCACAGAACCGAGCAAGCAGATATTCAAATGTCAAGGATGCTTGAAACCCCTACTTGCTCGTTCCTATAACCTATTAGAAAGCTACAGAAATAATGAATTAGCCAACTTACCCCTTTAGCCAACTAGTCCCGACTCCCCCTAATGAGACCCGGTAGTGTCAAAGCGCCGGTCACCGGCGGTCGTCGCTGCATTCAACGCGTTGAATCGATTAGCGGCAGCTGCATTCGGGAAGCTCCGCCGATCGCACGATCGATCTCTCGCTCGCCGGACAGCGTCCGCGCGACGGACTTGGCGCGCTTCAGACGGCGGACGCTTCTCTGTCGTCCCTTTCCGTCGCGCAACACGTGTCTGCGAGACGCTGCTTGCAAACGGACCGCAAGCGCGGCTGGTCGATTCCGCTCCCGGCGAAACAGCCAATAAACACCGAAACCGCTTGCATATGCATATCGACTCGGAGCTACTCTGGCGCGACCATCCGTGGCTCATTCGCTCCAGCGGACTGCCGGGTAACCTGCGGATACTTCCACCGTTGGGCACGATAGATGTCCGATGGTTCCGAGCGATATATACACATACAGGTACTCGCGTATTAAGCTTTGAATTACGTGACTCATCACACAGAGTGGGGCTTAATACCGGAGCTTGTTAATTACATGCAGTCTATTCCGCCCGCTCTCACCCTTTCCTACCGCTCCTCCCCCTCGGTTCACTCTCTCACTCTCTCTCTTCTTCCATCTCATCCTCCTCCTCCTGCTTATAGTTTTCGTTCTCCTCCTGCACTTCCTGCTCTCCTCTTAGCGTTCTCTCTCTCTCTCTCTCTCTACTTCCCTGAACGTTTCACTTCATCCACGGTGGCCCTGATGTCTACGGAATAACCGGCAGCAGTGTCGAGAACGAGGTGCACGAGATAAGCTTCGCGAGATAAACCACGGCGGGAGTGACGTAAAACGCGAGATCCGTTTGCGGGCTCTTTGCGGGGATTTCGGGCGTGCGCCGCGAAAGACGCCCGGCGCTCGTTTGACGGTGGAATTATTTATTGGTCTGGGAGAGAAAGAGGAGCGAGAGCGAGAAAGAGAGAGAGAGAGAGAGGGAAGGGGGGGGGGGAGCTGTTATCCAAGTAGTGGCGCGTGCGGAGGGAAGAGCTCTTAAGCCGCTTCGGCTGATGTATTAATGCCGCGAATAAAGTGGAAAACGCGTATTAACGCGCGGAGTACGCGCTTATACCGAGCGGTGGATTCCGCAGTTGGCGAGGAAGGACGAGGGATCGCGAGCGAGGATCTACGGAAGATCTACGGACTAGAGCGCGGATATGTCATTGCCGGTAAAGGCGCGCACGAGCATTGCGTCGTTGCGGGAGAAACACGAGTTTCGTTAAAATGTTCCTGAAGAATCCTACGTGCTACCTCTCCGGCGTCGGTTCTTGTTATTTCCATAAAGCGCGCGCGCACCGCCCTGCCATCTCGCCCCGCTCGTCATCCCCGTCTCTCTCTCTCTCTCTCTTTTCTCTCGTACTTTCAACCTTCTGCCCACCGGGTGTGCCGCCATCCCTCATGCTTGTCAGCTGTGACGCCCGCGGAATAAACCGGGAAGAGTGGGAACGCCACCGGAAATTATCATCCGCATCAAGCCGGCGTATTCAAATGGCCGTGTCCATGCATCGCGTCGCCCTCATAAAGGGCCGAATGCGAAATGAAAAACAAACATCTGGGCGGGCTCGTCGTCGTCGGTGGGAGAAAACGCATTCCCGCGAAAGTCTAGGCGCGGATCGTGTTAATAGCCGCGATTTGCAACTGTTCTCGCGCGAGAAGCGCGGATCTGAATGTAGCGCGAGATCGGAATTCCCGGTTAAATTATGCGTGACGTTGTATGAGCGATTCACTGTTGAAATACCCGCGTATAAACTCGAATTTGAATGTCGTCAAGTTTCAGTATCCCGTGTGAGACGAGTTTCAAGTAACGATTAAATCACGCGCCCGAGTAGAAATGTATCTAATCGACCTGAGTCGAAAGCTAATATTTAACTAGTACAGGATAGATTATATTTTTCAGCTCATTACTAGTTCTTGGATTATTCACTAAAATGTATACGTATAAATGTATAATTATGCACAATGTATAGAGAAAATATCATTCTATCGCTAAGAAAAACGATTACTCAGCTTACTTTTCTTCTTTTAAATAACAGTTATTTTCAATAAAAAATATTTTTTCGGCAGTGGTCTTAAGATATACTCATCACGAATTTTACAAAAACTTATTACCATTTAATCAAGAGTATTCTCTCTCCTTTCACTTTTTTTATTATATTATTACCTGGCTATTAGTTACGATTTTTCATCTCATAACTGCAATTTCTTTTAACCATCAGTTGACTTATTTTCTAAATCTAGCCATTATCTAATCACTAGGAGAAAAGTGAGCGTTATATTACTAGCTAATAGCTACGTTAGACACAAGTTTACTACATCGTGGCTAACACATTCACGAGGTTTAATTTCTACTACGGTGGACTCATGAAAATCACTCGAGTTTCTGTCGTTCGAAAGAATCGAATTACGAAAATTGGTAATCGTCGCACGACCCCGGGGATTTCGGTAAAAATGTTCTCATCCGAGGACTTTCAGAACTAAAATGGGAGTGAATCCGACTTTAGTCTTCCGGCTCACCTCTTGATATACAGGGCGGGGCAAAGGAACGAGCTGTTTAGCCCACCACTACTGCGCTAACTTGTCGCCAGCACTATTCCATTTAGTCATCACGCAACGGTGGAGCGGTAAGCAACGTGTTTTGGAAACAACAATTGCTCAAGTCTATGAATGGTCTTTCAAAATCGGCCGTTTCCTTGGGCCCACCCTTTTAAGATTCAACGTTCTTTTATTGGATTCTTACGATGGCATCCACGACACCTAACTGGCACGCGCGCCTGTTCGCATACTTCAGCAACTTTAGCCCCCGTAATCATCCTGTGTTCTCCGCTCTAATAAGCGTTCGTGCGGTTCTTCCGTTGGCCGAATAAACATCACGGGCGACGGGGCTAACACGCGGCGGCGCCGGCGAGGCCGTGTTGAAAAATGGAAATTCATCGGCTTTCCGACGGAGTGTGGCCGCGAGAATATCAGGCCAGCCGGTGTTTTCGCCGCGTAAAAACGCAACACAGTGGATCGTGTCGTTACCGCGCTACAGTCTTGCTACGTGCGCGCGCGTGTCCGCACGGACAGTTTGCGCGAAAACTGGGACGGACGTGATTGGCTTTTTTTTCTGAATTTATTGTGCGTTCCCGTTGCCTCGCACGCGGCTTTGATGAACCCACTTCGGTTTACGTGCCTCCGAGGAATCCGGCGAAAATGAGGAACCACGAGAAACGCGGGGTCTCGCCGACGGGTCAGGTTATTTTCAACGTGGATTTCAGAATTCTTCCGGCGGCATTATATTAAAATCGCGAGGTAACGGTAAACCGGGCTGAGGTCGAAAGCTAATGAGGCCGTAATTAAAATTAATGAAAAATGCTATACGTCACTCGAAGTCGCGTAAACTCGAAATTCACCCCCTTTTTCTGATATTATTTCGACGTACCGCCCGGGAAAAAAATATGCAAATTGAAATATGCAAAATAAAGTGTTTCCCTTTTTCCTGTTCTTTTTTTTTAACCCCCCATATGCGCTGCGTTCCATGAAAGATGGCGGTGCGTTGGCTTCGCGTTTCAAATTTCAACGTGCTGCGAGAACACTCTCGTCGCGCGACGGGAACCGGGATTATCACAACTTGGCGATCGAACTACAACTGTTATTACCGAAGATCTAATTACCGTTAATTCCTTATGCGTCCGAATCCCCATCGTAAGAACTGGCGAGAGGCCGGCTTTTTCTGCGGATTATCGGGTATCGCGTAACGCATAATCCGAACGACCGCCGCCCCGGGGGATTACTGTCCGCCTGCATGCGCAGTAACGCGGAGGAATAGAGAATCTCCGGGAGAACGCGCGATTCGCATTTCAAGTGTCAGCCATTGCGCGTTACGCGAAACTTGGCTTTCAGCGGTGGCGGTGCGCAAGACGAATTTATTTCAATATCGCGACGGTGGACAGCCGGCGGCGCGTCGACTACTTCCGGATCGATCTTCCAAGAGAACGCGTTGTACAACCGCACCACCCCGAGAGTGCACGCGACCGCTCAACGGGGGAGGGAGGGATCGGAATCCAACACTCCCCGGTCTTCGAACCCGCTCGACTGCTCGCGGCCTTAAAAATCTCCCCGGAAATTACGCGTCGCTGCTAGCAATCCGGAGAATCGTCGTTCGCACACGGCGAAGGGTGGGTGGACGCGAGCGGCTGAATTTTCAGCCGAGATTCAGCCTTCCGTGCGCCACTTGAGCGCGAAGCGAGACGTTACGCGCGCTGTAAAATAATGCATATGGGGTGAGCGCTAAAAAAACGACTGGGGGGGGGGCGGGAGAGAGAGAGAGAGGGGGAGAGCGAGAGAGCGAGCGAAAGGTTTCCCGGGGTGGTTGTGCTGGTTTACTGTCGCCGCGCCGTACGTGACCTTTTCCTTCATCCGTGACGCAAGGTACGAACGCGGTATTTCACCGTAACAGTGGCGATAAATCGTAAAACGTGACCATTCGCGCGCGTACGCTTCGCCGACACCGCCGCGACGGCGACGGTGAAAGAGAGAGAGAAAGGAGTTCTTTCTCTCTCTTCCACTGTCTCTATCGACCGCGAGTTGCGCGAGAGATCGCAACGTGGAACCCGGGCGATGCCATCGACGATGAGATCCTCTCTACCGTCCTGAGTCGCTCCTTAATTCAGCTTAATGCGGCGCCCTCGGGCCGCCGCCGGAAAACCGCGCGATCTTTCCGAGCCGCTCGCGCGAGCGAGAGGACCGGCGAAGAGAGAGAGAGTTTCCTCGAGAGGGCGACTTTGAAACGACGCTGTCGTTCTGCATCGGGGTGGACGCGATGTGCGGTGGCCTATGAGTTATACACGCGTTTTCCCGCGGATTCAAGGCAGTTTCTGCGTGAGAGAGTCTGTCATTTATTCAACGCCATGCTGACTGCCGCGCGTTGATTTTCGCTGGTTATAAAGGCTTAATTATTTGTAATGATTGTATTACCCAAGACACGGTTAATACATGTAATTCGAGATGCGCGTGTATCTTTTAGCTCGTTTCATTAGCGCTCTATTGGTTGTAACGGCGATTTTTCAAACACGATTAATTATTACGCCTTTCATACGTATTTTCATCGTAATTACACACCTTTCTTTGTTTGCGATTAATTATATTTCATATATAACTTAATAAGAAGCGGTAATATCATAGTATCAATCATCGGTGATCGTCACGGCATTCAACGCGTTAATCAACGGGAAAGCAAGTCTCTTTAACGTGCCGTATTGGTGCTATACTAAAAGAAAAAAGTGCCGCATTCAAGTAAATATTTGTTATGGTATATTAGAGTAATTATTTTATATACTTATAATTTAAATGAATAATTATTCCAATATTCCTTAGCAAATATTTTAATGTAGCTTCTTTTTCTTCCAGTGTGGGAACACGTATTGAAAAAAAAAGTGCTACCTTCGAGTAATATTTCAAGTAACATTTACGATTCAAGTAAAACGGTTAACTCCAATATTTCTTGCCAAATATTTAATAAAAATAGAAATATAATTGACTGCATATAATATGATATTTTCTTCGTATAAGTAAACATTTATTTGAATATGCTAAAATAATTGCGACAAGAATTGAATTCATAATATTGAGAATATTTGAATTCATTTTTTAGAAAATATTTACTAAACAGGAAAATCGAGATTTAAAACTAGATTTCTTTAATGGAAAGGAAGTGCATTACATATATAATTCTAGTAAATAATCTCTTAAATTTAGAACTATTCTTCACATTTAATAATTAATTTACAAATTAAAATATTACCGCGTTCAAGTAAATATAGTACAAGCTATTAAAACTTACTTGAAATTTTTTGATGAAAATATTATTTAATTTAAGAGATTGAAAACAGATAATTATGTTTACCTGATTCCAGCACTTTCTGCTTTCTGTGACAAATAACGTTGTTTCTACTTTCGATGCAAATTATGAGAGACTTCGCGTTAACGAAGGCAAACATCTAGTGTACTCCTATTTATATTATTCGCATAAATTCATACGCCACGAAAATGCGATATTCTGCCATCGCGCCATTCGATGAGGAAATTTCCGCGAAAGCCCGTGCGCAGATCAACGAGCGACGTTCGTCGTAATTAGCGTAAAGTAAACGATAAAATATTACGGTGCTTCCGCCACTGGCTCATTAACCCTCATTTAGAGAGTCTGCTGCAACTAGCTCCCCAATGACTGTCTACCTTCTCAAAAGCGACCATTCCCGCGAGATCACGTTGTTGAGCTCGCGAAAGCTGCGATCTTTATGCACCGGTGTCAAGGAAGGATCATCGTGACTCGCGGCTCTACTTACGCGATATCACGTTACTGAATTATCAGCCCTGCGGTGCACGGTTAATAATAATAATAATAATAATAATAATAATAATACGTAACGATGAAGCAGGCCACTTGAATTCAACGCATAGAACTCGTACACCGTAGGATTTGAATGAACTTTTGGCGAGTCGGATTAAAAGAAGCGGATTACTCTTCAAATAAGCACAGAGAGATAATTTCCCACAAAAGCATCCGTTCGTTCTTTTTTCTCAATATATACTACACGTAAAAAGGATAAAACAACGAGTCCCGCGTACGTTCGCGGTTCGATGAGCCAAATTATCAGAAAAGCGATAATGAGAAATCAGAGAGTTATAAGAGAACATTAGTTAACAGAGAACTGCCCATGTAGAATTTTTGGTAAAGCTGTATATTAGCGGTGACCTTACCGATTTCAACGACCGTAACATATATTGCCAAGGACGTGGCTCCGAGCAATATTCAAGAAATTGCAACCATCGTCCGTTGTTTACTAACAAGTTACTAACAATTAAATGTAATTATCCGCTTCGGTGATTTCTTAAATAAGTCTACTATATACAAAAAATGGAAATTAAAGATTATACAGTAAAAAAACATTTTATATTTGTGTTAAAATCGGTCCTTGTTAAAAAATTTCTGTATTTTTAATATAACTATGTGTTAATTTAATATATTGCGTTTGTTATCTCAATATTTTGTGTTGAGTCGATACTCAACATGTGTAAGTGTTAAAATAACACATTTTATACTTCAGTGTCGATTAACACAAAAAAGTACCTAA
This sequence comes from Dinoponera quadriceps, assembly GCF_001313825.1. Classification (NCBI taxonomy): domain Eukaryota; kingdom Metazoa; phylum Arthropoda; class Insecta; order Hymenoptera; family Formicidae; genus Dinoponera; species Dinoponera quadriceps. The sequence goes on along the minus strand of NW_014556042.1, from coordinate 1,258,461 downwards.
AAATTTATTTGTGAAAGACGTGAAGTTTATTTCAGTTTATATACAGAATTTCGGTTTATATACAGAAATAAACCGTTTATTTCTGCCAAATAAACCTTTTATCTCCCACAGGTAAACTTTTAAGTACATTTATCTCAGTTTTCTATACCATATATATATATATTAATTTTGCGTTAATTTTTAACAAAGTATTACTTCTTATTAACTTTGCATGATCAACCAATACAAAAATTTGGGTGGAAAATTTGTGACATGTAAAATGTGTTAAATTTCAAACAAAATTTTGCGAAGAGTTCAGAGTTTGTCTCGCGCAACGTTGTCTCATTCCCCGTCAAACGATTCGCCGCACAAGTCGATATCTCCGTGCATAAAAGTCCTAGCGACGTGAAACAAATCGAAAGCTGAAATCGCCCCCGCTTTCGACGAGCAACGATAGTTCCTCTGTGTTGTCGAACAATTTAACGGTGTATGGAGAAACCGAAAACGCGAGGAATTCTCGCAGGTGAAACGTCGCCCGACTCGCGGGTTCAGCGTTTCTAATCTCGCTAGCTTGACGTCTTCACGCACAATAGTGGAATCAAGTGTTAGACTAGTGTTAAACTAGGAAAGATGCGAGTCGCGAGGATATTTACGCATTTCCATCCGTGATCGTTCGTCCCACTGAGACGTCGAATGTGACTTGAAAGGTTTTAGTAGGAAGATGAAAACAGAGAAGGAGAGAATGAAAGAGAGAGAAGAAGAGAGTAGGAAGGGGAGGGGGGAGAGAGAGAGAGAGAGAGAGAGAGAAAGTGCTGGCGTTGCATCGTACGTTCCCCTTTTCAGGCCCGATGACTTCGTGGAGTGCGCGGAGAGCTTGCAAACTTTGTCTTCATGCTCCCATTAGACGGAGCGGGGAACCGGAGGATAAATCACTCCTCCCCCCTTCCCCATTTCTATTGTACCCAGTTGCGGGGGATATATCTCGTCTATCGCGGCAGGTATACGTGAGCGGAGTTAGGATCGTGCCGGGCGATAACCGGTCGTTACTCAGCGTAATTTACGGTGTGGTTTCGTAAAAATAACGTAACGCACGAAATTATGATAAAGGCACCCCTCGCTCGTCCCTCCGACTCCGCCAGCGTCCCGTCCCGTCCCGCTCGTCCGCACTTATCCTCTTATTTTGCGGCGGAAACAGGAGCGGGAAAAAAGAGCGCGGGCGCGGACTCGCGGAAGGAGAGAAGCGTATAATAAATTTCCGGAAATTCCAACAAGCCGCGGAAATTCAATTTCGAGATAATTAAGCGAGATAACTTACGGCCTCTATATACGGACATCGGCGATGGTGAATTGATATATACGTGATGCGCTTTTATCGAATGCCACGTCAACGTAAGGATTAGAGAAAAGGAGGAAAACAAGACTAGAAAGGGGGGAGGGGAGGGAGGGAGAAGGAGATATTCGCCGAGACTGCAGGGCGAAATTAATTAAAAGCGTCCGCTTTTTCACCGTCGGCCGGCCGCGCGCAATTAGCATAAACATTTGAGATTCATCGCGGACGAGAGAAGGAAAGTGGGAGGGAAGAGGGGAGGAAGAGAGCGCGTTTATCCGTCGGCGATCTGCGACGTTATCTCGGTGACGAATTAGTCAATACCAATTACGGTGTACGCGCGCGATATGCGACGCGCGCGTCGAACACGTTTTACGCATTTACGGTGATTTAGACGATAAAGCGCGTCCGAGCAGGCGCGAGTCGCGCCTGGCACAATTCCGTCACGCCCGTTGTTATTCACGTTTCATAACGAAGGCCCGACACACGGCTGACCCTTTGACCCGGATTTCACGTCGACTTACCGTGCATGGCGCGCCGCGCCGATACGTTAATTTCGGGCTGACAATTTTCGGGAAGGCAGCAAGCGGACGCGAATATTTGATATCTCGGATACGACTCGCGGATGTGACGCACGTGTAATTTTTACAGTGTACACAACTCTCTCTCTCTCTCTCTCTCTCTCTCTCTCTCTCTCTCTCTTGCTCTGCAGTTCTGTCTCGGCGGTGAGCGGATGTATGTCACTATTGCTCTTTTCATTTCCACAGATTTTTCGCTGTAAAAAGCCCTTCGCAGCGCTCGTTTGTACGTAGTAAAAAATTTTATATTAAATCCAACATTTCACATATTCTAAAAGGTCCACTCAAATTCTTGTGTTAACTTCATCCTCCATCGATCGCGATATTTTTCATCCAGGAATAGTCGCGATGCATCTCACCGATACACTCATTTTCTCATTATTTTCCTCCGCTTCTTGAAACACAATTTTTCTTTCATTAGAACTTGGCTATTGACCAAATACTAAAGTACATAAAAAGCAGTGAAGAACAAAAAGAACGAAAAGAAAAAAAACGTCGACAAGAATGAGTTCGATCTTGTAGCTATATAACGACGGTAATATTCTAATAGCCTGAACGTGTATCTAATGGGTAATGCGATTGAGGGAGGATTAACACAAAGTGAATATGTTGAGAAATAACACAAATATCATGTGAAAAATTAACAAAATTAATACGTTAGTCGACACTGAAGTATAAAATATGTTATTTTACCACTTTATTTTACACCTATATGTGTTTGAATATCGACATAACACAAAATTGCTTGGAGAACGTGAACACAATATGTTAGATTAAAACACGGATCATCGAAACATTTTACACAAAAATCCTAGCAAAGATCGATTTTAACACAAGTACAAAATGTTTTTACCGTGTACTTACGATTACCCAAAGCTTTTCGACTTAACTTACCACTACATCGTAAATTTCTACAAGGAGCTTCGCTGCGGTTTTGTGGAACAATATTTTACCCACAGTGAGAAACGCACGCACTATATAGGAATTCAAGGGGACTCTCTATACTCGACTATTTGAACGAGATTCTTTATCTAAATGAATTTCGACATATAAGGCATTTCGAGCTTTAAGCTGTTTAAATTGGCTGACATTTTCCTCTTTAAAGTTTACACTCGCTTTTCGACACGTTATACGACGCATAGTTATCCTTTGTTATAGTTTATTGTTTAATTTAACTTGCATATACGCGATCCGCATTTACATATCTACATATTCAAAGTGATACTAACTCTCTAATTTTTGTGTGTATTAGTTCATATATGTATAATTCATACTGCGCTTGAGAGGAAATTGTTCCAAAGAGCGTGATAAATTACGTTCTCTCTCTCTCTCTCTCTGTCGCTCTACGTTCACGAAGTAAAATATAATCGCCGTTCGGCGATAAATTTCCGTTTCATTTAACGCGTTTGATTATCGTCGCGCATCTCGCGGTGGAACACAGCTGGTATCGCGTAACGTGGATAAAGCTGCGGCTTTAAACACATTGTAACGATATCACGATCACGCGATGCACGGGAGCGTGCGATCCGCGAAGGCGATAATAAACGCGCGCCACGACACGCGAGCCCTCCAATTAATCGCGACTCTCCGTAAATACATCGGCGCTATCGCGCCTTCTTTCGCCGGGCGATCTCGTCCGAGAGTATTATCCGCGCGCGAATAAACGCGCTCGCAGCGGCGTTGCGATCTCTCGAGGGTCGGGCCGCGTGACATTCGGCCATCCGGCCGGCTGACCGGACAAGTGCACGGACGGACGGACGGATACGTCCAATTTCGAGTCGTACGCACCGTCAGTTCGTGTCGCCGGATTTACGCCTGTATATTCGTGCGATCGTGCACCGCCGCTCCGGCCGTTGTTAATTACGCGTCGTCGCAATCGATCAAGAGAGAGAGAGAGAGAGAGAGAGCAGAGAGAGATCGAAGGTACCCACAGCGACGGTCTCGCGTCCAGCGAAGGAAGGGAACGACTGCTCCGGGCGAACGTGTACAGCGAGTTGCTGCGTAAGGCAGGCGATCAATCTGGACGGGAACACATCGGCTATCGCGGAACGGTATCGCGGATGAGCAATGGATTCGTGCTGGAGAACGACTGACTATAAGCGTGAACGGTGTGTATCGATGGGCGCGATGATAAAAAGGACGACGACGCAACAATGATAGCGAGCACACAGCCGCGCTCGCAACACGCGAACGTGCTTACAAAGTGGCAAATTAGCGAATAAAGAGTGATGGCGCCTGTCCGGCCGCGGGACAACCGCGAGCACGAGGAGAACCGAGGACGCTTGTGAACAGGCGTTATTTGTGAACGTCACGATTGACACCTCGACGGTCGCACTTGTCGCGCCAAAATTCCCGCCTGCCGCCGTCGGCGGATTTTCCCACCGTTCGCTTAGAGTGTGTCCAAAGAGAGGGGATTTTCTCCTTGCGTACAAGTCCGCGTGTCTACTTTTATGTGTGTGCACAACCTCTGTAGAAAAGGAGTGCTGGAGTGCTCAAGTATGTAATTGTAATTTCTTCAGCACGTCAAATCAATATTTTTATCAATCTTACGGATGTTTTAAGAACTCTGAAGTATACCTATTTAAATACAGCGATACTTTAATTTGTAAATGAATCGCTTAATATCAGTGCAAAGCAGTTTCAAATTTAAGAGGGTATTTGTTAGATTTATATGTAACACCTTTTTCTCCATTGAAGAAACCTAGTGGTTTCAAATTTAGGTCTTTCTGTCCGGTAAATATTTTCCAAAAATAAATTCTGATGGTCTCAATATTATGGACTCATGTTTGTTGTAATTAACATATATAAATAAATGTTTATTTATACAAATATTATAACAAATTATTTGCAGCAAAAATTTTAATAAATATTATAATATTATAGTAATATAATCGCACATACGAAACAAATAGTTTGCTGGTACAAGAAATTTTATGCTGTCACAATAAAATCTGTCAGTTACTATATGAACAGTAAAACGATTTGTTAAGAACATTAATATTGCCATTCGCTGGATTATTTTGTTGTAAAAACAAATTAGTAAATGTAGAAAAATAATGTTCTGTTCTAATTAACGTATTCTAAGGGTAAGTTCAATCAACAGAATATTTTCTATCCTGGCAACAAAACTGTTTCTGCTTTAATTACGCGTTAATTTAGTTACGCTAACTAAATTTCACTGCTGTCGCAACGAATATACAGCAGCAACGATGGTTTCGTTACAATGACAAAATTATTTTTCTTCGTGCAGAAATGTGAGAAATAAAAAATATGAAATATTATATATAACAAATTATATAAAATTATATGTCACTATACGTTGCGTATATTATTATAAGTTGTATAATTATTATGAAGTATATAATATTACAGACAATTATTATCAAAAAATATATTTTTTTTAAGGCGAAACTTGTCGCAGAAAAATGTTGCGCATACGTGACAGCGTCACGTCAAAGTGTTAACACGAAGAGATACGCACAAATTCGGCCGTACGAATTAATAACTCGTGCGACACAATTTGTCCCGTATTCAGCGTTTACCCGGCGCTGAGCCGAAATTCAAAATCGGGCTGCCGTGTTTGAACGCGATGACACACGAGCTGCGAATGCGCGGCTCTCAGTTTTCATTTGATCTTGTTTGTAGAGGTGGGTACGAGCATTTTTAAGGAATCATTAGTGTAAAGTGAGTGTACCGGCGTGAATCCGACGTAAAAATGCGATCTTTCGCCGCTTCATTAAAGGCCCTGATTAGGAAGTTGCGCTCCGTTTCTTTTCACGTGCGCGCGTCAGAGGCAGAGAGAAAGAGAGAGAGAGAAAAATAGAGGGGGCGGGAGGGAGGGAGAGGTGAGAGGGGAGAGAGGGAACGAGGGAAAAAAAGAAAAGAGAGCCAGAGCGGGAACTGTTCGCTTCCGCGTTACTTCGTTCCTCCCTTTCGAAACCGTCTGTCCGTAGTTTCGTTAAACGATGAAGCCTTGCCGGGCTTACTTCGTCTTCTCGACCTCGTCCAACTTTTTACTGGCGCCCGCCGTATCCTTCCGCCCTCGTCCAAAGAGAAACTCCGGTTCATCCGTCCTCTCAAGCCCCGGTCGGACATTCTCCGAACGATATTGCAAGAATCGGGGGAGCCTTTCTCGTTTTCTCCCCGAGTCAACCCGCCACTTTACGACATCCCGATCGACTGGCTTTTCCCGCACGCACGCGCGCTCGCTCGTTCGCTCGCGGTATGCTCGCTCCTAAGTTCTCCCTAAGCGAAAACATTTAACGAACCGGCAAAATGAATTCCGCGGGACGTTCCTCGCGCGGGCGGGCTTTCGCGTGCTTAAACGCGAAAGTAATTATGCAAAAAGGAGGCTCCGTTCAATTTAAAAGTTCCCCTCCGGACTTTCGATAAGCGCGCAAGCACTCGTCGAAATCTTGTTGCGCGGTTATTATTATCATGATTTCGTCTACACACACATTCTCTCTCTCTCTCTCTCTCTCTTTCTCTTTCTCGATCCGACATATTCGATTCAACACTAAACTACGTCGATTTGTTGCTCTCGCGCAACGAAATTGTTTAAATAATTCCGAACGGACCGAAAACACGAGCGAAGAACAAACTTCCAATCTTCGTTGAATTTGTCGCTTCGTTGTCAAATCGATCGCCCGTCCTCCACCCCCGACGCTCGTATCTCGCGACCACGAAAATTTCCAAGCAGACCGCGGCTTTCTCCGAGTCATGAAAATGAAAAAGCTGGGAGAGCTTTCGCAATCACGAAAATAAATAAAGCCCAGAATCCTCCGGCGCGCAGAGCTCGGTCAGGAGAGATTGATTTTGTCCATTAAGACAGAGGAGGCACGACCATTGTAACATAGAGCCGGTCTTCCATAAAAAATACACTAATCTATGGGGAAGCCTTTTACGTAAACCGAGGACCGGTCTGCCCCCCAGGCTCTTTGCCCGTAATAACCTACTCCCCCCGCCCCGCGCCCCATAACGGATTGTTTTCCCGGCTGAACTGACAGGTCGACGCCGACGAAACCCTCGTTCGACATCGCCGCAACATCAAAGGTCGCGACGCGTTAGCCTGCGAGCGAGTTTTCCACGTTACTGCAAGTGCAAGTGCAGCGCCAATCGAGCTGCAGCCCGGGCCTTTGTCTGGTAACCACGCGCGCAGCGTTTGATCGACGTATGCGTGTTCGCGCGCGCAAATTAAAGTAACTGTGGCAATCGATTAAAAGCGGTCGAATTATATCACAACCGGCGGCGGATCTCCTCCACCCCTTCCACGGCCGTGAATTTATAAAAGTTAATCGCGCAAGTTTCGAAAAGATGCGCGAATATAAGATAAATGTTCCAGTTAGTGACAGTGTCCCAATTTGTAGCAATCACATCTATTTTTAATATCCAAGTTAATAATAATCAAATTAATTCAAATAACGTAATCGCATATTTATCTTAAAAATGTGTTTTTATTCGACACTTTATATATTATTTGTTATAATAAGTTTCGAATGAAATGAAAGGCCATAGTGAATACTGGAATATCTTAATTATAAGCGTGCTACTAACGAGATGACAGTTGGAACAATTGCCAACATTTTAGAAATTCGTCATTAATATATCTTTTTGGTATTTCTTTGCAGCTATTTTTTAAAGCTATTTTTTCGCTACATGTCAAGCGATTGAAATCGTAATTCGAGGAAAAATGAAACAATATTTCTGCCTGTTCAGACTGATCTATTTTCGTCGCGTGATTTGTTTAATGCCAGAAATTCTTATCCAATTTGGAATCGAGTTTTTCAGCGATAAAAATGTCAGCAAAATAAATCCTCACAATTCAAAAGAGGCGAACAGAAACGGAAGCTTCGTTCTCCGGTCAATATCGTCCGGTTTTATCGTCTACTCCGATAATTTTTATTAGAAAATTTTGACCTGACATTTGATTATAAAACTAAACAATATTAAAAACACCACGAAACATAAATGTATCTCTCAAGATTATAACTACACTTAAATTGTCTCCAAATTGTCCAAGAAATCTACCGTTACAAGAGAATAATGACAGTGGCGACACATCATGTACACTGTGAAAGAAAGAAATATCCAAGAAATAAAAAATATTTATTTGGCAGATACAAATGGCATATTCACTTATACCGAAACACATATTTTTACATTGGGACAAATTTTTCCAAATGAGGAAATATACATTTTCTCAAATTTGTAATTTTTGTCGTAAAATCAATTATTCTATTTAAATAGAAGAATTTAAATTTAAATAAATATATTATTAGTATCCACCGAATAAATACTTCCGTTTTTTAGAAATTTTTTCTCTCGGTATACGTATTATACACATCTATTGTTTGACGCTCATTCAAAAGTTTACCGATACAAAAATATGAATAAACTATAATATATAACTATAATATATAATAATATATAATTAACACGTTGACCGCCAACTACGAGATATCTCGTAGGTTGTTTACTTGCCCAGGAGGCCAACTACGTGTTATCTCGTCGCTTCATTACTTGATTAAACTAAATTGGCTTCTTAGACCGGAACCGTGAAAAGTTCCGTGGCAGTCAACGTGTTAACGCGAGAATCTCATTCCCGATTTACTTAAACATCCAACTGTTGTCGTTGACATCGCGCATTCCCGCGGCTGGAAAATGTAAGTCAAAGCCAAAGGAAAGAGGGAAAAAAGCGCCGCGCAAGATCGGGAACACCACGTGGCGATCGGCAGCACGGCTCCTTCGGCGGATTATTTCCCTGGCGGCCGTCTCACCCACTCAACGTCAGCAGGAAATCAAAGGTTACGCTCTCGGCTCGGGCCGGACGCAAATATTTCGCAATGCTCGGAATCGCCGCGCCTGCAAACCGCCGCCGATTGCCGCGCGACGAGGGACCGAATGAAATTATGAGGCCGTGAGGGAGGAGGGTGGCAACAGCGACGGGATATCTTTCCTACGATTCTTTTTCTTGCCTTTTATACACGTCCCCTTGTTCGCTACTCTGTGTATTCGTGATAGAATAGTTATCCAGCCAATTCATGAAATACCGTATTTTTAGCGAAACGTCATATTTAATGGACTAATTTCCATTAGTGGAAAACCAGTTGGAATCGCAACCGGCTTGACAAACGTCAATTCACCTTGCAGCACTCTCGATATTCTCTCCAGTTTTACTTCGCAAATTAATGTATTTTCTACGAAAAAAAAAAAGCGGTTATGGAAAGATCGGATTCACGGGAGAGTCGAATTTCCAAACACCCGACGATATTTCTATCGCACGCTGTCTGGCGCGCATCGGATGCCGGAAATAGCGGAGGTCGAAAGGTGAGAGCGCTTCGGTGGGTGCTTGGGAAGGGTGTCGGATGCGGAAGGACGAAGGGGCGCGACGGGGCTGGCAGCTCGGGGGTCCGGAGGACGCAGAGGTGGCTTAATTGGCCGGTAATTGCCACTGTCTGCGCGAACGGCGACAATAGGACGTGAAGATTGGAACTTTACCAAATGACGTGGACGCGTCCGGAATACGTTAACAACAATTTCGTAATGGAGCAGCCTTACGCGCGGTAGATCCGCCGTAAAATCGAGATATCGGCCGGACGTCCTCGAAGGAGGTTCGTTTGCGATCGTGATTGTTATCGCGGACCTGCGAACGACGCCTCGTCCGACAACTTTCCCCGTTTAAATTGCTTCCGCCCGTTAACCCCCTGAAAACGCTAATCGCATCGTCCTTCCGTCTCGTACGTTCCTGAGAGATCACAAGAGTACATAACGAAAAATGTCAAGCGATGCGGTAAGTCCATTATTCTAGCATGCACTTGAGAAGTGAATTAATCTCAACTTCAAATTCAAATCCGAGTATTTCCCTTGAGACAAGTTTCAAACAATTGCGTAACAACATTAAATCATGAAGGAGCGCCGTCGCGCTTCTTGGCACTCCACCGGTTGATAATTGCATTATTCTTGGATTCAAGAATACACGGAACATCACCATTCGCGAGAAACTCATAACGCGTCCTTCGTTCAACGGTCGAACGGTAGTATATAAAAATTAATAATAATTTCCGCCCGCAAGGAGGATTCAATGTAAATCACATTTTTCCGCGTTGTTGGCGCGAAGAGAGAAGAAAACAGGAGAAGGAGATTCACCCGTCGGGAATCGAAATCTAAGATATTCATTGAGTATCATCACCGGCGCGCATCCTTCCCCGATTTTATCGGGGAGCTCATACGTACACTGCGTTACGAACAGCGGCGGAGCGAAATTCCTCAGTCTTCCGACTGTTTTCTCCCCCGCGAAACGGATCCCGGGCGCAGCCAGATCGCATCGCGTATTCCGCGTTCATCGTGCGCGGAATACACGGACGCGATCTTTCTCGGAGGGATCGCCGGATCTTCCCTCGCTTGTGCCGCATGACGAAACGTGCGTAATATCTCCTCTCGCTTCATTGACGAATTCGTTTACCCGCGAGCGCGGATCGCGAACTCGCTCTTGTACGGCCCGTACGTACCGAATTGCGAATAACAGCTGGAGGAACTGTACGAGTACACTACACGCGCTCTTTAAACTTGTAATTGGGGAGTGTGTTTTTTCCCTTACATAAATAGTAGGAATCCACGGGTGTTCCGTGTAACTTTCGGAAATTCGCGTTGCAGACGAAAACCGGAGGTGTGCGTTGCCTTTTCGGGGAGCGTTCTTCGCTTTGCCCAGGATGGAAAAATGACAAATAGTACGTCGACAAGCTCAAGGACCGACCGGAAGAGCTTTCAGCTCAAGGAACTCGAGTCGAAATTTTGACCTTACTCTCGACCTGAAAATTCCATTTAACACCTACTTAGATACTCTCAAGCTTATAGCAACCTCTTTTGATACTATTTAACCTACAGCTTCTATTTAAAGTAAATTCTATTTGAACGGTTTGCTACTCCTGCTACTCCTGTGGTACTTCTAAATTCTTCTTACTATTTTGTAATATAAGTAAACTAAATATAAATAAGTCAAGATTCTTCTTTTTTGAACCATTCTTTAAATTCTGCTACAATGAATTAAAATAATAAATAGAAATTTAAGTATGTTACAATATGTAATATTTATAAAGAAGACGAGCAATACGTATTAGTTTTTATGAAACAAACATTTCATTGTATAATTAGTGAAAATATAGTTATTGTATTACAGTTTGAAAATTACAGGAAGAATTTTCAATGGTTAACTTAACATCACTGTTTAAATTTTTTTTTTATTTAGTCACTGTTTAAATTTTTTATTTATTATGTAATTAGGAATGCCTAATTACATTTCATTATTAATAATCATGCGAACACAAACTGTCAATACTGTAACAATATTTTTAATAGGGATTCATTATTATTTTGTATATGATGACACTTATATATGTAACAAAGTATTGCTGTCAAATATAAAATTATCTCCTTAAAAATAATCGATATTAAATACATAATCTTAATAAGATTAGAGGAATAGATTAGGTTCCTACCTAATCCGGAGGGTTTTACGAGGGTTTTACTGAAATCCCCTCTTTAAAATCTACAAGTGGCGTTCTCTGCCACTTAGAAGCATTAAGTAGGACTAAAGTTTCCATATAAATTAAACCTATCCGAATCGAAATTTTAGTCCTACATCAAGTCTACTCAGTTTCACATTAAAAGTCTTCAAGTAGAGAAAACGGAAGTAACTTCCCATTTGTAACATTAAAGGAGCACAATAAAAAACATCGAATGAAGACTTAATGTAGAACTAAAATTTCGACTCGGGTACACATTGATTCTCCGGAATCTACAGATGTTAGAAAATTCAGGTCGGAAGTAGATCTAAAATTTCAACTCAGGAAGTCGCAAACGAACCATTCTCGTGAATCATCGCAGGAACAAGATTCACTTGGAAGAGAATCTTCTCACGAAGAGGGAGGACTCCCTTCACTTCGACCCCTCGCAGCGCCCGTTACGGCTTAAACCTGTTTTACGCGGTGAACTTTTGATAAGGTTTTCACGGCGCGATTCCACCCCGATCGTATAAATTTCACGAGCCTTCGAAACACCGAGCACGCTCGCGCTTCCAACCAACCTTCACCCGCCGTCGTATAACATCGCCCCTCCACCCCCTTCCCCGTTGGAGCTGCCAATTACCGATCTCCCTAACGGTTAGCGCCACGACCGCCGCCGTATTAATCCTTGTTCAATCCCGTCGTAAAACTGCAACTTTTCGCTCCTGTCTCGCGCGAGATTCCCTTATTAAACAATTTACATTATTGGGAACTTGCATAAGCCGAGTTTAACAACGCGCATGTAAGATGTAAGCGCTACTTAAAGCCTCGTAAATATATCATCCCCTTGCGTATACGCATTCCGCCTCTCGTTACCTCTCCCCCTATCCCGCGTCTTCACTTATCTGCCGCTTATCAGAAAGTTAACGGAAATTGTCCGCAATTTCAGGCAAGCAACGGCCAAGATATCGCCGCCCAAGATATAAGAAGAGAACTCAAGTAACGGCCACTTCCACTATTGTCGGGTAACTTTAATCGTGATTTAATTTACATTCGGCGTCTCTCTTTCGGATTTCGAAGAGAGAAAGAGAGAGGGAGAGAGAAGGAAGAGATAGTGTAGATAAATAACTTAAACTGAGATTAAGGCTAATCGACGTTCAGAAAGACCGCAGCCAGATTTATTTTAATATCAGCTCGAGGTCATCGTTAATTAACCTTCGCAAGGTGGAGTAACAGGACGTGAACAGAAAAGTAGAATTATGAGTGACCCAAATGAATGCGCATTCTGTTTGATTAAAACAAGAAAAAAGCATAAGAATCATATGAAACAATAAGAATAGATTGTTCAAAAATAGGAGAATGTATTTTTTAAAAATATTATATAATATAATATTTGTAGACTTATTATTAGATAATGTCGGTTCCTGGTGTCTTATAAATAAAATTAATTTTAAACTGGATTAATGTCATGTTTTTAACAGTTTTTCGGAAGAAAGACACTATTTTTATTTTGATTATTATCTTATAAACTCCCTTCTATCAAATGTTGACATTGATTCGGGATCTAAGGATATAGCTCGGATTTAACATTTAATAATTATATTCTCAAAACTCTGATGAAATCTTAATCAAACTCTCGGTTTTATATCTCGTTATTGTAAGAACTTTAAATATATTAATATCTATGAGATTGATATATATATATATATATATATTGCATCCTGATTTGCGTCTTTTTTTAGAGTATGGTTTGTATTATCTGATCATCTCATCAGAATTATGAATCCATTATTGTACCAGCGCAACATCGTTTTTTGCGTCACACAAGTTTTTATCTAAGGCAGCCCACGTCAATATCTTCACACGAGTATCAGCTTATTCAGCGGGAACTATGCTGTCTCTAAGGAACAGACGGATTATATCAATTTTTCCTTCCGTTTCTTCATAACAACTTCAATAGTATCACCAGTTTTCTAAATATCTTAACCCAAGTCGGAATTTTGGTCCTACCTTAAATTTACTTAGTTCTACATTAAGTCTCGAAGTAGAGAAAACGGAAATAACGTCCAATTTGTAGCATCAAAGGAGCACTAATAATGCACCTCTGACGCTACCAAAAGGAATTTAGACCTCTCGGGGGAAAATTTGAAATTCTACATGAAGTCCACAAGTGGGGAAATAACTTCTCATTTGTAACATTAAAGGGAGCACAATGGAAGACCTTTGAAGACTTAATGCAGAACCAAACAGACCCAATGTAGAACTGAAATTTCGACTCGGGAAGTCTCAGTGGACTCTCAATACTTGAAAGATGTCTCTGAAGTCAGACATTTCTTCATATTTCTATTCACAGGACGCTTTATGGGAGATTTAAGCGAATCGCTCGAATTCCTATACTTGCAAATGATATCACTGATTCTAAGATTTCACTAATTCCGCCGAGCTTTTTAGTACCACGCGAAAGCAGTCCGCCCGAGGTGCCTCCGAGAACCGGCGAAAATTCGCGGGACAGAAGCTCGGCGAATTTTTACAGGCTCCCTCGTACAGATTCGCTTCCGCGGCGCGTGTCCAACGATCGCGAAATTACCGGCGCGTACGCGACGCGTTTCGATCGATCCGCCGAATCCCGCAAAACGAGCGCGTTGCAGCGTAACGTGCCGCGGCCACCTTGTACATCAATACGCTCTTTTAATCGACGACGCCATTCGCGAGCGCCCGTCACGCCGCGCGCTTGTAATTGCCCTCGTGCAACGGGCATTTGATACATTCGCTTTGAACGCGAATTATCCCGGCGCGTTAAGTTTAACGGCGACGGCGGCGGTCGCGCCGCGCGAACCCACCAAATTGGCGAGTGTTAAAAAAAAGGGCCGAAAGGGCCGGGAGCGAAAAAGCCCGCAACAGGGGGATGAAAAAGAGGAGGATAGGGAAGGGAAGGGGGAAAGCTTTTCTGTTCCGCGTCGAGGTTGGCGGTGGTTGATCGTGGTTGTGGTGCTGCCGGGTGGATCGGGAGACGCGCGAGCAGTCGACGGGGAAAAAATGCACACAGCGTTGGCGGCAACGGCATTCAGATGGTAACGAGCGTGGGCGCCCGCTCGCGCATCCGTCGAACAACGTCGGCAGTTTTGGCAAATTTAACGATCCGAACGAATCGTTCGCGAAACGATTTACGAGCTTTTCGCGCGCACGCTCGAGCGTAGACAACTTCGCGGCCGGGTTATTGCCTGCATCGTCGTCCTCCTCCGCTCCTCGAATTAATCGATAATAAAAGCGACTGAATAAACTCGCCGGGGCGACAGTGACGGTGTGTAAATTACAGCCCCGTTGAAACAACACAACGTTGCGCACTTTGCGCTTCGTCTTTCCCTGCCGGGGAATCTCGTTTACGGATTTCGACGGCGACGCCGAGGGCGGCAGAGAGGGTTGATGTATTTACGTTTCGCGGGAAAATCGCTTGTTTGTCGCGATCGCGAAGTGTCGCGCGTCCCCCGCTGCATTTGGCACGGAGCCCCTTCGCTCCCGGGCGTACAAACAAGCCGCGAACGGCTGCATCGCGGAAGGAAGGGCCCGAATGGGAGCGCGACCGTCGCTTTTGCGAGCGACCGGCGATAAATCAGAGGGTAGATACCGGCAATAAGCAAACGAGTAATAGAGCGTTCGATTGGTGGGGGCGGCCGGGTGGAAGCCGATGCTATTCTACGACCGGACGGCGCAGGGCGAAAATAATCGATGCGCGGAGCGGGGGCGGTATCGCGTGCGCGCGACTTTCCGCGGCAACAAAGCCGCTTTAATGTCGCGTGAAACGCGCGCACGGCCCCTCGGTGTTGTCCTTCTCTCGCGCGCATCGGCGAATCCATAGAAAAATTTCGCATGCGGCGGCGGAGGCTACGACGGGGGCCGTGGAAAATGTCGCGGTGACAGTTTGTCGATATCCCCCCGTTGGGCCGGCGAATAATGGGACCGGGGTGAAAACATCACGAGGAACGACGGGGCTTTAGGCGGTGCCAGACGCGTTTCTCCCGCGGTAATTCGCGGGGACTCGTCTCGCGCTCCACCGTTTCGCCCGAGTTCGGCGAGAGTCACCGTGCGCGATAAGTCGTACCGTCCTTTCGCGTTCAGTAGCTTCAGGAGCGACCTTTCCTCCCTCTGTTCTTAGTTGTTCCCTTGCACGGAGGAAAAAGGATCGGATGAATTAACGTGACGACGAACAAACTGTGTGTGTGTGTCTTCGCTGGCAGAAATTTCTGGAATTTCCGGCACCAGCAAGCGAGTTCAGTTCGTAAGAACTGCAAGTTCGCTTTCCTACAACGAAAGCGCGTTTCGCTCGTTCGTGTCGCGTTAATTCGATCGATCCTTATTCCACGGAGCGTACACGGAGGCAAATAATCCGACGGCGCGGCAAGTTTTATGCTGTCGCAGCGAAATCTGTCAGTTATCATGCGAACAGCAGAACGATTTGTCAAGAGTACTAATTGCCATTCGTTGGGTTACTTTGCTGAACCCGCAAATTATTTCGCTGCGAGAACAAATTAGTTAATGTAGGGAAACACTGCTCTGTTGTAAATTAATTTGTCCCGAGGACAGATTCACCGAGCAGAATATTTTCTATTCCGGTAACGAAACTATTTCCGTTCAAATTACAAATAGTTCGCTAATTTGATCACGTCAACTAAATTTTATCGCTGTCGCGATGAACATGCGATGTCAGTGACGGTTTTATTTTAACAATGTGATTTCTCTCCGTCATTTAATGGATATGTATTATATTATTCGATATAATCACAGCGTAGAGACGTCACTTTTATAATAATATACTATGCGATATACAGTAAAAAAATTTACTGTTAAAAACGGCTCACTGAAATTTTGCTCAGTGCCCATTATTACTTTAATATGGGAAATATGTTAAAAAATAGACGAATGTAATATTAAATTAACGCATTGTCTTATCAACAGATGTTGATTAATTTAGCATTAGAATTTTATATGTTCATCATGTTAAAGCAACACGAAATTTCGGTGGACCGTTTTTAACATAAAATGCCTTACCGTGTAGACAATATTTGCTATATTATCTTATTATGCATGACATTATGTATTGAAAATCGAACCGAACTTTTCGACCGGCCCCGATATTTTGCCGATGGATTATGCAGCTAATTGTTTTAATAACGTAACCCGAAGTTAAATTGATATAAAAGCTGAGAAATATACAAACTAGATGCTAGTCACAACGATTGGCTTTTATCTATTTTATCTACGATGGTTATGCACGTACACCGCCAATATCCACCTGGCCTTTGGAAAACCGCGATCTCGGTGCGCCAAATAAATGATACTTCTTCTTCCTCTATTTCCTCCTTCGTCTCGTCCGCCACGATCTCGTGCGGCGATTGATTTCGGCATGTAGGTTGCACGTGATCTCGATCCGCCCCGGTCGCTATTGTGGCATCGAGTTCCCTCGAGTCGTTCGTCCTTCGCGAAATTGCTCGATGCCAAAAGCAGGTAGAATTAAAGAATTAGGGGCTGGCGCGAACGAGCGGAAGAGCAAACGGGGCGGAGGGCCGCTAATGAAATAAGCCGCTCCCAATCGGGCCGTGCCTTAAAGCAATTAATTGTTGTCGCGACGAAATCGCGGCGCAAATAGAATGGCTTGCGACGCACAGAGAGGAAAAGAGAGAGAGAGAGAAGGGGGACCCGTCGAAATGGCAGTTGCCGATACACCATAATTTTCTCTCGCGTAAGAAAGCTCCGCTGTGCTTCCCGCTGCTGCTTCGTACGTCTCTTTTCACGTTTTATCTTTTTACGTTAGCGTTTACACCTCGCTATTCAGCTTTGTACAAATACGCTGCATTTCTTCTTCGGTTTCTCTTTCGTAATTATGTTCCGCGTGTCTCAGCAATATTGCGTTACACGGTTCTAATTATGTTACGCGGATTCTAATTAAAAGCTTCCCGACTATGCGTGCAACTATCCGCCGTGAG
Source organism: Dinoponera quadriceps (assembly GCF_001313825.1). Lineage (NCBI taxonomy): Eukaryota > Metazoa > Arthropoda > Insecta > Hymenoptera > Formicidae > Dinoponera > Dinoponera quadriceps. The sequence continues at coordinate 1,241,096 of NW_014556042.1, read as the reverse complement.
AGTCGCGAAGACCAGAAGATAAAGAGCGAGAAAGAGGGAGAGAAAGAGAGAGATATCCTTCCTGCGATATTTATAAATAAACGAACGGGATTATTTGCGCGCGTTCCCTCAAGGAAATCGACGAAACGCGGAAACGGGAGTAGACTCGCGAGCGCCAACGCGACGGTGATGTAATCGACCGACGCGCGATTAAGGCCGGCGCTCATCACCCCTCTGTGATCTCGTCGTATTAATCGCAACCCGATATCACGCGGAATAAAGAGGAATTAGGAGGAAGAAATTCGAGGGGCGGAATCTCGTGTCTCGCGCCGCCGGTAATTAGTTGTTGTCGTGCCCGCGAACCGTGTAGAAATGTGAGATGAAACGGGAGATTAATAAGCGACAAGGAAACTCGGAGAATTTATTATCGTCGTTAATCAGTAGCTTCTACCGCTCGTCACTGCCTCCTCTTTCTCGCTCACTTGCGCTGCTCTCGACGAACGTGTCGAGACGATCTCTCTCTCTCTCTCTCTATCTTACTCTTTCTCTCTTGCTTCTCTGGCACGGCGATATTCGGTGTTGAAAATCAAATAAGGTCAGAGAAACGAACGAGCGAAAGCAAGACGGAACGACGACATCCACAGTCTACGCAGCGCAAAGGTCGAGCAAATGATCCGTTTCGAGAATCGTTAAAGTCGCATCAAACCGAAGTGCGATTAGTCGTCTGTAGTCGACGACGTAGCGTCGTATTTCAGAGCAAGTCAAATGGGAACGCAATAAGTGATTCGAACCGGTCGTGAAATCGTCACCCGAGATCCGGTCATCCCGTAAATCTCGTTTGGAATTTGGGGAAAAATGCTTAATTATAATAAAAACGCGTAAAAGAGGGAGTTCGCAAAGACCGAGAGGGAGTCTCTCTCTCTCTCTCTCTCTCTCTCTCTCTCTCTCTCTCTCTCTCTCTCTCTCTCTCGGTGGCTATTAGTTTCGTTTCTTAATGCAACTCTTTACTTTCCTCTCCGCCCATCGCGATCGAGAGTCGTTAGAATTCAGGAGACAGTCGGCATTAAATAATCTCAAAAGAATCTGGGAGGTCGGTGGAGTCCATTTTTTCTTGTTCATCGCGACAGCCTCATTACGCGTCAAAGCAATTAGTTTCGGCCGCGGAGAGCGCAGAGAGGAGGAAAAGACGGGAGTGTCTTCTCTCTGTGGAACGAAAATGCGCGCGCCGGCAAAGCCTCGAGCTTCGCCGTTAACGTCTGTTTTTCGATGCGGATGCTGAGGTTTCCGATTGTTCATTTACTTTTTCTCGTCGATTGTCGTCGGATTCCGCATCGCGGCTCCAAGACTAACTGCCGCTTAAGAAACCACGGAAATGACGATTAAACAAGCTTTTATTCCACGAGATAAACGGTCGCGCGTGGTAAATTAAATTTACTTGAAATAACAGTGATACACAGTATTACTATCATCAGTTATATTGTTATCGTCGTTCATATTGCAGTTATTGATATTATTGTTGACACATGGAGAAAAATAATTTGCCGGCATAGCAGATTTTATGCTGTCGCAGTGAACTCTGTCAGTTATTATGTAGACAGCGAAACGATTTGTTCAGACTACAACAGTAAACAGTACAGTAAACTACAGTTGTAAACTACAACAGTAAAATTATTATTTTTTTCGTATAAGCATCATATATATATATATTATTAATCCACGATATACCATCAGGATGCATTGAACCCAACTTTTATTTCTGACTTTCTTTTATGAGCAAATCTAACTATTTATAAGAATTCATTTGTCGTGACTCTCATTCTTTCACAGTATTTCAAAAAACGAATAAAAAATTTTTGCTGACGGAGTAAAATTCATTCCACCTTGCAATTATCATACAGCATGATGTTAATTAATACCATTACTGATATTATTTGTTTGCTGTTATAATTATTACATACGGCGCGCAAAAGTTCCATTAATAATGTATTTTCGATAATATGGCAGGAATTATTCCTTACGGGGAATAATGTTAACGAATTGCCAAATATTTCCCGAAATTACACACCAATGGGAAGAAGGGAAGGAAACAAAAGAAATCAGAATCGTTCCAGTCATTTTCACTGCTCTGTGATTACTTCTCCGATAACGCATCACCGATGATCGTCAAAATCGCGCGTGCTCCCGCGGAGTTCTTCGCGAAAGAAACGTCAAATTTCAACAGGAGGTGAAAACGATCGAGATACGCGCGGGACGCGACGGGCGAGCGCATCTTCTCGAAATTTATTGCCGTCGTCGTCAGATATTTCCTCCGATTCTCATCCGCCCTCTTATCCCGGTCGGCTCTCGTCCTACCTTACGACGCCTCCTCGAATACGGAGAATAATTGAAATTAGACAGCGGCAATATGAAGACGGCGGCAGCGCGGACGAATTGCACGCTCTAATGAAATAAGGCTCTCCTAATCACGCCAGCTATATCGCGCTCTAACCCAATTAGCGGCACTCGCGACAAAACGCTCGCGAGAGGGAGCTCTCGCGAGCGAGCGAGCGCGAGAGCGAAAATCGCGAGGGCGGAAACTCGTCCTCGCCGTGAGTCGTCGCGCACGGGCCGTCTATTCGGAAAGACGGAATTGAAGCGCGGAAATTGATTCGATTAGTCCACTTCGACGTGATATTGCGCTCATTAATTCCGCTTGAATTCCCTTAATTTTTCCGCCCTCCCTCTTTTTCTTCCGTTTCTTTTTTGTTTGCCGCGGCTTCGACAATTTCAGTCATTGTCGTGCGCGCGCGTGCGCGACGCTCGAATGGCAAGAGAGCATCCGGGACGGGCGCGTTCGCCTAATTACCGGCTGCCGCGCGTGCTTTTCGATAACGACGAATTAAAACCGCCCGTGGAACTTCGTTCTCTCTCTCTCTCTCTTTCAATGTGCGCGCGCCAAACGCGAAATGGTCGGCGAAAAATAATTAAATCGGCTGCGCGCGCAAGCTTGAAATTAATTTTATCGCTTTAATAAGCTCGCTTACGCCAAGAGCTTTCCGACCGCTCGCAATTGCCCTCGCGGCGGCCGGCACGACTTTTTCGCCAATTAATTATTACGACGGAAAAATCCGCGGTTACAGCCGCGGAAAATTCGACCGCGGCGGACGCGAAGTGGCCTCTCGCTCTGATCGTGCCCTTTCGAGCTTTCCTCCAGAAGGAGAGTCGACGGAGTTATCGAGTTTGACGGGGAAGCGCACGACCTTTTGATAATGAGAGAGCTTTTTCCCCCGGTTTTCTTTTTAAAGATGAAACTAAGAACAAGCTTTCGGTGAATATCTCTTCTTCGCGCGAGTCGTTCGAGTAAATAAAGAGGCTGCACGACGAGCTCGGAGTTTCAAGTAAAAAGTGTGCTCCACTTCCAAATTCCAGACACCACTCCAGCAGCGATTCTTCGGAAAGCAGATTCGCCTTCGTCTTACTTGCCACCCACCTCCACCCCCGGTGGCGGAGCGACTTTCCGTAATCCCGATTCACCTTTCAACCACCCGCAATGATGTCCCCGCTGCGAGACTTTGGGGGAGGCGCAAGTTTGACCAAATTTATCAACACTACAGTGTGCACAAACTTCATTAATTTCCTAGGCCCGTAGTTTCTTGTTAATGAATTTGCACCACAGCTCGCTGTGTAATCGCGGGGGCGCACGCTCGCTCGCTCACTCGCGTTGGGTAAATATAAACAGTATGAGGGGCTCGGTACCCTCCCCTCCTCCCAGCGTGACGTATAAGCGCGCGTTCATCTCTTTGCTTCGCTCCATCAAATCCTGATCATCCGTCGGATATCCGGAAATAACCGGGAGAGCGCCTAATTATTTATTCTTATTTCTCCTTATTCACTCTTCAGGTAATTCTGTGCAACAAAGTATCAAGGTAAGGTCAGTAAAAAGTCGACCCTTTGGGAGACATTTCGTTTTTACACCGGAATATATCAAAAGTGTAAAATCTGATATACTGCCTGGCAAAAGCAGTATTTCACTTTTATCTCACCTTAACGTGTTACTTTTTTATACGCGGATTGACGCGGAAAACATATTTATGTGGAGAATCATACGTGTGTGATGAAATTAAAAGATAAATAAATTACAGCTCTGTTGATTTACAATAAAAAAATACAGTGAAGGGTCAAGGGCCTGCACGGTTTTCGCAGCTCTATGCTTGGATAGTTTAAATGAGAAATATTGCATTAAATAAAAAGAATTTAATTTGGTTCTCCAAAGAGAGAATGAGAGAAATAAATCTTATTTCTGTGAAATAAATCTTACATAATCTCTCACAAATAAATGTTTAATTACTTACTGTTACTCTTAGTGTATCTTACATTTTTTCGATCTGTTTCCTCTCTTTGGAAAACTAAATGAAATTCTTTTCGTTCCACTCACAATATCTAATAAAATCAAGATAAAATTGCACAGAAAAAAGTGTTAAATTCAAATCAGTTAATTATTCCAAATATTCGTTGGCAAATTTCGAGTCAAACAATATTTACTTGATCCAAGTAAAATATTGTGTGAAATAAACTTTATGTCCCACAGATAAATTTTTAAGTACCCTTTCTCTCAGTACACTCGAGTAGCCGCCGGATACTACCGGAGTGGAAATATACCCGGTTTATACTGACAGCGTTACTTTCATCCTGTCGCGATCTCTCGTCGCATCACTGCGACACGAACACAGTCTCCGGAATAAAGCGCCGGTGGTTTCGCGACATCGCCGCGATTCCGCCGCTGAGTCGAAAATCGAGTAAGAAGAAGCGGATTCGTCGTCGGGGTGAGGCGATTTTCGAAAGCGCGGGGGATTTATCCCCGTGTTCCACCGACACGTTGCAAACAGCCCCGCGCGCCGATCGATCGCATCACCGAACCGTGACGCGCGTTCGTTCACGCGGCGGCAGCGGGTAGAGTAGGTAGGTCGAAAGAGAGTGGAGTTCCTGTTTGCGGCATCGCCACCCCGAGACATCGTGCACGGCCGCGAGGCTGGTTAAGGACCGACGCTACCAACGGGAAGAGGCTGCACGGAAACAAGTACGGGCAAACTCCCCGGCATCGATATTAAGCTCTCTTCGTCTCTCTTTCTCCCTCCCTCTTTGCTCCTCACGCGCGGTACGTACGTACGGAGTGCCGGGCCGTTCGTTCGCGCGAGGCCGTCGACCTCGCCGTCGGAAAATTTACGGTTCGAGCCTCCTCGCGTGTTGCGAAAATTCCGTGTGCATCTCGCCGCCCGATAAGACAAAGCGCTCCCGAGAGTTATTATTTTAGCTTCGATGCTTTCCCAGCGGTGCCACCGACAGGCAGCCCGGCGCTTTGCGGCGACGGAAACGTAAGAGAGCTCGGGGAAGCTTGCGAGTTTTGCTTTCGGCCGCGAAATTTAAAATCCGCCTCGCTTGATCGTTCCGTAGAAAATCAAACCTCAGCCGGCCGATCGACGCCGAATAAAAGCCTCCGGCTCTCGAAATTAATCCCCGCGAATCCGTCGGAAGCGCTTCGCGAAAGCCCGCCTCCTTGATTTTTCTTTCATCGCGGCCGAGGCGCGCTTTCAAACGTTTCGGATACGCGATAGTTTATGCAGATTATAGGCCGCATTTCGGGCATTTCGCGTTTAGCGCTTTAGCGTTAAATGCGGCCGTAACTCCCTCAAGCTGAAATAACATTGTACGTGATCTTCATATGAGACAAATACAGCCCGGAATCGGGAGCATTTAGCGCCAAATGTGCGCTCGAAATAACTCGTGGCTCTCTTCTCTGTCGAAATAGTGAGAGAGAGAGAGAGAAAGAGAGAAAGGTGCTATGGAACAACCACCCTAAAGCGCCTGATTATAAATAATTTTTCAAATTAATTATATAATAATATTAATATAAATTATTATATAATTATATTATTATATAATAATTATATTATATAATAATAGCATGCTTCACATAATTTCAAGAAGAAAATAAAATAACTGTGTCTAAAACCAAAACAAAAATTACTATTTCCTATATTTATTGGAATATTGTTGCAAATATTAGCGGCAATATATCTGAATAACATACAACAAATTATGTGATAGAGAGAGAGAGAGAGAGAGAGAGAGAGAGAGAGAGAGAGAGAGAGGGGTGTACGAAAATTCGCGCGGCATTTTTTTAATTTCACCGTACCTCCTCGTCGTCGCACAAAATGCAGGGCTAAATCGTACGATATTTTTTTCCGCGCAGCGGACTCCTCCTAACGAGACTCGCGTCTGAATTTTTATTACGTTTGTAACGCTCTCGCTCCTCGTGGTAGTTCCCGGGGAATGCGATGCACGCTTCTGCGCCCACCGCGAGCCCTTTAAACCGACGAAATTTATCGTGTCGCGGAAAAATAACATGGCGTAATGGTAGAGGGAAAGAGAATGAAAGAGAAAGAAAGAGAGGGGGGAGAGGAAAAGGCAGCTTCTATCGGCACTTTAATGGGTCACGGCTCGTTATGCACGGTGTCGTAAGTGTGTTACAAGCTTTCCCGGTAATTAAGTTAGTCGCCGTCGACGCAGTGGAGAGGGCGGAGGTTTGGGCGGGTAGAGGAGAGGGGGAGGAGAAGGAGACGAGGGCATTAATCTCCGTGTAAGTTAATACCGCGATCGTGTTTACTGGGCGGCGTGCGCTCGAGAGACGTGCTCCCGAATCGGAAACAAACTGCCGGCGCGCAAAAACTCTAATAATGTCGGCCGTTACAAACGGTTACAGCGGAACCACCGTTCCGTCGTACACCGCGGGGGGGGTGAGACGATTGCTGCCGCTACTGCCGCTACTACAACCACTTACGCGCTCGCAGACCGATTATAGCGGCAGTTCCGAGCAATTATCGTTACGGCGTTTACATTCAATGTCGAATTCCGCGGCGCGCCTGCATCGTTGAGGAAACTTCTTTATCACGCCGTTAAAGCCGGCTTTACGGTGGCGTGCGACGAGTGTTTGATACGGAGATTACGCAAAACGTCAAATCTAGCCGGGGAAACGTATCGGATCGTGGAAATCTACGGTGATTATCTCACACGCGAGAGGGAGGGCGCTCGCTGGCGCCGCAGCGGGTTTACATCGCGGGAGATTACTTAATCGCAACTCGGCCATTACGGGCTTGTTAACGACTAGTCGTGACAATTAAGCGAGAAAAAATTTACATTTTTAATTGTAGCCTTTTTCTGGGCAACGCACCTTCGCGGAACGCCAGAACTGAATCCGCGCGCGACCGAGAGTACGTGTAAATATTTTTTTTCCTCCGAAAAAGTTGCACCGGGGGGATTCAGTGATGTCCCGAGTTATCTCCGCTCGCCACGAGGAAGAGGGACAGACAGATAGATAGAGAGAGAGAGAGAGAGACAGATAGAGAGAGAGAGAGAGAGAGAGAGAGAGAGAGAGTTATCTCGGACAAGCGGGCTTTACCGGTTTTGTTCTCGACACACTGGTGGGAAACAAAGTAATTTCACCGTATCGACGTCAGTCTCACCGCCGATACCTTGAAAAATGTTACGCGATATCGTCGCTTAATCCGCGGCGGTTCAATTAGTTCGAGAGATACGAAAACTTGCGCCGGTATTAAAAATGAGAAATTTCCGGGCGATAAAGCGGTAATGTACGAGCGTGAAAGGAACCGTTTCCGCATCGCTGTGTTACGATCGCCGGGCTCTTTACCCCCGACGTAGGGTTTCTCTTTTCCCAGCCCGACTTCTCTCTCTCTCTCTCTCTCTCTCTCTCTCTCTCTCTCTCTCTCTCTTTCTATATATCTATATATATATATATATATATATATACGTATTTAACTATATCGAAGCAGTAAATAAAAATTGCGAAACCCGCCCGCGCCAGATTTCGCCGGCGCGGGTGCACTTACGGCCGGCGACTGCACACGACGAGCGTCGATTTAATGGACGCCGTCGATAACCGGAGAGCTTCCGCCGCCTTTCCTATCTTTTGCATTCGCTGGCCTCGCTCGAGCGGACAAACGGTGGCGTTCGAAATATGCGTCGAGACGACGACCAGCGCACGACCACCACCACGACTTCGTGCGCGGGTTCCCTCGCGCGGGTGATCTATACACGGGTCGCGCGTGCACCGGCCGGGGATTTATCGCGGGGAAAATTAAATTTTTGCTGCGCCTCGCGTGCGCGTGCATTCCTACCGGACGCCGGGAAACAAGCCGCCGATGGTTATACTTCCGCGAATGTGCGACGTACGCGCGATGCGGAGAGAATAATTGAAGCTCACTGTACTACGGACGTGGGCAACTTTTTTCCATCCCTATTACACGACTCGCTTGTGTCGGCTTTTGAGCATCTATTCACCGCGACACGATCGATACGGGCCTTCGTTTCGCCGCGAATCCCTCGCCGGAGAGCTCTCGCGTTCATCGCGCGCTCGGACTCGACGATCGGAAAAATCGCGGGAGCGTCGATTTATCCTCGCGAGGGAGAAGGGTGCGGGGGGGGAGGAAGAGCGAGGTTGAGTGAACGCCTTTCCGAGATGCACTCGGACCTTCAGTCGTTAAATGGAAGCAGCATTCTCAATTATCTTCTCGTTCTGCGCTTTCCTTATTCTTATTCTATCTCCCGATTCCATTTCAACGCCGACTCTTTCCCGCCTGCAAAGGCCATATCGCGATTAGAGGTTGAGAGAGAGAGAGAAAGAGAGAGGGATGGTAGGGGAAGCTACGTAATTGATAGTTCCGCGGACTAATCGTTTCGTCGAGAGTTACATCGTCCTCGGCGAGATAAATTCGTGTAATTAATTCCCATCGCGATACCCACGCGCATAAACTTCGCGTCCCGCTCGAAAATATTTGGTAAACTCCGGAAAGCCGAGGAACGCTCGGGTCTCGCGCGCGAATTAAATGCCGCGAATTTATGCAAGGCGACCGTTGAGCCGTGAAATAAAAATCCCCCTTTAAACGGCAATATTATATATTCGCCCATTATTTCATCCCATTTCATTTCCACCTCCTTACGTCCATTCTCCTTATCCGCACAAAGCTCGCCTTACGGACATTTCCTCTCAATATGCCATATCTATACTTCTGTAAGACGAGCCTTGTTCACTCCCCTAACTAATTTCTTATAAATGGTTTCCGCTCGAACGGGCCTCCGCCAATTAAGACGTCTTTTGTCTTAAGAGGAGCGACTCTCGAAGTCGAATAAGGACGAATTCGCGGAGAACCTGGGAGCGTGCGGGCGTATATACGTACATCTATATGGTCTATTATCTCTTCGTGTAGTCGGCGTCGCGAAACTAATGCGCGGGGATGCAACAGATATCGCGCGTCTATTAAATCTCAATGAATATATGATGATGCTTGTAATGACGTCTATTAAGTGTTAATGGATCACTACCGGCTGCCATTGTGTTCCGCCGCACGAACGAATGAATGCCAATGTTCAAATAATCCGATGCACAATCGTTACACGGATGTTACGACCGAGTGTCTATTAGCGATTAACATTGTGGTTATCCTTACAACGAAACACACGAAAGGAGAATGATTAATTTTGACAGACTTTCGATACGTTGCAGAGTTAAAATAAAAATAAAAATAAATACACGTAAATTGCAAGAAATGGTTATACATATTTATATTATTTAGTTTTGTTATTTTTTTGTATATTTTCTCGCATATCTAGGGGTCGCAGCAACCCCTCGGAGGAAATTCAATCAAATTGATTGTGAACGAATATTCTCGAGACCGTATACACTGAGAAAAAAATGGTACAATCAGTGAAATTTGGTTTAAACAACATTTTTTCAAGCACTACGTTTAGTTCACTGGGCAAATTATTACAGTGTTACCGCCGTGTTGCGAATCAATCAATTGATTCGATGATTGCAATTTGGTCAGCAACTACATCAATGCAATATTGTTGCGTTAACGCGTAATTTGTTCAGCGGACACGATATTTTTTAAAGTAAGGGTGACTGCCAATTTTGCAGATCCAACCGCTTTTTTTCTCATTGTAAGAAAGAATGCTCTAGACAAAAGTCTTACACTACCTTACACTCTTTATGACTTCGTGTTTAAATTTTTCAAATGTGAAATTTATACCAAAATTTTCTCAAGAATTCTTTTCGAAAAGTTCAAGTGCCAGAAATATAAAAAGTGCGCTAGATATCATGTAACTCCCTCGTCTAAAATATTTTCTCATATATCTCGCAGTTTGGAAAATGCTCGCAATCAATTTTATCGAGTTACTCTCGAGGGATTGTTTCAAGAGAAAGCGCGACAAAAAAAAAAAAGACACGCCTCTTTTATTTTTCGCTGCTTTCACAACAAGTCCGAAACTCATCAGAATTCGTGAGCGACACTTCCACGCGTTTCCTCGCTAGTACCGCTAACATATTCTACCGCGCACGAAAGTATCTCAAGACAAATCTCGTCAAACCTCCTCTTTTTTTCGTGCAAAGTTACCTCTACCGACTCTAATCTCTCACGATACCCGCCTGCTCGCCCACCTGCCTACCTACCTACGTATCGTTATCGCCGAGACTCGCTTTCGGAGGTGCGTCCGGAAAAATTGCTGTACGCGCGTTTGTTAACGAGCGCACGTCAAGTTTACGAGGCGAGGCGCATTCTCTGGACGTCGGTCAAAAACTACCCGGCCGTTCTTTCGTGCCGCGGCCCTCTCATTTCTGCGACGCGGGAGACCGTCGCCCTAGCCGGGGACGTAGCTTTAATTCCGTGGAATAATACTCGAGAGGACAAATTGGATTTTTCCTCTTTCTTTCCCCGTCTCTCTCGCTCTCGCTCTATTCGCTCTTTTTAATAAGCGTTATTCCGCCTCCGGCGCGTGCAAGGAATGCCCCCGAGTGTCCGAGGTTTTACGAGGCCCCCGGTCTCGTCTCGCTCTGGACTTTCGTGCGTCGTAAGGATTCGGGGATATGAGTCGCTTTTCATTCTCACCGACATTTAATTTTCCTTCGTTCCGTTCGCATTTGATATTTCCACCCCTTTCTTCGGACACGCCGGCCGTATTGTACGCGTGACGTTCCATTTCTCCACGGCCGGCTGATGATTTTCCCGAGTATGCAGGATCCGTGTCTCACGGAAGACGAAGGGATAGCAGTTCTTGAAAGCAGCTAATATGCGAGGCGTCCGTGTGAAATTCGGAATTGTAGCGAAGAAGGACGCGAGATAAACGGAGGTATTAGTAATACCGAGCAGCAAAGGCAGAGAAGGAATTCGATGCATTTTCAGCCAACTTGATTTCTCATAAGATGCTGCAATATGATCGAATTTCCGAACACCGTGTGAGAAAGGGACTTGCAGGACTTTTACAATCGCTGAATTCGATTCGATCGTATATATTCGAATCCACACGAGCGTCCCTTACGAGTCCTAAATAGTTGTAACAAATACTCCCACAATAAGCCACGTCAAGTCGCGTTAGCGAGAGACCGTCCGAGACGTCATCTTCAGATAGGCGGAACCGGCGGTTGCTTCCTTCCGGCGCAAAGCTGTCCAATTAACGTTAACTCGCGTACATAGCGTCCGGCCGCGAGACGTTCGCTCGCTCGCTCGTTCGCTGTGTCGCGGCACCGCTGTTAAAACGAAATCCCGACGTGCAATTATTCGCCGACGCGTCCCATTCCGGTCCATTTTATCCGCGGCGAAGAAAGCACGTCCCCGTAGGCACACGACATACAGACTACGTCGACGAGAACTACCACGTGAAGTATGAATCCGGGGTACGCGCGCGGTCGCGCATCGAAAAGGGTCTCCCTTGAATTTTAATGGCCGGCCCTGCTCCGTCGACTTCTCTCTCTCTCTCTCTCTCGCAGCGTACCCTCTCGCTGCACCCGTCGTTCCACGGCAAACAAGGCGCGCCCGATGTATTCATGAGGAATAAAGTTTTCGTCGTAGTCCGCGAGAAAAGAACTTTCCGAATCGTCTCGCCGAAGAACGACTCCTCGTTCTTCTTCCCCTCCTCCTCCCCTTCTCTTTCTCCTCTCACTCTCTTTGAGCGCAACCCCCTCTGACTCTCTCTCTCTCTCTCTCTCTCTTTCTCTTCCAATCCCTGTCCCCTTTCGACCCCCGTGCCCTCGCCGCTTTAACCCCCGTCCGACCTTTCTTCTCCTCTTCCTTCCGCTCCTTATGTATGCATATGATCCCGCGAGAGCGCCGCTGTGCGCAAGTTACGCGGCCATTCGACTACGTCCGCGACTAAGGCGGCTTCAGGAAGCCGACTGGCGACATTCTACCCCGTCCTTTTCGCTTCTCCGCTCTTCCTCGGCTCTTGGCCCCGCGCAGCGAGTTCCGTCGTCGCGCTCTTCCCTCGCCGCTCTCACCAATTTTTCGTGCGTTTACGAGCGAGGAGGCGGCGGACGCGACGCGCGGACGGCGCAGGAAGTCGAGTCAGTCAAAAGTTTGTAGGTATTTCCCGGAGTATCCGGCTGTAATGGCTGCCCACGGTTATGGGCACGCGTATGTGTAGTTGGGTGAGTGAGTGGGCGAGCCTCGCGATCCGGAAGTTCAAAGAGCTCGCGAGCGAGAGCACGTCGCGCCGGCGGTCGAAAGTATCTCTCTCGTTCCTGTCTGCCGGCTTCGCTCTCCGGACCTACTTGAGTTCGTTAGCGCGTCCCGCTCCGCCATCGTAGCATCGATTTTTATTTAACTTTCCTCGCGTAGCCCCTTGCTCCACTTAAACGGCGCTTCTCTTATTATCAGTGTGCACTGGGTAACTGTATTTTCATGATTCCGGTCCGCGAAGCTCGGTCGGATCGCGCTGGATCATCATCGCCGGTCGCGCCGTGTGTACCGTGTCTACCGAGGAGAGAGAACGAGAATAAAAGAACGTCGTTGAAAGAACGACGGGGAAAATTGGCCGATTTTGGCCTCCGGAGTGGCAAACAAACACGGATTTTTCTTCTGAGCTATTAATTGAATCTGATTTCGACCATTGAAACATTTTTATTTGCCGGGGAAGTATGAAAATCAGCATATGAAGCTATTATTAGGAGAATGTTATATTAATGAAAGTGTAAAACTATAATAAAACGAGCAATATTACGTGAGAATTGGCCGATGTGTGAATAACGTACATTAATAATTAGACAGGGCGGTCAAAGCGGATCTTGGTGCTCAAAAATATTCCTTGCGCAAATCTTACAAAACTTCCAGTAGTAAGATATTACAATAGTGAAATACTTTTAATGAACAGAAATCTATATATTATACATAGAAGAATATATACATAAGAGAAAAAAGATATTGAGAAAAAATTAATGAAACATAGTCATACTTCGATCCCAAGGATGTGACTATAAAGAGGTTCCATTGTATAGAGTACAAGAACTTAGGGATGAGAGTATTATCATGTTTTACTACTGCAGGAAAACACGAATGAATATGTGTAGATATGTTACGATGTTTATAAAGTTCAGTAGTAATAATACGGTATATATAATACTAGATGTTTAGTAGCTTCGTATGTCCACTTTAATAGTCTCCCGAGAAAAGCAATACTTTTCAAAGGATCAGAATCAGATTCAGTAGTTCAACAGTTATAAAACAATATACCGCTTTTACTCACCACTCCGGGCCAAAATCGGCCCATTTCATCCATCACCCTTTGTCCACTGAGTCCCGAGACGAACGAGTATCGCGCGAATTAACGCGAATTAGCACGAGGAGGACGGAGAACACTCCGTCCGGCATGCGTTTGCGTGCATCGAATTCGAATATCGTCGATATACACGTGGGCACGTATTACATTCCCAATACGAATTCTTTCCCTTTCTCTCTGTGTCCCGTCAATCACACTAAAATATTTGTCGTGTTTCAAGCGCGCAGCGGAAATACACGTATCCTTTCCTACCTCTTCCCGCCGTTAAAAATGTGAATTTCCCTTCCCGTTGATTAAACCAACCAAAATAGACGAAATACCTTCGCGAACCGCCCCGTACCGGCCCGGTCGAAGAATGCGCACACGAGCTCCGGGTAAATAAAGATTAAACGTGCGCCGCCTGCGAAAAGTCGCCAGTCGACGGGGGTTCGGCGGCGGAGGATCGAGAACGCGTCCGCTGCCGACGAGCGAAGTTGCACTTCACGCGGCAAGGAGGGATCCCGGCTCTAATATCGTTGACATCGGCGAACTTGGAGAGTCACTGGCATCACCCGTGGGATCACGCGACTCCGTTCAGCGGTTAACAGCCAGCCTGGGGCCGCCGGTGTTTTGTTAACCTGATAAACAGCCAGCGCCAATCGGCGAGCGGGCCGCCGCAGAATACGTAAGTGGAGTGCCGACGAGGGTAGAGCAGAGAGCAAAGCGAGGCAAAGCGGAGCAGGGCAAAGCAACGCCAGTGAATTCCGTTTGCAATCCGGCGGGGTATCCCGTCAGACAATTGAAAGAGCGCACAGCAGCTACCGAGGCCGCCGTCGGGCGCGCGGGGGCGGAGGGGGGAGCGTATTGGCTCGCTGAAACGAGCTCAGAAATTACAACCAGGTTCTTCCCGTGGCCAGACGTCGTCTTCGGTTGGAAATTTATGAAGCGGCCGGGGATCACGCGCGTTACCTCGCACGTATCTGGATTCTGCCGAGTCGCGCCCTCAAACTCACGACCTCCACGTGCGAAGTATATGCGACGATATCTCGGTGCGACGGCGCGTGCAACTGCGGCACGAGCGAATTCGACGCTCGTAATAATGCGTACGGCCCGTGCGCGCTTTTATATCGCACTTTGGGACCCTCCTCAGGTGTATCGGTGAGTTCCAATAACGCTTCCCCGTACATCTCCCGCACAACTCGGCTCGCATTTGCATATCGCGCGCTACTATTCTCGTAATTTTGTCGATATTTTGTCGAGAAGCGGGAGGCGTCCTCCTTCGCAGGGGATATACTTTTATATTCTTATTGCACAGTCGAACGCGTATGAAATCGATGTAATTTCGGCGAGTTTATGAGGAAGAGAGAAAGAGAGAGAGAGAGAGAGCGGGGAGTCTGTGTGTGTTTATTTGCGACAACAGCAACGCGATCGGTGTAAGTTACACGTTCGCCACCGCACCGGTGAAATCGCAATCCACCGAGGTCGCACGAACGTTTATTGTTATATTTCCGCCGATTGATTTATTTAGAAGAATTATTACTGGATTATTATCACCATCTGCATGCGTGTAACCGCTGTATACGAGCAGCATTAACATAGATAGCATTAAATGTTGCCCGACCAAACTCGATCGTCGAATGAATTAACAATTGGTTACAATAAACAATATTGTATAAATCGCACAGCTCTTGACATCTGTTGGAAAAACAAATTCCATTTATTTCAGCGAAAAATTCTGTCGACGACACACCCCTGATCTGTCAAATCCTCAATTTCTTTCTCTCGACTGATCGATCGGCTAGATCAATTACTCGGCGAAAAAATCCGGTTCTGCCTTTTTCCACCTTTTTCGACCATAAACCATTTTCTACGACCTATTTACACAGAAAAAAGGGCTAGATTCAAGTAAATAATTACTGCAATATTCTTTAGAAGATTTTCACTTGGATAGCAAGTAATATTTACTTGATCCAACGCAGTATAAAACATTTTATGTTAAATTTAATACGTTTTACATGTCCCAATTGATCTACACAAATTTTTGTATTAATTTAATACAAAATGAATACGTTAAAAAATAATATACAAATATCATCACAATAAAATACGAATATTATATCAGAAATTAACACAAAATTAATATCCATAATATTGATCGACACTGTAGTATAAAATGTATTATTTTAACACTTGCAAGAGTTATTTTCACATCTACACATATTGAATATCGACTCAATACAAAATATATATTGAGATGACATAAACGCAATATAAACGCGTTATAAATTAACATACGAATGTGTTAAAAATTTGATACAAACACTTTAACGAGGACCGATTTTAACACAAATACAAAACGCTTTTTGAAGTGAAATATTTTCCAAGTAAATTATCCAAGTGAAATATATTTATTTAATCCAAATAAAATCTATTAAAGAATATTGGAGTCATTATTTATTCGAATCTAGCGCTTTTCTCCATGTATAATATGATTCTACGATACGTATGCCACAGCAATAACGTCAATAATATCGCCACACGTTGACGAAAACTCACGAGTAACGACGGCGCCTGACAAACGATTTCTTTCTATCGAGTGCGGCCGAGTCAAATTCAAGTGAAAAATCGAACCGAACGTTTTCAACCGACTCGACAAGCCTGCCAGTTCTCAATCATTTCCCAGCTCGGATGACATCTCCAACACGGGCGGTCGCGGGTCGCGCGTACCAGCGCGCCGCACAGCCGGTGTCTTTCAGAACCCGCAAACGATATACATTAGTCGCATTGTTGATCCTCACAATGGAGCCGGTTGCTCGACGCACGCTATGCAGTTTTCCAAGTAAGCGACATCCGATTAATCAGCGAGCCGGGGCGATCAATCAAACCGGCCCCCTCGGTTCCTCGCCTCTACCTTCCTGCTCCGGTCAAAAGTGGGCCGTAATAATCGCGCAGCGAATAACCGAGTTTGCAATGCGCGCCGTAGCTAATAACGGAGAGCACGAGCGGAGGTGTGTGAGGGTGTGAGAGAGAGAGAGAGAGTCGGGATGGAGAAACGCGACGAGAAACAATGACGGACGGGGCTGCGAAGCACGGGTGTGCGGGCGAGATCTCACAATGGGCCACTCGCTTGCCAAGAATATGATCGAATGGGGTGCGGTGGCGTGTGCGCGAGCGAGTGCCGCAAGAGTAATGTTCGCGATGTCTCTGTCAATAATGCGCCGTGCGCGCATTACGGCCAACGTGATTGCCGCGCGGTTCATTCGGCCGGGTCACACACTGCGTCCGAAAATACGCCCCGCTGCGGAGGCAGGTAATGCCGTCGTCGTCGTCGCGTTTGCATTGCGCTGCACATCGCGATGGTCGCTAGGACGATCGTTATTAGCTTACCGGAGCAAGTGCAATTTCGATGATCGCGCAAACAACGGACACAGATACGACCGGCACGCTGCGCGACTCGCGACAATCGCGCGGCCGATTCAGGAGAGTTCTCGCTGCCGCTCTATGCTCGTCATCGACGAGAGTGTCGGCTCCCGTCGGGAGGACATCCGATTGCTGCGTCATCGTCGGAGATAGAGATTGACGTGATTCTCCGCGGGTTGCAGATTTGCACTATGCGCCCCGAAATTTTGACGCGCTACTCTGACGCTCGCTGTGTCGCCGTGTTGAATTCTACAGATTGTATTTTAACACCACCCTCAACGATCTATTTCTGACGGTGAAACAACGAAAAGGGAAATTTAAGACATCATCGGGATCGAAAGCAGATATTATATTATTAGAATTGAAACTGAACCTGTGTTGCTGTCTTAGCTCCTACTCTGTGTTGTAGAATTAAAGGTTTAATACAGAGCTCAAATTTCGACTCTGATCGGACGGGCGATCGCGCGATCTTCATGTCTATTTGTAACAACAACGAAAAAGCGCTCGTTGGTATAAGGTTTCAGATCGAAAAGTGAATCCGTTGAAATCGCGCCGAATTGAATCTAGAGAGAGAGAGAGAGAGAGAGAGAGCGAGCGGTCGAAGAGTGGCTTCAAGCTCGCTTTCTCTTTTTCTCTCTCTTTCTCTCTTCTGTAAGATATTTGTGGGAAAAAAGGAACGAATCGCCGCTCGCACGCACTCAACGGAATTGAGAGAGTAAATTTTACATAAGTCATCCCTTTATGCGCTCATCCGCGTGCAGTCGCTCGATCGCGACCGTCCGTTTTCAAAGAAACTTTCGTGCGACGAGTCAATCAAATCTTCAATGTCGGATTAGCAGCGTCCGCTCACGTCCGCTTGATTATTAATAGACCGCTGATAAATCAGTCCCTCCGTCGGAATGAATTCGAAACCGGGCCTCGTGAAAAATTCCCCCGCGACCTTGGTACAAAACACGGCGGACTCGACACGGTGAGCGCGGCGGCGGCCGAGATTATTTCCCGAACAGACGGCCGTAAAACCGCGACTGTTACGCTCAGCGGGATTTAATGTTGGAAAAAGAAGAGTGCACGCGCGGAATTAGATTATAAATTTAAGCGGGTGATACCGGGCGGACCTGGGAAATGTCTTGCCGGCACCTGAGCCCTCATGCATACATTCCGCGGGAGAGACGAAGATGCGGCCGGGATGTGCATATATCGCGAAGCGAAGGTGCGCGAGATTCCTCGGCCGAGATTCCTGTATTTTTTACGACGACGAAGGTTACGCCCTTAAAATCGCTGTTGCACGACTTAAAGGGGAAGGAGCGGAAATTGAAACCTGTACGAAACACATACAGGCGCCCGGCGAAACTTTTATCCAACGTTCAATCTACGGATCCATTCGCCGCGGCTATGACGATCCCGTCTACGATGTCGTAACGTTATCGTGGTCGCGTTCGTAACGTTATTACATCCGGCGCGTGAATTTCCGCGCACTCGAGATACGGAAGAATGCAGCCCGATAATTTCCCTCACCACCCCCCGCGAGCGCGGTTTATGCAACGCGATGAGATATCTCGCTCATCGCGAGTCTTATTTAGCATAACCGGCGAGACCATGTGGCGTTTTCTTACAGTATTTCTTAGAATCGACGCGGCTGATATCTCGCGAAAAGAAGATGAACGGGTTTATGGCAGAGTCGGTATTGAGGATCAAATAATATATGATGCTATCTAGATAATAGAAGGAGAGTGCTGCGGAAGCATCTCTGTTACTGCAGATGTTACGGTCAGAACACCCGAAACGCAGGTCCATTTCATGAGGAATATTTGGCCAATTCTAGATTTAGCTGACTAAAACCAGTCCGAGCGGGAAGCATACGAAGCTCCGCAAGCACTTCGAGCTTTGACCAGTCGATTTTGGCCAATCCTAAAATTGACTTCGCCTTAAAAATAATTAACCGCGCATTGTAGTAAAGAAACAAAAAACATTTTGTTCTTGCGTTAAAATCGATCCTTGTTAAAAGTTTTGTTGTTAAATTTTTAACATACCCGTGTGTTAATTTAACATATCTGTCTATGTTATTTCAATATTTTGTGTTGAGCTAAAGTTCAACATACTGTTAAAGTAGCATATTTTTATACTTCCGGTGTCGATTAACGTTTTAATTTTGCGTAAATTTTTTCCATAATATTTGCGCCGCTTTTCGACATATGCATCTTGTGTTAAATTTAACACAACATTTTTTACTATGTACCTGGATTTACAGTTTTTCCCTGGAGGGAAGGAAATTTCACAATCACCCCAAATATGAGCCGATGTTGCAAGGTTTATGAGAGAAGGAAATTGTTCAATATCTCGACACGGCCAGCGGAATCCGCCAAAGTGCGAAGAGCCCGGGCGATTTGTGAAACGGCCGATTCCGGGCATCGACCGTAACACATACACGCGGCAGAAGCCGCTTTATCCAAAAATTAAAAGAAAGAAGGCCTTAATATCACGGTTAGATAGCTCCGGGCATCGTTCCGGTACGTAGCCGGGCGACGAAACAAGAAACGGGCTTGCACAGTGCGCACTGCTACGAAACTAAACGCTGACGTTGTATTAGCCCGCACAGCCGTAAAAGTCAATGCGATTTAATAGAAACTCGCGCACGGTCTACGGAAACGTGACGATTACTTTGTTTGCGCGAGCCGCAGCAATTTCCCGGCGGCTGCCTCCGCCGTCGCTGCCGGGCAAGAAATCGCCGAACAACCGATATAATATCGCGTATGGAATAGCGATACGGTCATTTCCCGCAGCTGCACACCCGGTTCCGGCTCCCCGCTCGATCGTGCGCTGCCTGAAAGCCCCGTATACACGCTCGGTTAACAAATAAGAAACGAAAAAGTAACAGAAGCGCGCCGTCTTGTTCCGATGTGCTCCCGGCAAACGTTTTATTTCATCGGAAAATACTCACGCGACCGGCGCCCGCCGCTTTTTATTATCCTCGCGGCATCGTCGCGATCTTACGTGCCAGCGAAAATTTAGCGCCTCCGTGCCGCGCCCGTCCGATTAAAATACGTGCAACTTCTCTCCGCGATTCATCGATGATTTACTCGCACGATCGCCGTTGTCAACGATCCCCTTCTTCGCTTCGGCGACTCGCGTCCACTCGGCCGATGTGAGAAGAGTACCACGAAATAGTTTACAGTCCTTCCGTTCTCTCTGCTAATTTCCAAATTTTGACAGACGGGCTGCGTACTTTGATTTTCAAGTCAAATTAACGTCCCCAATATCGACGCTCTAAACATGAAATTCCCGCCGCACTTTTAAAATATCGAAAAATACCATTGTTGTTTAAACTTATTCCGCGAGCGACAAATTCAGGCAGTACTTTAGAACCAAATTTAAACGGGCGAATAATGATTTTCTGACGATTTATTTGTATAACTTTGAAAAGCCCGCTGTTTGAATTTATTTTGCGAGCAACAAATTTTGGGATTTGGACAGTTCGAGAGCAACACATTCGGACAATGTTCTGAAATAAAATCTAAACGAGCAACTGACTGTTTTCTGATAATTTAGTCTTCTACGTTTGTACGTTGAGAGAAATTTTCGCTATTGCTTAAACTTATCTCGCGAGTAACGAAATCGGGACTCTCTCTCTCTTTCTCTTTAGCACATTTTATGAATAATTAATTGACAACAAATTCCTATAGGGATCATTCAATAATTATATCATGCTAAATTTAAATATTTTTACTCTCCCTCATTTCCCTTCGTTACATAGTATTTATCCCCTATCAATGTTATATGACGCATGGAATCATCCTCTCTCTGTCAACACATAGAATAAGAAAATTAGTTTTCAATTAAATTGTGAGTAATAATTAGATTGCACGCTATCTTTTTCTAAAATACGAATAATTTATTGCTCCGCTAATTTAATCTTTCTTTAGGGGAACATCGTTTAAAAGAAAATCAACAGAGCAAACAACTTTTTCCTTGACAAACGCATAAAAATATTAGTTAGAATTGGTTCCGCTCATTTTGTTCCGCTAATTTATGAGACATAACAAAAGAACGGAGAACGCGAATTTCGCTACACTCTCCTCCCCACTCCTCTCCCCGCGACTCGTCACATTCTCGCGCGACTGTCGGCACTCTGTCCGGAAGTTTCGCGCGAAAAGTTCATCAAGTGACTTTTCCGTGCGTGCGATAAAAAATTCTAATCTACTTGGAAGTTAAATCGCATTAGCGCAACCGGCGTGCACGCGCACGTCGGCGTCCGCTTTGAACTCCCGCAATCTCACGGAGACGTGAGAACGGGTTGAAAGTCGCACTCGACGTCTCGACGGGGACGCGGAGCTTGCGAGATTGCGGTAGATAGCGAGAGGATATGTAAGTGAGAACGAGATAGAGAGAAAGAGGTAGAGAATAGGAGGGAGGAAGGGAAGAGAGAGAGAGAGAGAGAGAGAGACCCGTTAAATATTTGCCCGTCGTTACGGAGCGACGTTCTGATCATCGTTATCGGCGGCGGAAATCGCGATTTTAGTGCGCGGACCACCGTGCGTGGACTGCCTATTCCACGTGACATCGTTGCGGCCACGTTGGACAAATAAATTCCCGATTTTTGTGAAGTCCCTCGGCGCGCACGCGTGCACGATTCGCATATCGTCCACGATAATGACCGGAAATTATTATGCGCGCTTCCGCGCAATCACACACGCATATATAGTACGGAATCCTGCGCCAAAATAAAATAAACGAAATAATTAACGCCGAATCTGATTTACCATTTGTCGTGTGTGTGTGTGTGTGTGTGTGTGTGTGTGTGTGTGTGTGTGTGTGTGTGTGTAATGTTAAATTTAAAAAGGCGAAAAAAGAAATGACAGAAAAAAGCAGAAAATGCGTCGCATAAATTATTCGTTCGGCCGACGAATGTAAAATTTTGCGAGATGTAAAATCTCGCGCATTCGGATCACTTAATCACGGTATAATATGAATGATTATATCTTTTGTTGATTCTCTCGTACTGCGAAACAAGGCTAATTTAATTTTAATTCCCACATTATTTCCACGTTAATTTCCACGTCACTAGATAATGCAACTTTGTCTATCTTTTACTTTGTATTACGGTGTGCCAAAAATGCCAATTACCGTATTACTTGCGCAAACGTAATCCAGATGATAAACTCCCCGAACACTCTCCGGCGAAAGTTTCGAAACCGAAAATTCGAGAAATCTATACGTAAAACATACCACGAGATGACGGAACGCCCGTCGGACACAACAACTGTATTTCCGGTATCAAAGTGTAATATATATAAGCTCTAGTAATAATTAATTCCCGTATAACAAGGTTGGGTCAGATCCGACCGAGGCTATATTCTGATATTTCTGTACAACCGGGAGGGTAAGTTAGCTGGAGGGCTTTAGACCCTTTCTTTCATTTGTATTTAAGAAAGTTTTTTCCCCACTTATTTCCTCTTATTACACATATTTATATTATTATATTACTCTTTCTTTAAAACGAAATTAATAGGTTTAATGTTCAACAGATGAATCTTAAAATTTCCGCCCAAATAAGTACTGCAATATATTTTATATTTCAGATCTTTTACATATTTTGCGATATACTTCACATTTACTTTTAAATATTTTCTAATTTATTGTGAGGATAAAAAGCGTCTGGTCGAAGAAATCAGATGAAAAAATTACAAAATACCTCTACCGGTTGACCTACTTTAGTAGAAGGTATAATCTTGTTAGGCGAGGGTTAACGGAACACGTGGCTACTACACGCTCGAAGCGACCGATCGATTCCCCTCACGGTTATTCGGCAGATTTCTGGGGTTATTATTTCAGCCAACACCCGGCAATGTTTGCTCGCAATTAGGGGCGAGTCACAGGGCGCCGATTTGTGTCTCGTGGACGGCGGTATCAGTTAATCGGGTTCATCATTAATGCATACGCGCTCGGTGTCCCATTAATGCAGGCGGACACATTATTCTGTTATTATTTCATCCTGGTTGGCCGAAAGCGGCGGCGGCCAGCGGGCGATTGTCGCATGCTGAAAAATCCCGAATCGCATTTATCGGCCATCCCGCTTGCTCAATGTCGCGAGTCGGTCGCTAACGATCAACAATAAATACACATACACACGCATACGCGCGCGTGTTAAACAGATTTCGAGAGAAACGCGTTTAGATAGCCTCCAGCAGAGCTATCCGGTAGATGACGTGCCGCAAAAGAAGGCGCAGCGAGAGCGGAAAAGAGGGTATTAATTATTACGCCTCGGCGGTGCTTTGTAGCCGCATCAAATATTCAGCCGCGTTTAATCGACGGCATTTAACTGACAGGAAACACACGACCCCGCCATCCGATTTATAAATTATACGCGATGCAAAATTTCGCGCATGTTGCAGCATAGCGCGCGCCAGCGCCCGCGAGCGCTCTATTAATTATTTTAGTCTATATATTACATTATTATATTATTATTATTGCTAAATAATTAATTCGGGATATGTGATATCCCGTGTGCGACGGTATCGTTATTGCTTGAAATTCTGTACGCTATCGCACAGATTGCATCTAAACGTGTGATATATGAGTGTCACGTTTGAGCAGGGTGAGGGAGGGGCAGGAGCAACAAATATAGATTGATTTCGCGATCAACGTAATACCATGGCGGCGCTTATGTTGTTTTGTATGAAATTTTCGATGAAAAATATCGTACTTGATGAAATCCTCCGAGCGAGACAATGAGCTCCCTACACTGTTAACCATGTATTGCCAAAGTCGGAGGTACACGTTGAAACAAAAGCACTACGTAGTTTTGAGGTACATACCTCGAAATGTCCCTCGTAATTATGCAAGGCTTTTATTTCAACATATACCTCCAACCTTGACGATTCATGATTAATAGTGTCAAGTTCAAATGTATTGTCACCGAGAATCTGCCAATAGTCATTACCGATTATAATTATAAGTAAATACTGCAAATTAATGAAATTTCGCTGCAAAAGTCTATTAATAGCAGCAACCGTTTCCATCGAAGAAATCCAACCGCAGAAAAAAGATATTACCAGCAAAAGGAGATATTATTTATCACTTCTTTTCTCATTATCCTAACCACACTCTATTGTCGATGATTTCGCATGAAATATTATTAATTATGTCTAATTAATTTAAATACAGTATAAAATCATATTTATCCGGATGGAACTAGAATTCGAAACCTCTGGCTCTTGAGTCTGGCTACCGTATGGATTACATCAAACATGACATATGAATGTGTACGATATGTATATATATTTCTATTACGGGACGCGTAATAGCGATTTTCAGTGAATCTTTCACTGATTCGACTGAAGGGAGAGAAAGAGAGAGAGAGAAAAAGATAGCAGCTCTCTACTCTGCGGATCGTCGAGAGCGACCGCCAGTGACATTGTTGCTCGCGGTGTCAAAGCGCGCGATAATTCGAGCAGCGGCGGAACCGAGCGCGTCGCAGTTGCAGCGCCGACGAGACCGCTTCGTTACTGCGAATTGATGCTAACCGATGACGTAGTGGTGGAGGCGCGGACTGGAGCCGAACTCAATCCCGGGCTGTTTACACGGCGATTACCGACGAGCGTGTCGAATTATCTTACGATTAGTTTGCCGTTTACGTACGCGAACTTGAAACCCAGGGCTCGAATCGATCTCGTTGCCACGTGAATATGCTCATCAAGCGCGATGCGGAAACGAGGAGCGTCGCAACATACGCGGATTCGCGCGATAACGAGGGGATCGTCTCAAAATTCCGTTATCGTCGTTATCGGCGGATCGCGCGTCCCAAAGTCGTAAATCGTGCGAATCTGCGCACGCGGAAGTTTCTCAGCGCGCGCGCGGCCAAATTTAATCCGCGCGATGGAAACGACTGACGACGAAATAATTCGCCGCAATCGAGTTCTCTCTCTCTCTCTCTCTCTCTCTTTCTCTCTCCGCCGCTCTGGCCGAGTCTATAAAGTGCAACGGCCATAAAGCTGTTTTCGATGGCAGTTTCGATGTTTCGGCCTTTACAAATGACCCGTACGCTCCGCGCGAACCGATTCTACAAGTGTATAAATCAGATTTATGCCCTCGCGCGAGCATGGCTGTAATCTCCGCGTCGATTCTATCGAAAATCATCGTCGCTCAAGCCTGTTCAAGTGCGTTCTCGCTCGTTTCATCGCCGCGAGCCGCGCGAGACGGCGGGCGACTTTCTTCATTGACTGTGTGTTTTGTTAAGTTTCGCGCGCGAGAAAGTTCTCGCTACGGCCGACGAGACCAGGAAGTCGATGGTGTATCGCGAAACTTAGTGAAAGTCACAAAAGTGAGCTCTCACTTTGATAACTTTCATCATAGTGAAAATGCGATATTTATCACATGAGATCGCTCGACAAGAGATTCTATGTCGAATCGTGTCCAAGTGCGTTGACATTTTTACTGGAAAGATTGTATCGGGCATTGTTTTGAGCGGTAGATTACCTTGTCGCGTTTTTCATGAGAGAAAATGAGGATAACAATAATAAAATTGAAATATGTTAACAAGAAAATTAAGAGATACTCAATACCCGTTTAATATTATCCCAGATAACATATTTACCAAACTGTATAAATTAAGTATACGGATAAATTATATTTCGTTATAAAATTTCTTTGCACACATATACACACATACACATACATACTACATAATTTTATTACACTATAAGTATATATCTACATCATCCAATGTTTGTATCTCATTTCTGGACTGAAACCGTAGCCGACGGGTAGCATTTAATTGATTAATCAGAACAAAGAATCCTTCACTATGACTGGTTAATTAAATAATACTATCTTCGTCTACTCTATCCGTCAACTATGATTTCGGAATGCATGCATGATTAATTCTTTATTTGCACGCGCAATATTTCACTTTCCGCTCCCGTGAGCACAGGGATATCGCATTTTCACTCAGACCATAACCAATGGTATGTACTTTTTCACGTGAGATGGAAATGTGAGAAGTGAGAACATTTGATAGAAATACGCAATCGATCTCTAGAGGGGAAGATTGTTGGGTCCGAAGAATGTTGCCGACGCGTCGAGGCGCGTACACACGATCGCAAGAACGGAATTACTCGCCGCGATGTTAATTCGGAATACGCGAAAAATCGGCTCGTCATCGGCGACGTCCGGCGTTCTTAACGACTGGCGATTCAACGAGATTTTAATCGGATTGAATTCACTACGAGGGGGTTTTCTCTGTCCGGTTCTCCCTCGTTTTCTCAGTCGGCTCGGGACTGTAAACGCCGTGCTTTGAAATTACAAATCGGTCGTACGCGAGTCGCCCCTTCGATCGGCCACTTTGCGTGGAGAAACTCGGTTAGATTGAAATTCCGCTCTTTCGCCGCTTTTGCGCGTCCCGCGCAAACAACGTTATATTCGCCGCGGCTTGGGAAAGATATCGAGCGTAACTAAATTACCATGCGATACCAAACATCGGAATGCAACCCCTTGAGACGCGTAAGAGGAGAGGAAGAGAAAGAAGGCGCAACACAAGACACGAGGGATATGAGAGAGAAGAGAAACAGAGCGGGAGAGGAATAGAATATGTTCGAGTCCCGTGGAAACACGGTGGTTTTTTTTTTATCACGAGTCGCCGTATCATTAAACCTGACAGTAACAAGTCAGGCCTACGAGTGTTTTCTTTTGCTTACCCCCTCTTTCATGTATCGCGCAAGATGTTATACCCTGCTCCAATTTTCTGTCATTCAGAAAAAATCGGGTCCACACACATACACGTACACAAATATGACGTGTGCTATTATCAGCCCGATCCAATGAAATCACTTTTCTTAGCGGCAAACAGTCTGCCGAGGCAAGAAATCCAAATTAGCGTGATAAATTTAATAAATGTAATATTAAAAAGATACAAAAAAAAAAACCACGATTTTTATAACTTTTTCCGCGATGTATGAGATATGTGAGAGACGTATGATGTTACTTCAGCCGTCAAGATCGCGAGTGTTACTCTCCGGTGTTAATATACAGAAGATAAAAAGAAATATTGACATATTTGAAAGATTATTCCGAGCCACACGCGCCGTTGACATTCGCTTCCCGTCCATATTCGCGATCCGCGCGAATGCCGCGGTTCGGAAAATTGACTTCGCATTCCGCGTGAATAAACACGCCGGCTGCGGCGCTGCCGTGACAATTTCCCCGCATATAATAACGGCTTTTAAATGCGGGTCAATACGGAGCGGGCTCGGAATTGGTTGTAATGCGCCGATTATCGGCTGTGCTGGTGCGCGTACCGGGGCGACTAACCGCGCTCAGGCCGTAGATGGTGATGGCCCTCGAACCAATACTTACTCGCGATTTTCACGCAAACGAAACAGTCCAGGATTGTTAACCGCCGGGTCTCTCGTACGAATTTGCGCGAGCAGCAGCAAACCAGTATCAATAAAGCCAGCATCGCGCAGCGATGCGCATTATCGTCGTCGTATATATATATATATATATATATATATATTTGCGCACAAATAAATATCTGCGGATATATTGACGCTTACATTACTGTATACCACGGCGGTGCATTGCTTTCTGCGACCAAGAATTAAAAGGGAGAAATATAATTCTCTGTTGCTTCGTTGTCCGGTAAAAAAAACTTTTCAAATATACGAGGCACGATAAAAAGAAATAATATATATTATTTAACTTCTCTCTTTCACAGAAGGGATACTAACACGCACGTATGCGTTTAGATACGTTCAACTGTTTTCAATTAAAACATTGTTGATAGAGATGATAAAGAATATTATTACGAATAAATATAGAACACGGAGTTAATCGTAGATTCAATTTCAGCGGAATTCGCAGGATTAACGATAGAACCAAAATTTCAACTCGGGAAGTCTGTATAAATCGGCACAGAGGGGCGAAGATTTATTTTACTCGCTTATTAACATTACTGCAGAGTGAGGCGAGAAATTCCACCTGAGGTTTCGGCTCTTTGAAGCTTCGAATTTCTGAATATCCGACACATTATATTTCAATAATGAAACTTTGAAGTCTGAAAACGAACATTCGGATATTCGAATGTTCGAATATTCGAAACTTCAAGGATTGGAAAGTACATGTATTCGTTATGTAAGTTTAAAATAGTACTTACTGTCCTAAAGAATGTTTTGTTTTTCATTACTTTATGCTGTTACATATCATGGCAAAATTTGCACTTATTTTACGATAAAGTTAATGAGATTTGTTGCTTATTATTTGTGCCTTCTTCATTCATTTTGTCTTAAACTAAGCGAATACAAATCGTAGGATTAAACTAAAAAGATACATACCCAAATAACACGTATGTTTAAAAGGCGTCTAAAAAACGTCCTTTAGACATCTTATTATCCAAAAGACGTCCTCACGACGTCTTAGGACGTCTTAATGTTACCTGTTAAACCGACACTCCCCAATTTTATTCTCCAATCGAAGCTCGAAGAATTCGACTTCGAATCTTCGAATTTTCGAACTTCATCGTCAAATGTTGAATTATATCGAAGTTTCGAGGCTTCCGATAATACTAACCCTACCGCAGAGTAAAGATCGAAATGTCAGCGTGATGTCTCACCGAGGATATTCTTCCGAAGAAATGCTTGCTCCGAGAAAGAACAGTTTTCCGCTCGGATACTGCGCGATCATCGTCTCGGCTGTTTTGTTGCGGAGACGCCGACCGATAAATGCGGAGCATTAATACGAAAGCGCAAGGGATCGTTTTTCTCCTGTAATTGTGCCGGCTTTCTTGCCGCTTTGCAATATTATTGCATTGTTTTCGGATCACGATCCAACGGTTTGACGAACGACACCACCCCACGGGGGAAAAACTGATACGCCGCGAGAGACAGGGCAGGAACTCGCGAAGGATTGATACACGGTGTCAGGTGTTCGATAGCTCGCGCGCGGGAACGTCAGTGCCATCGCCGGGGCGGTAGGGTTTCGCGCGCAGCATCCATTAATCCAAGCGAATCCCGGCTTATCCGACGGGAATCGACGGCGGCGAGTCGCGTTCGAGCGAGCCAGCGACGCGTTATGACCGATTTCGCACGACGTCCGGGTCCTGCGTCCGCTATTGTCCGGCCGGCGAACATGCGCGTTCCGTACGTCGGCCGTATTAATAATTGATAAGTATTAACTTGGAATATAACGGGGCGGAAGCGGGAGGAAAATATCGGGTCGGAGCGGCCCCCATATCGCCGCTCGTTTAACCGGGAAATGTAAACGCGCGGATATTAATCGCAGTCGCGACTCGCCGGGAATGGAAACGGCGAGCCCCGGTTAAAAATAAGATTTTAACGCGCGGCGATTTTTCCCAGACGCGGATATTACGCGCGAGATACGGGAATACGCGGCGGTTCCGCTCGCTCGATGGATAAAACCGCAGCGACGGTATTAGATCGCAATTCGCCGTTACCAACGTCGCCATCCGCCGACGGCAAGCCGGGGCTATCGAACGCTATGATAAATCCCGACGACTCCGGCGCGAGATTTACGCCGGCGACCGCGAGACCGCGACGAACGGGAACGCGTTAATTCGCTAATAATTGTCCGAGCCATTCTTCTTGCTCGGGACGCGTTATCGGTGCTAAAAAGATAACGCGCCGGTGAGTGGACGGCAATATTCTCCGTCGCGGTGGAAATCCCAGGGGGATTAACAATTATCAGGTAGGGGGCGACGACCGATGAATAGCGGCCCGACGAGAAGTTCGCGGGCGAAGTTGGAAGCCGCGCGCGGAAACTTTTCTGCAAAATTGGAACGTACATAAGAAAAAGACCGGGCTTCCCGCTCGTCGTCGTTGCCGGGCGAACGCGGGGTCATGAATGATTCAAACGGGACGGGCGATCGAATAAACGTAAAATACGTGGCCGCGTATATACATTTTCGTCGTCGTTTCTTCGCCGGCGACTTCGCGAGCCGCACAATTTGCGATTTCACGTGACAGCTGGCCCCCCGCCTCGTCCCTCTTTCCCCCACTCGTCGGAAACTTCGGGGGTGTCACGAAGAGCTGCATGATAATGATTCTAATCGAGATCGCGCAAAAGTCAGACATACCCCGCGTCTCGGCGATCAAAAATTCGATCGACCGGGCGCCCAACACAGGCGTTATAATTGCCACGAGCTCGCCGGAATGTTTAACCGTTGAATATTGAAATCGGAGGCTCTTATCGATCAATGCCCGTTGCATATTTAAATCGCCGGATGAATCGGAACTAAGGGGACGGTATTCGATAGTGCGAATTGTTCGTCGCCTCGTTAAAAAAGGAAAAAATCGATACAACGAGATAATTGAAAGAAAAAAGAAGGAAATATCAAGAAAGAGAGGGGGGAAAAAAACAGAAATATCAAGCGTAACGTCAAATACTTCTCCCTGCGCTGTATATTGGAAGAAAATCTAGTAAAAGAATTGAATATCAGAGCTGCGTAAAAGACGATGGGTAAAATGGACCGATTTTGGTTTCCGAAACGGCAAGTAAAAACGGTGCGTTCCTTTTGTACTTATTGAGCTGCTAAATCTGATTCTGACCTCTAAACAGTTTTAATTTGTCGGGAAAGTATTAAAATCAGCATATGAAGTTATTAAACATCTAGTACCGTAAATGATTATTGTTGAGCTTTACGAACGTATTCATTCGTATTTTCTTTCTAAAATATGATAATGCTCTCATCTCTAATGGATCATTTTCCGATCAGGCCATGGTTCGTGCATTCTATACAATAAAACCTCTTTATTCAGTCACATCCTCGGGACCGAACTGTCTTATGTAAAAAAAAAAAAAAAAAAACAAAAATAAAATAAATCGTCTTTATTTGCCATTCCGGGAGCGAAAATCGGCCCGTTTCACCCACTTTTCGTCCTTTGTCGCGGAAAAACTGCAGTCGCGTCAAGTGGATGAAGATTCGGCTGAGATCAACGATCCGGCGTTAGAATTTGAATTACAAAATTCAGAGTCGACTATAAAATGTTTACGAAACTGAAACGCAATTATATTATGATACAGCCGCTCTTTCTATTACCGAGAAGTTCATTTAACTGCATAATGCGAGTAATTCTATCTCTGGGTGGACGATTAAGTAAATCGGACGATAAATACGACCAATAATGCGTCGGGTCGGCTTTATTATGATCGCCTCGTTGAGCCAAATTTCGTGTTTGTTTTACACATACGGGAGATTAAAGGAACACGTAAATTCGACCGATAAAATTAGGGCGGTTGGTTCGCGCCGTGTAGAAAGTTGTAACCGAGTTCGTTCAACCCGATCCGTTCCCCGACGGATCCTCCCTTTACAGCGTACGCAACGGAGCAACCGGGTGCGACGAAATAAATCCGCGAACGCGCCGTTCCGGCGAGAAACATTTTTATGCGGTGCATGGGGGCGTAGTTTTAAGGATCTCGGGCGTCAGTCGCGATTTCCGTGGCACACGTGTAAACCTCGTAGCGACAAATTTCAGCAGCTTACCGGCAGAAATACGCGATAGAAGAAAGGGTCGGCGCGGCTGCGGCGACGGGGGGAGGGGGGGAGGGGGACAAAAACGGCGGAACGGAAGTAGCGCGCACCGGGTGTATATGCCGCGGCCGTCGTCGGTTGATTTATCGACTCCGACCTCCGCCCGGCGAGGCGAGAAAGCGCGGCTGTATGTACGGGCTTGGAAGTCGCGAATGAATTCCGAAAGAGGCGAATAAACTCGCAATGCGCGCGACTGCGAGGTTCGCGAGGAAAAAAGCCGCTCGATTCTGATTACGAGCCCGGTGAAATTCGCGCTCGCCGGCCGCGAGTTTCCTTAGCCGCGAATCCCCAGCGACGATCGCGTGATTTACGCGAGGAGAACCGCGGCCCTTCGGCGGATATTCATAGTCAGATCTTATATTTAATTTTAGAATATTAACGCGTGCATCTCCATATTTTACGCTCATAATTTATATTCAGATGTTACATTTAAGACCGTCTCTTAAGTTCGCCTTCAGATATTATATTTCAATTGGATACGAAGTATTTAAAACTCATTTCGTTGGCTACTAATTAAAAATAAATTTCAGACGATATTAAATATAAGATCCGACTTGGTGTGATATATGAAGTGACAGGTGGAATCGATCGCTGTAAACAAAGAGAAACTTAGAAAAAAAAAAGCTCATTGCATTTTGCAAATGTATCGATGCATCAATATGCAATGATTAATATCAGTGATCGGCTTCTCTCATATTTTTGTGCAGAAAAATGTTAAGAGACGTTATCGAAATTCTTTAAGGGATGTTTCATACCTTGCACTGAAAAATATTAGTATGAAAAGTAAAATATGTCGAGAATAGAACAAAATAGTTGATTAATCACTAGAGATTGGAAAACCACCGTTCACTGCAAAGACTGGACGCAACTGAAGATTTACACTAAATTAAAATTCCTGCCGAGAGCTCCGGTGGTTTCCGCAAACAAATAACAACAGAACCACACTCCGCGGAACGATACACGTTAGAAAAAAAACTAGTTTGTTGAAAACGAGTGCGAGAGATCGCCAGAACCGACGAAGTTCAATTTTGTATTCTGGGACATACGGTAAAGTATAAAAATGCTATTTTTATACTTTACTTGCTTTACTTGCACAGAACGCTGCGGTCATCGGCAGAAATGTTTATCTTTGTGGATGAGTGCGCGCGATTGAACTTTGTCGATTGTGGAGATCTTCCGGACACTCGATTTCAACAAATCATTTTTCTTTCTAACGTGCATTGTTGCCCGGAGTGTAAAATTACTGTCATTTGTTTGCACAAGCCACCGGAACTCTCGGCAGGAATTTTCATTTGTGTGAATGTTCGTGCGTGCGCAATCTTTTCCGGTTTTTCTTGTTTACTTGTGTTAATATTGTCACATTTTGCACAATTTTATTGTCTTCGCCGTATCTTTCTTTTACTGAGATAAAATTTAAAAAATTGTTTTCTATTTTCGCTCGGAGATCGCTCCAAACTTCAACCGCAAGATCTGACTATGAATACCTTTGATTCTTCGCGATCGCCGTTTACTTAACACGACAGAAAAAAGAAAAAAGATTTGCTCGCTACAAAGGTGGATCGATTACTTCGGTCGCGATTATTCAGCGCAAAGCGGAGCGGACGTGCGTGCATTTGGCCCTGCGCTCGCTTCTTGCGTGCGGCGTTATTAAACTAATATCCGTTAATTAATTTCGGAATCCCGGGCATCGCGCGGCATTTCGCGCCGGGGACGCCAAGAATGGGAGAAACCCGAATTATGTGTGCGCGAGTTTGCATGCAGCGCAAATTGTAAGCGGCAAAAGCGCATCACGCCCGGCTAAGTGCTGCGGCGACTAAGTTTATCGCCGGAATCCCACGGGGAGTTTGTATTTGTGACGTGTAAATAAATAAAGGATCCATTAATCGCACACAGCTATCCACTTCGCTGGTGTAAGAACATTTCTCTCTTGAAGCTCGTCCGCTCGCGACGACGTTTGAGGCTTTACGCCGCCTGCGCGACTCGTATTACACCGCGGGAGTTTTCTCACGATTAATTCACGGTGTCCTTTTTATATTCCGGTCAACGCGGAAATCCGAGGAACGTCGGGAGGACGTCTCGCGAAGAGTATCTGAAAGATTAAGGTATTCTTTTCAGGAGGCCGGTCGGTTCGTCGTCTCTCGGGCGTTCACATCGCCCTTGCGGCTCTTCTACTATTTCCGGACCACCGTTTACATTTTTAAGAAGTCTATATATACCCTCCCACTCTTTTTATACCCCTGGATGCAATTTCGTTACACGTATTTTAGCGAATTCTGTTCTCATNAAAAAAAAAAAAAAAAAAAAAAGACTCGGCGTATCTAATGGCCGCCCGAGCGACGCAATATCCATGTCCAGATGAACGTCCGCCACTTCCGATTCTTCTCCTTAATTTAAATCGAAGTTAGGAAAGAACGCTTATAGGCACTTAATCGGCGGAAACGGGAGACAGGTACATAACGGGTGGACCGGCGGAAAGCCGATGAAAAGCCTGCGACTCCCATCCCTTTCCTTTCCGAGTTCTCTCTCTCTTTCTCTCTCTCTCTCTCTCCCTTTTCCCGTTTTCTCGAGGACTCGTCTGATCGGCCTTTGCAGTCGCAAGCCGGCGAGCCGAGAATCGATTCTTTTTAATTACAAAGTAATTTGAATTAACGGTGAGAGGTACGCGGCGGCATAGAATAATCCGGACTTCGATATAAGAAGGTTCCCCGAGAGGGAGAGAAAAAGAGAGGGAAAGAGAGAAAGAGGAACCCCTTCGGCGCTTTCAGACGCTCGTCGTAGACGAAGAACGATTCGGTGAAACCGCCCTCAGCTTCGAGGCGCTCGCCATTCTTCCGTTTCGTTCGTTAAAACGCATTACTGCGCGCGTTTCTCGTTCCGACCAAGCGATCGGTCTGATCGAAAACATTATCGAGAACGAACCGCTCGGCTCGGCCGGGAAAAAAGTTACGAGCACCCCTCGTCCGCGCACTTCCGTTCCTGGTTAATCGGCCGACGTCTTCATTCGAACACGAAGAAAATAGCCGGATAGAATTTAAAAGTGGGATTGGAAAGGCCCTACATAATTTGTCCCTACTTGTATCTAGGCTCTGTAAAGGCAAGTCCACTTAGGCTCTACACAGAAATGTAACGCTCGTACAAATTAGAGCTAGATTCGTAAATATAATTAGGTCCCATCTTGATACGTCGGATTAGAATATATTTTGTTACGCTACCAATTTATAAGAAAATTCAAATGCTGACTTGTAGCCTGTTTGTGTTGAATTTCCTACTTAAATATAACTTTTGAAGACCAAAATCAATTAATTTAGTTCTTCGACTTTATCACACCGAATTTTATTTAGTTCTCTTTGACGAAGATCTCACTTAAACTATCTTAGGAACTGATTAACTAGGCCCTGACTGGGCCCAATGAACATAGATCTTATCAGAGGCATTTATGCCAGTGCCTATTCAGGACCTATTCACGATATTCCATTCAGAATTTGCCTTTCTTTGTCGTATAAATAAGCTCAAAAGAGGTCTATTTTGAATTTATGTCTACTTAGGGTCACTGGAGCAACATACAAATATACAAACTTGTATAAATATACAAACTTGAACGTTCTGACTAATTTTTACCCGGGCACGTGTGGTAGGAAGATGCAAAGCTCCAGATAATTATAGATTTGAAAAAAGAAAGGAAAGTGCAGACGTCTCCTCCTTTCATCTCGGGCAGAAGGGATGACGCGTTCAATCAAATATTCGTTAGGGAAGAATTCAGCTTAAATTAGTCAAAGAGTCCGTAGATGAAAGGAACAACGATGTCTCCCGCGCTCTGTTACATCAGCCTCTACGCTAATACATAGTTAATGAGATAACGATATGTACTTCATTATCGGTCATCAAACGTCCCTCCCTGTGAATCGTCTTCCATTCGTAGCATCTGCTGCGGAACAGACACCGTCGAAAAGCAGCTCGCCATTGCGCACGCGAACCTTCCCCGAGCGCCGTTTGACGAAATTCACGAATTATTATATGTAATTATTATACGGCACGCGACGTGTACCTCGCGGTTCCTCACGAGAGGCAAAAGCTAAAAGAAACTCGAAACCGTACCTGCAGTCGTGCGTCGCGCGTTATCAGAAAAATGTATCTCCCTTTATCGAAAGAGAGCTTCGCGACACACGATATTCGATATAATGCGAGGGGGCCGGGGCTACAGGCGAGCGCGAAATAGTTTAATTTCTGCATAGATCTTGCGCTCGTCCAATGGACATTGCGATTTCCCTCTCCGCTGGTCAAAACCCATTACGTCACCGCGAGAGCCGGAGCGCCACATAAAAGCGCCATTGACAAAATATTTTCGGAACGAGCAAAATGCATCGCGGCGCGCTCGCCAATGTACGTGTATACCCAGTAAATATGTCTAAAAATAATTGCATGTGCGATCGTATGTAGAACACAATGTGTATGACACAAATTACCGCACGAGTTGCGATATATTGAGTGGTATTGAAAAAAGTTAATTTTACTAAAATTATGATCACTTGCGGCACCAACTTTTTTGTTATTCTAACGAGAAATAACAACAACTACAATATGCGATACATAGCAATATGTAATAAAGTTATAAGCGCTAACATTATATTAGGTACTTGCAGGAAAAAATTCTTCCTAACTATAATTGTTTCATGCAAAATTATACACCCGCATATACTAAACATTTTTCTTCAGAGTGCATCAAAAACAAAGAATGTGAATTTTTTACATAAACGGGATGTACACACAGAAAATATTATTTGTACTGCGAAGAAAAACAATTAGTCCGCTTTTTTTAAAATATTAGTTATGTCGAAAGAAAAATATTTTCTTGATAATAATGTTAAAATATAATCATCACAAATGTTAGAAAAGCTCATTATCATTTACTCGAAAGAAGAGAAATAAACTGAGTTCTTGCTTTTCTTAGCAATACAAGTAATATTTTTTTTATGTACCTTTATTATTCATATTTCGATAACCATTGTTGATATACATTTAACGACATATCGTAAAGATCGTCGAAGAAAGCTTAAAACAAGAAAGATATAAAAAAATATATCGTAAAGATGTCAATCTTCGAGACCGGCTTCTTCATAAACGCAGCTGCGTACGAGAAAATTTTATTCTACATATTCGGTCTGCTTTTTCACGAGATCACCGCTTTTTTGACTGTGCTATCGTTTATGGGCTACCATGTGTAACGCGACAGCGAGTGTGTGACGCGAAATTAATAGTTAAATTTATTACCCGGCTCTCGTCGAGCAGCCAGGCTCGTATCGAGCTTGAAATTCTAGTATTTCATTCATTAAAGAGCATTACGGCACAAAGCCCTTCAATTAAAACACAATATGTATATAGACACGATCGCAAAAATAAATTTCACGGGCGTAAAGAACTCCGAAGAGTATCGATTACGTCGCCGAAAATTTGTTCCCTGTACTTTTTGGCGTGCTTTAATCAACTCCGTATCGTTATTCGGCGTGCGGTACTTTATCGATTTTATACAGCTGAAAACACGTTTTTATTTGACAGCTTTATTATTCTTCTGCGTTTATTTGGATCTAATTGAGAGGAAGATCGTGCGCGGAATATATGAAACATATTCATTATACAATTCCATTTTTCGCTCCCGGCCTTTCGATTTTATTCCTGGTTCATCACGCTTTTTTTATTCGCGCTTCTAGTTGCAACGCGAGCACTCTCTTTGTATTTATTGAAACAAAAAGCAAAGAGAAAAAAGGAAGGATAAGCACGCACTCGACATTGTAGTGTCATCAATCGTCCTTCGAAAAAGTTCGTGTTTGAGTAACTTGGAAAAGAGAAACTCCGCGCTGGATTGCCAATCATTGTGCGGGGGTTAATACGATCAGGTAAACGAGGTCAAACACGAAGCTCGTTAAAACGAGTCGGTACAGGGGGCCGGCCGAAGGGGCTGGGGAGGCGGGTTCTTTCAATTAAAAACTTGTGCCCCCGTAAAAATGCTATGGAGCTTTTGTGTCGAAAGCGCATTAAAGTTTCGTAACATTCCTGCGCTCGCGCTTTTATAGGAAATTAATAGTTGAATTCGCGAACGATCTCGCGAGTAAGAGCACGAGCCCGACGTTATGTTTTCAACAAAGCGTTTTGAAGCCGATGAGAGTGAGGACGACACACACACACACAAACACACATTGCACAGTGTGTACGTTGTCGGATAAAAATTCCGATTCGCCGGACGAAAGCGAAGTCGCGCCGAGTTAATGCGCGTTCGATAGCGCAACGCGTTATTCCGGCCCGATCGCCATTACTCTTCCGCGGGAAAATATGCGACTGAAACTTGCAGAAGCTTTTGAATATGCCCGCTGTTCGCATCGCCCTGTATTTCCCATTACGAAGTTCCCCCCTCCCTCCCCCCTTTGCCGCGTATGCGCGTTCGTGTGTGTGTGCACGCGCGCGGTGCACGCGGCGAAATTGCTTAATTTATGGCGCCCGCTATGCCCGGCGCTTTGTTAACGTATTAGAGAGTGTTTGTTAGAAAGTGCGTTCGATACATGAGCGAGTAAAGCAGACTGGATTAACTAACAATGAAATTCCGCGCATTGTTGTAGAACGCGCGCGCAGTATTTTCGCGAGATAAACAGAGCTCACGAATTTACTTTCACTCGCATAATCAGAGAATGTGAGAGAGAGAGAGAGAGAGAGAGAGAANGGGGGGGGGGGGGCAAGAGAGTCAAATCGGCAGCGCGCCCTGCCGCCGTTGTGAGATAGAGAACACTCCTGCGCGCATAATTTTCAGGATTCCAATGTTATCGCGATTAAAATTAACAGACGCAGGCTCCTCTTTCACCCCGTGCGATAACTCGATAACGAAAGAGACAATTAAAATGATAATCTCGTATAACCGAATTCCGCGGCGGGTATCAACAATCCGCCCGTAGTCGATATCTAATTATGCCAGTGTACCGGGCGAATATTGATTTACTCTGCGTCATTGTTGACGCACAAATATGCGGGCACGCGTACGTACGCACGCGCGTGTCGATTTTTGAACTTCCGAAGAAGCGCTCGAAATGCTTTTCCGCTCGAATTTCAATTAGGAAAAATTGCGCTCGCGTTTACCGCGCGCAACCGAGATATTGGTGCGATATAAGATTTCTTTTCCGCCCGATACCGCGCGATTGCGCGAAAAATCTGAAATTGTTTCATCGGACTGTCGTGGAAACGCACATCGCTCTCTCGTTTCCACGCGGCGGAGTCGCGCGCGAGAACTTCCCCCTCGAGCGCAATCACGGCCGACGTTTCCCTCATCGCGCGTCGATCTGGGCGGAATCGTACTCGACGACGTCGTCGACGGCCGGAAGTCGAGCCCGAGAGCGTCGCCGATGGCTCCTTTCGGGAAGGAACGCGTCGTCCTTCTCACGGCTTCATACTTCGGCTCGTAAAAAGACGCGGGAAGCCACGAGGCTCCGCTTTGGCCATCGATCGCTCCTTTGTACCCCGCTACCTTTCGGTGGCTTCCTCCCCCGCGGAAGAATAGCTCGGCTTAAGTGGTAAATCTTGTTCGCGCGACGACGGCGATGTTGGCGCGACGACCCCCGGTTGACTGAAGTTGATAGCGGTCGGGCGCAAGCTGAAGCGGAGTTTCCCAAGTTGCCTCGTGACGCGGTGCATCTCGATCGAATTCTCCGTCGCTCGCCGCTCTCTTTGGCGCGCACACGTATATACACCTGTACACACGCGCCCACGCCGTACTTTCGCGCGGCGGACCACGCGATGACATTATTCGCTCGTCTACCTATGAGCACTCACAAATACACACAGGCATACACACACCGACTCGTGGACGTACAGCCGCAATCGCGTGTCACGATATACGAGGCCCGCCGTCTCTACACGTGCGAAGACGACGCCTCGCACACTCGCAGAGGCGCGTGCACGCGCGCGCCACAGCTAGGCGGAAAGAGGAGGATGCGCCTGTAACGGGCGTGCAGCATGTGGCACATAAGGCCGAGACCACGGATACATAATGCAAACAGTTTGGGCCAAGCCCCGGTCACAAGTTTAACTTAGTTTGCTACATAGGGTGCAGGGTAATTGCATTTACTCTGACGTCTGTAGGTTCTCGCGATTCCGACCGACCTACCTACCTACCTACCTACTCTCTTCTCTCTCTCTCTCTCTCCATCCCGACCGGCTGCGCACCGTTCGCTCCTCCCCTCCATTCCTCCCTTCGGTTCGCGTACGAGCGCCCCCGCCGTCGACTATCCGCCCCCTGTACTTTCCGGGATACGTGAGAGATGAACTGAGAGGGAGAGAAAGGGGAGGATGAAAGGGTAGGAAAGAGGAGAGAGAGAGAGAGATTCCGACCACGAGCCGTAAATGAAGATTCCCAAAACTGCATCCGTCGGCCGCTCGGGTCAGCCAACTGCCGCGGACAGTTTTGCGAGGCCACTCGCTTCGCCGGCTGCTGCATCGTGCGGTAGTTTCCGCAGTTTGTTATTGGTTCTAAGGGGCCGCGTCGGGGTCGCGCTGTTCCACGTACGACGAATTATTGGCACCGCCACCGGACTCCGCACGCGGCCGTTCGATTCAATCCCGATCGAGCCACGATCGCCACACGATCGAACGCGTAGTAGATGTAAATCGCCGTCGGCGGGGCTCCCTTATCGGTCGCGCGTGAGTTTGCGTAGGAATTTTTCCGCGACGATCGCGCGCGCAGAGCGAACGTATAACCGAGGGCTGCGGGATATTCGGTTATCTCCAAGTTCTCCGGCCGAGTTCTTCGAGAGAGGAGGGGCGGGATTTATCACTAATGAAGCTGTAGAAGCGTCCCGTGACTATACGTAAAGTAATCGAACTTTAAAAGAAAATTACGCACAGCACTTTGCCATCGCTGCGGTCTCGCGGAGGCTCGCTCGGAGATCGTATTATCGAGCACTGCTCTCGTCGCGTGCGCGATAGGAAGAAAAGCTCGTTGTATTTGTGATATTAATTGCACAGTGAAATGTTTACGATTGGGACACGCATTTTTTTCAGTAAGCAGGCGTAGGGAGAGTGTAAGCTGTCAGCGATAGCGAGAAAAGTGAGTCAGCTTTAAGAAAAAGTAAGCCTTTTCTAAATAATTTGTAGGTTGAAGATTAGACCGTTTCTGTATTACCATTTCTTTGAGAAATTAAAACTACCGACTTTGTGGTGAAAATCAATGAGGAGCAAAATTGGAATTTTGGAGAACAAAGGAGTCATATGATACGTAGAATCTAAAATTTATTTTAGACTTAGTCTTGGGCATATATTTAGGTATTCTTAAAGTATCATATGAAACTCTTCACAGGAAAAAAACAGAAGTTAAATTTTTTGTTTCCTCAAAGACATTCCATGAAATAAAATAAGAAACAACATTTGAGTTCAGTTAAGCCGCACTATAATATATTTTTTCTTAGTATATTAAAGTATCTCAGATCTTTTCACCAAGTAAAAAAAATTTCATAAGCATAAAAAGATCATGATTTTTCATTGAAAGCAAACTAAGCGTAAAAAGATCAGATTTTTCACTGAAAGCAAACTAGTTTCAACTAGTATTCAAAGAATAATATTCAATAATATTCAATTTAAAGAAAACACAGTCAGTTGTGCTCATGCCGATCATTGTCTGTTTTTCTGACATCATTTCGCCACTTAATGAACAATTGCGTCGCCGAAGTTGTTGTATATGACTTTTGTGACAATTTTTTTTTGTTGAATGGGCTCAAATCGAGTAAGAAAAAGAGCGAGCTTTTTCTCTTAAAAGTGAAGAAAAGTGAGATATTCCTAAATGAGCGAGGAGAAGTAAAGAAGATGAGTCGCTCCCATACCTGACAATAAATCTTGCTACAACGTTATTAATTTGCGAATCGCAATTATTTGTCGGATCGGTGAAAAATACAACGGGCGCCGAAAATAACTGTAATTTTCAGCGAGGGCAAATTCTTTCAGTGCAAAACGGTGGAGAAATGGAGAATCTATAATTGGAAAGCGCGATAAAACCCCGCCGATTAACTCGCAATACCTACGTGACCGGAACGAAAATTCAATTCGGCGCGCGCGCGCGCGCGCGTAATCGTCGGAAAATATGGACTCGGTCGTCATTGATATTCGGATAGGCCGGGCAGCGGGAAACGTAATGCGAACGCAGCGGCAACCGGCGCGAAATGTATTGGATACGGGGGAAGTCCGAAAATTCCGCGCTAAACCGCCGTTGCGGTTTCGGCCGACTGTCGCGGATAGTTCCGCAAGAGTATACAGTCTGGCAGATACATATTCTGCGGCGGCACGAGTTGGTTATTAGTTCCAACGTCTGTATCGGTCCGTCGCCGCCGCGGCCGCGTATTCTTGGCCGTGAATATATCGATTCCGGGTGTAATTAAGGCGACCTCGTAAACGCCCTCAGCCAAGCGTGTCGGATATCTCTCACGATCCCGCGAACCTCGCCGTTGCAACGGTCTCCGCGCGAGAGAGACCGCCAACTTTTCCGCCGACGAATAAATCGGAGCGGCGCGTAATATCCGAAGTTGCGCCGCAGTAATTTAATAAGCAAGATTCGCTGGGAGCGCGAGGCGAGCCCGGCCGTTATCGGAACGGCCGAATGTAACATCGCGGCAGTTTTGCAATGCTCCACACCTGCTGCTCCCGGCGCCGCCGCTTCGCCCACCGAGCCCTCGAGGAGCGCTCTAAGATCGGTATCGACTCTCCGCGTGTGCGCGTTCATATGCGTGCACATCTCTGTGTGCGTGTAGTTTAGGTATGCTCGGATGCAGCACGCGCCGCGGAACTCGCATTACGCAAACATAAATTCCCGCGCCTGCAAAGACTCCGGGGGCTAACTTCTGCCTGTTTGCGCAGCGCGTACGGCCGCCACGCCGACGCGATAAATCTCGATGCGAACGCGTTTTCTCCGCCGCTCGTGGCGAAATCTCTGATTCGCACCCCCCGTCGCGACCGACCCTCCCTCATTTTCGCCCCGGATCGCCTGTTAATGCCGAAATTCGGATAACTGTATGCGACGCGGCCGCAAACGTCATTGTGCTGTTTAGATTAACTTCGGTAAGCTAACCGTTCAGCGTGCGAGCGCGAATTTAATCCAATCTAATCCGATCCTTCCGTGCGCGCGATCGTCGTAGCACCTTCGACAACGAAGACGCCGCATTCTCCGAAAACTGAGCGCGACGCGATCAAAATGCAGTAGCGAGAGTCGTAACGGGAGACTCGAAGCCAGCGAGCGAGGGATAGATAGATAGATAGATAACTAGAGATTGATGGAGAAAGAGAAAGATACCCTCCCTCTCTCTTTCTCGGTAGCAATAAAGGACGGCTTTTTCGAGACCGCCGAGTTGCGGCCGTAAAATTGCACGATTTCGGGGTAGAGGGGAGAGCGAGGGCGGGGGGTTGTACGTATAAAATAAACGTTGGACGCACGTGCCGCGCGCGATATGTTGTAAAGTTCGTTTCGCGGGGCGACGTGTAATTTCGTTCGGCCGGCGCCGCCATCGGCGTCGCTTACGCATCGTAATCCGTTATATTACACGGCGCGCATATACGCGCGTACACGGCCGTCCATTCGGCGGTGCCGTGTAAACTGTCCGACGATGACACACCGCCCCTGTCAAATTCAGAGATTCCGCGGATATCGCGCGGGGTGGGTGAGTGCGCTAGAGAGGGCGGATAGAAATAAATAAAAGGGGAGAGAGAAACGAGGTCGGCAGCCGGGAGACCGATCCCAGAGGTGGGCAATTAAAAACGGAGAGAGGGAGGAAAACAGGAGGAAAAGGGGAGGCAGGGAGAGACAGAGAGAGTGAGAGATAAAGATAGATAGGTAGGTAGGTGGAGAATGAGCGAGAGAGAGAGAGAGATATTTGTCGACGTTCGTTGTTCCGCTCGGCGTTGACGTGAAAGTGTGCTACTGATTTTTATTAAAAACTGCAGCGCGCATGCGGAGCCATGTCGCGTACGTGTGTGAGTGTATGCGCTCCATGCGCTTGTTAATTCGCAGTGAATTAGCCGCGTCTCTCTCTCTCTCTCTCTCTCTCCCTCTCTCTCGTCATTTAATCCGAGGTAGCGGGATATCTCGAGAAGTTGCCACTTCGCATCTCGTTCGTATCTGCATTTGCGCGGGAACAATATTAAATGTAAAGAGCGCACTCGAGACACACGTCCTACCTGGCGCCGGCGACGGCACACGTAGGCGACAGAGCGGTAAGTAAAACAAGAACCGCGCGGGCCGGAAAACATCTCGACCTGCTTACTTAGGTTCCGTTCTCAATTTCATGCCCGACTAATGCACGGCGATAAAATAATCGCGTGCCGATCCATTCGCACGATTTCGACAGCACATTTCGAGCGATAATTTGGGGTTTTACGCGGCGCGCGCGCACTCTCGAGTCCGTCTCGAGTTGCGTTTATCTTGCACGTCG
Source organism: Dinoponera quadriceps (assembly GCF_001313825.1). NCBI lineage: Eukaryota > Metazoa > Arthropoda > Insecta > Hymenoptera > Formicidae > Dinoponera > Dinoponera quadriceps. The sequence continues at coordinate 1,197,137 of NW_014556042.1, read as the reverse complement.
TTCTCGCGGTCAAGTAACAATATTTGAACGCAAACGCCGGAACGTGCTGCGGAAAAGAAACGTTCTTTAACGCGTGTCATACGCGGGATGTAACGCGCGTTGGATTTAAGTACAGATTGTAGGAATAATCTCGCGGGAGAAAGGCGCGCTGAAAAAGCACGCCATTCTCACCCAGGGACGACCGTATAATTTGGCTAAGGGAAGAATGTACCGCTGCTTAGCTGGTTAAAGTGTACACGTCAGCGGGGGCGCGCGTGGAAAGCGCATTATCCGGGGGGTGAACGGGCCCGGAGGGGGATGGCGGCACGTAGAAAGGTAGGTTCGTGCCTCGTGTGGCACTTCAAGCCCGAGCATAGCGGTGGCTTCCGACCCGTCAAGAGGTTAAAGCTCTTAGCCTTGCTACTGGATTAAAGCCCTTAACCGTAATAACCTTACCCGTGTACAATACTGCCAACGGTAGTTGGCAAGAAGCTGGGACCCGCCGATGGAAAGTCTCCCGCTCGATCGCGCGGAGATCACAGCGACGTCGACGAGTCCGGAAAGGAGAGAGGTGAGGAGAGGGGGAGGAGAGATTTCGCCGGTGCGGCTTCCCGTTGCCACGAGCGAAACAACGATTTTATACTCACGACACTCGGCCGGTCGGCGAACAAGGACGCGGAAACGCGAGGGGCGCACGAAAAGCGTATTCGCTCGCGATTTCCGCGAGGAGGAAACGCGAAAACGCCCGGCGCGAACAAAAGCCGTCGCGCCCTCGCCCGCCCGTTTGCCTTTGTACGCCTTTGTTCGCGCGGACAAACAAACAGGCGTTGACACATTCGATGTTGAGCCGATCGGCGCGTAAAATATGGAATAGTGCGCGAATGAGAAGGAGAGAGAGAGAGAAAGAGCGAGAAATAGAGAGAGAGCAAAATTTTCATCGAATTACCTTTTATGTTTTTACTGAAAATTCGCGAGCCCCGTCGAGGTGCTCAACGTCGACGTGGTGAATGCACGAGCAGGGTAAATGTTTGCGCACAGAAATATATTCGGATGTATTTATACAATCTCTCGAAATTTTTGCAACCGCATCATTGCGGACGCTTCTCTGTTTCCTTTCGTTTCTCTCTCTCTCTCTCTCTCTCTCCCTCCCTCTCTCTCATTTCCTTTCATTTTTCGAGCGCGGTCGAGCTGTCGAAAGAGGAGGACCCGCCGAGACTCTCGCGTCTTCGCCGAGACTCGCGCGTCTACGATTATACGTCGCGGTGAATTATTTATTGAAATAAAATTCGTCGATAGAGTAAAAATCCGGGCGGACGATCGATAACTCGATTTTCCGCTTTCAATGGCTCACGCCAACTTTCCCGCTCGGTGCTTTCACAGAGACGCGACGGAGGCTGACGCGGGGCGAGAAAAGCTGGAAGCCCTTCTTTGTTCGGAAGAGTTTGCAGTTCGCGCCAGATTCCATTTGATATTTCGATAATTTCCGACTCATGGCTTACCCGGCGTCTTTGCGCGCCGAAGTTGCAGTTGGCTCGCGTTTTGTGTCGCAGACGACGGCGTTCAAATGGCTGCGAAGACCTCCGTTCGCGCGTGTGTACGAGACTGCGTTGGAAGGACAGATAAACGTCGAAATACGAATAATCCATTGGTGTTGAATATTATAACCCGGTTGTAGCGGGTGCACGAGGAGACACGCCATGAGATGAATCGGCAAAAGAATGGCTTAATTACACTTGCTAATTGGACTCATAATTAATTAAAACCAGGTTAAAGAGCACACGCGACATCGCGCGCGTAGAAGCGAACGTGCCAAGCGACACGGGAATATTTTTCACGTCCGATAATGACATATTTCTGAATCAAGAAAAAACGTGATTTATACGCACCGCCATTTAGATGGAATCTCTCCTCGGGACAAACCTCTGGTTTCTCTCGATTGAGTCGTAATTACAGATACGACGTCACGAATATCAAACTGGCTCGCGAGAAAGAGAAAGATCCATTCATTAAGTCGCGTAAAATGTAAAATACATTGCGCGCACGCGATTTCACGTACTTCCGCGTACTTCGTCGCAGTAAAACTTCATTGAACGACGCGCAACGGCGCGCTTGCATTGTTCCGGTTGGAAATAAAAGACCCCCGTCGGAATTATCTCCGGGTTTGTCTACCGGGTTCGCGCTCGTCGACGCGCAACTTCGCGCGTCATAATCGTGTTTTTAGTGGAAGGCAAGTGCGACGCTGTTTTCTATGGACTGTCGCGAATCCCCGCGAAGTGCTCTCGAGAAGTTAAGAAAGCGCGAACTTGAAGCGTCAGCCCGGTTGAGCCAGTCCGCATCGACTGCATCGTCGCGAGAGCGCGAAGTATTTCCGCGCGCCCGCGCGATTTCATAAACTCCCGTCCCTCGCGTCGCGAGGGCTGCTTCATTGAATAACGATGGTTCGCGGATTCGCGCAACTTCCCCGTGAAGTTCCATCGCGCGTGAGCGCGCCACACCGTGCGCGCACACTTCGCCCGCAAACTTCCCCGGAAGATTCCGCGCGAAGTCTCTTGATCTCGACGGAAGAATGCGTCATTACCGAGGAGGGGTTGCAATGTGAACTGCAGCGTCATAAAATCGCCGAAAGATCATGTCTTTCGCGTGAGGAATGAAGTTTCTCGAGGGTTGCGGCGCTAAAATCATAATCCCGTTTCCCGTCATTTCACCAACGGAGCACAACATTTTTCCGTTGCGCTCTTCGAAGAGCGCATGATTATATCCTTTAATTATCCTTACTATTCATTATTCCTGCATCAGGTGAGGTGGGGAGCCAGCTAGGCGCTGGTCCAAAAGTCACGCCGGCCATGCGTCTCGTTTAGGTATTTATCTTGAGAGAAACCGTGGAAAAGGAATCGCAAAATGTTCCTCTCAGAACATAAAAAAGTATCCCAAGAGGAACATTTTTGCGATTCCCTTTTCGCCGTTTCTCTCTCTCTCACGACAAATAACGTGAGCGTAACTCTTGACCTAATTTGGCTCTCGGTCTCCCCTATCACACGTCGTTCAATCGTTCGATTCCTTTTTCTCTTTTTCACGTCATATCAACCTACATGTGCAGAAACGCGTAACATCGTTATTACCGTGTCATCTCGATGCGAGGGACGCAGCAGGATAACGTCACGAAAAACTTTCTTTGATATATGCATTGAAACGCATTTTCCATTCGCGATGTCACGCAGTGTAGTCCGGTCAGTCGCAAAGCGGCGGCCGTCCGTATTTTAATGGAACTCCCGATGCTCACATGCGCCGGATAACGATTATTGATACGGTGATACTCAATGTAACAGCGAAAATTCAAACATTACGAAACAGGTCGTATAAACACACGCTCGGCACGAAGCGGCTGGTAACTTCGTAAACCTCGATTACAGTGCGACTCGCAGCCTCAGTTTTCGCTCTCGTAAGTCATACGCCGGTGTGCCCGTTCATTCCGCCCGCCGTTATTCGCCGGCTTTTATTAACTCCTCGAACAATCGGCGTGTCGAAGCGGGAGCAGCTCGTGTCGCTACGTCACAACGGCCAATGTCCGTCCGAACGAAAAATAGAATACAATTGTGACACGAGCAAGCACGGCTCGCACGGCGTATAATTTAACAAGCGCCGTTGTATTAATATCACGCGTTCGACGCGTCCAGATTTTGAAACAATATCGCGCGATGATCGCGCTAAATGAAAACTTCAACGCGATTATGCGACACGTGTCGGTTGTCCGCATAATCCCAACCGTTGCGGATGACGAAGAGGGGGAAGGGGGGAGCGGGGTGATGAGCGACGTAATATCCCGTTTGCATTCCGATCCGTGACAGTTGACGTGATATTTACGAGCGATTTTACCGACATTCGCTAATTTCGGTCGTGACGACTCCCTTTGTTCCCGTTTCATTCCCATCTTCTCGGCTTCCCGTTGTCCTACCGATTTCAAGGAGGGATGTTTCAGAACTCGCGCAATTAAATTCACTTTACGAACAAACGCTGTCGCGGCGAGATCGGCCTGCACAACCCCGATCGCTCGATTCCGCCGGCCGTGTTCTTATTTCGCGCGAATTGATATTTCCGCCGTGTCGCTGCGACAATCGCGGCGGATCGGACGTCCGAACGGCCCGGAACTCGATTAAACGCGACTCGATTCGGCGCGATAACAATAATCATTCGCGCGCGCGGCGCGCGTTCGCTGAAACGCGGATTCCGGCGATTGCGTCCTTCGAGAATGAAATTTGGATTCGTTCGTCACGCGTCAACGTTTTACACATGTCGCGCAAAAGTTGCACACGAAGGTGTGTGTGTGTGTGTGTGTGTGTGTCCAGAGAGAAAGGGACAAAGAGAGAGCCACCCCGGCGCGCCCTCGAGCCGCGTAAAACGCGCGACGGTTATTTCGATACAACGCCGCAATTATCGTGAGTCGTGATTTTATAACTCCGGCGTAATTGCTCAATTCAATTAAACCGACCGTCATTGTAGATTAAATTCTCCGTATCGGGAACACGCGTACGTTGAACCGCTCGTAATTATTAAATGAAACTCTGGCCTCCTTTCCGCGACCGTCCCTTCGGTGATAAAAGCCGCTCACCCCCGCCGTCCGCCGGCCGATGTGTGCGGCAGGGGGAAGTAGAGGGCGCGCTGGAATCTCGATCGAACATTTATTCCGTTTATAACGTTCGCGTTCTTACGCTTCGCTACTGCTATTCGCAAAGTCCGCTCGCGGCAACAAAGGCTCCCGCTTTTTACGCGTTCGTTGATTCAGGCAAGCCTCGTGTGTGCTCGTTAACGCTCCGGGCGAGAGGTCGACTCTCCCNCCCGCCGGGAATTAATTTCTCCCTTCCCCCCCCCCCCCCGGAGGGAGATTGACCCTTCTGTCATTGTATTTAAATATAGTTCTTTGGCACGGTTAATTGCTCCGCCCGTCTCACTTCCGTCCGCTCATTGGGCAGAATCCCTTTGTGTACGCGATTACGCCGGGTTACCTGAGTCGAAATCATCGGGAAACATCTCGGCAACTCGGATTTATTTCTCGTCTCGTATCTCCATATAAATAGAAGATATGTATTTTTTTACACGCAAATCAAAGAACAAATATATACGCGTTGACGAATGGATGACGTCGCTTCGAACGTCCGGCCGTGATTCAACGGGTGCGACTGCGACACGTTGCTATCCGCACTACGTCAATTACTCAAGTGTCGGATCCGGAATGTTGACACGTGGAAAAAGCGCGCGGATCAATTTCAATCGAACGGACCGGCGCGCAGACGTTATCGCAGGACGATATCTCGAGGTGCCGAATGAAGATTTCAATATGCGCACACATTTAACCGTTTGCACTCGAGGGCTCCGAAGCGGAGCTATTTAAAATTTGTCTTCAAACTCGAGGGCTCCGCTATGGAGAGCAATGCAAATAACTTTCAGTTCATAACATAAGGACAAATCGTAAAAACTATTGTGCATAGGATATTCCGCTCTTGCTATTTGCATTTGAGTTTGAAGAGTTTGAAGACAAATTTAAAATGGCTCCGCTCCGGTGCCCCTCGAGTGCAAAGGGTTAATTGATCCTCGATGGGGAAAACGTACCGTTTGCACCGCGAGGCGTATTAGTCGCAAAGGGCGGGCAGCCGAAGACAATATCGGCGGACGCAATATAACCATCTCTCACCCGCACGCACTTACGGAAATTGCGTGTACATCGGATCCCCGCCAATTGTAGGAGCCCCGATAGTGTCACGTCTTATCGGAGCCGTTCTCTCGCAATTACTGAGCTTCTAACAGAACCGCCCCCGCTACAATGCATTCTCACAATACGGGCGCCGCTAAACTATTGTATCCGAAACGAAGCGAACGGTAGCTACCTACCTACCCACCCACGGCCCGGCCGAAACCGACAACAATTGAACCAGTCGATGGAAGTACTCTCGAATCACGGTCGGCCGCGCGCGGTCCAAGTGTTGCACATGCAAGAGAGAGAGAGAGAGAGAGAGAGAGAACAAAGCGTCACGTCGATCTTTCAATTCATCATGATCTACGCGCACGTGATCGAACTTCCGACGGAAGTGGCGTTAAAAACGCGCCCTATCGAGCCCTCGGGCCCACGGGATCGTGCGACGAAATTAGGTCAGTATCGGTAAACGAGGAACAACGGGCAGCGGGAACCGCGGCAAATTCGCCCTATTCGCCCGGCGACCGCCGTCGGTACACACGTGATGTGTGTGCCGCTGTAATTTGACCTCCTTAGATCCGGCCGCCGCGTCACATAGCCGGCGCCGATGCGTGCGCCACCGTGTCGCTCTATATTTATGTGTGTATGCACATGTGTGTGCACGCATACCTCGTGCCCAATGCGCCAAATACCCGCTCGGCCAGCCGCCCTATTCAGCCCATTACGACGGCTCACGACGATGATCGGCAAAATGAACACGATCGGTGCAATTCGATATAAACCGTACAGAATCCGCGCGCTCCACTCGACCAACAGCGATGCGGTCGGAGCGGAGCTTCCGAATGCACATATGGACAGATCTGTGGCTCTCGGAACTTCGTCTCCCTCCCCCCCTCCCCCCCAACCCGCGGGCTCGACCTCGCTCGCGATCGCGAGGGTAGGCGCGCTCCGTCGGCTTCCTACTCGCAGCGGAGCAGCCCCCAGACCATTGTCAACCACGGATATTTCGCATACTCTGATCGCGATTCCCGCCGAGTCGTCGATAAACGGGATGGTAATTAGTGCTCGCACGGTGACGAAATCCGTGCGCACGCTACCCGAGACCCGGAGGCGTTATTGTTGAGTCGATCGCGTGATCGCGCCGCCTCTATATCGCGACGAGTAAATCGCGTGCCTAAAAGGGTGTCCAAAATTGCCTACGAAGATGACCCGCACTGCAGGATAGAGCACATGAAAAGTGTCAATGGGCGCGATACTGTGAAACCTGTTCTTGGCGAGTTACAGGTTAAAGTGTGTACAATTATAGCCGTGAGGGAACATTGCAAAATATGGCCGTCAGCACGTTTTTCGACACGTAGGAGGCCTTCATTTGATCTTCACGTGACTTTTAGTGTCTTATGAGAAAACATCTTGTATAGATTTCATACAACAATAAGCTAATTCGAGGACGGAAATCGACGCGCGACTGAAAGGTGCACGCGTTGCATTCGCGTCCCGATCTTATGACACAAACGCTGAAAGGGACAAAAGTTTCGCGGCCCGGTATTGCGAAATCTGTATTTCATGTCTCGCAGCAGCTTACGCGTTATCTTGTAACGTATGTTTCGTAATAGCGCGGCAGGCAGTGGCGCGCGCGCACCGCTTATCTACCATGCGCGCTCTTTGTTATATAGCTTTCGAAATTTACAAAGATGTCTCACCCGTTTTTGCAAATGGCACATGAGAATGTCTGTGAAAACTTTGCGGCAGTAAAAGATCGAGGAAGAGAATGGCGGTCGTATAACTTCGTGTATTTTCTTTTTTGTGGGCGACGCGTTTTTAACGAGAGAGAGAGAGAGAGAGAGAGAGAGAGAGANAGAGAGAGAGAGAGAGAGAGAGAGAGAGAGAGAGAGAGAGAAGAACTAAAATGCATTTTCGGTCATCAATATTCTTCAAGCGTGTAAAAGATAAAATAATCGGTTAAAATATATTATCGTTTTACCAATGCGTGTAACCCGTAAACTAATCCAATATTTTGTTAAACGTAATATTGCCTGAGTGCACAGTGCATAATTTGGCACAAACGAGTATGTTACTATATCCGCCAGCTATTAAAGGGTTAATGCCCCAAATGAACGTCAAGTGAGCAATATTCGCAGTATACAGCCGGCATCCGTTTAATATCCAGCTAATCGAGAGATTAAAGCAGTGATTTCTCTTATTATTGTGACGTATCTCTGCACTTCTAATTTCTTCTCATCGTAAATATTGAAGGATAAGTCGGGAAGGATAATGCGATTACATCGCTTGATTTCTGTTATAGATCGCGCGGAGTTCGTAGCACGGTGCATCTTGATCTTATTTAAAAGAAACTTTTTATTTAGTTCGTTATTAATAACGATGAGAGTGACATTTTCTTACATAATATTGAATTTCGACACTTTTATTATATATATAAGAAAAAATATATTAAATTCAACACAAAGTAAATATGTTGAAAATTAACACGAAATTAATATCTGTGGTATGTTAATCGACACTTAAGTATAAAATGTGTTACTTTAATATTTACACATATTTTATGTTGAATATCGACTCGACATAAGATATAGAGATAACATAAACATAATACGTTAAATTAACACACGGGTATATTAAAAATTTAACATAAGAATTTTAACAAAGACCAATTTTTCACCCAGATATTAAGGCTTTCTTTTTTCATCAAAGTAAATTCAGAACATGAATCAAAATATTTTTTTACTGTGTAAATTCTAAAATAACACACTATAAAAATAAAATGAAAATATAAAAGAAATAAAGTAAAATAAATACACAAGAATAGACTGCGGAATTTATTCAGTTTTTGTGTCGAGGATTAAAAAAAAAATTAATAATTTAAAATTAAAAAATAAAACAAATAGAATAAATCGGAATAAGTATATCTTCCTCATCATTTGGAGTTAACCCAGTCTCTCATGTCCAGCCGTCATATGCCCTGACGATGAGTTTACCGACGACCGCGGAAAGGTTGCTCGCGCTCACGCGCCTCGTTCGCCCTTTCCACCCACAGAGAGATAATAAAGACGAGTGTGACCGACCGGCTGATATGTTTCTGTTGTCCGTCAAATGAGCAACAAATAACGGGGCATTGTTCCCTCGAGTGCGCACGGCATGCGTGCAAACGAGAGTTTGAGCTTAACAAACGGGCGCGGCGGCACGGGGACGACTGCGGGTTGGCTCCACGGGGGAGTGGAGTGGAGGAGGCCGACGGGGGAACGGGGATCGGAGAACTTTTCAAGCCCGCGGAAACAATGCCAAGAGACGGGCGACAGCCGGTTTAATTAAACGCATCGTCAGCTCTGTATGCCAACGCTGTGCCATACGCGGCGCGTTACGCGTATGTACCGGCCGGCGGATTTTGCGTAAAGAGAGGCGCGCGGGAGCGGAATTGAAAGGGTGTATGTGTGCGTGTGCGTGGCGCATCGTGCGGAGATAAGTAAAGCGGACGAAACCAACCAGCCGACCAAGGCTGGTTACGAACCGGATCCGCAACGTGAAGCGTTTGAATAAATAGAGACCGGACGAGCGACGTTCGGTTGGCGCGAGCGTGTCTGGCGGACGTTAAACTTACACGTTGAGATTCTGCGAACGAATTAGCCGACGTGTTTCAAAGCGCGATTAGATTGCGGTAGGACCCGAGGTCGAAGAGCGAACACGGGGCGACGCGCGATGAGAATCTCGATCGGACGTTGTTCTAATGAGACGATCGCGAGCCGCACGTGCGTCACGTCGTTGGCGAAGGGACACACGTGTATGAAGGAATAGCGGAATGAAAGGTAAAGATTCTTAGGGGCGTGGCGCGCAAATTGCAATAACCGTAACTATAAGATGCAAACCTAAGCTGAAGAACCATATCGGTATATTGCTTTGGGTTTACGTGTTCCAAAAGGCGATAGAAGCGACGATAAATTTGACTTTAGGCGGGAGTAACTGCGATTCCAACCTGTTGAAATCTAATTACATCTGCTTAAGGCTAAATTTATCACTTATCATCTTTTGAAATACATACATTTCAAACTATATACTGATTGGTTCTTCGGCTCAAGTTTACGTCTTATGGTTACAGTTATGGCAATTTACGTGCCTTACGGCTCTTAGGTCCGTGTCGATAGTCGTTACTTGAAACACGTCTCACGTGTGAAACATTCCGATAGGAATTTCGTTAGATCTGATTTTTCCGCTGAATACGGTATACGTGATTTAGACTCGCGATTTCATTCCGAAACTCGCATCTAACTCTAAACTGAAATCTAAGTATCTCACGAGGGACAAATTACTATGTAAACTCACTAGAATCACATAAAATTAGAATCACTCGTGTTCGTACCGTTCGAAACAAATGAATTACGATAATTGATAATTTCCGTGATTGATAATTACCGCAGCAAGTCTGACCTGTTTTCAGGCTTATCTTTTGATATAACGTGAGATACAGTTTTATTAAAACCAGTTTTGATATATTTTATAATCCAGTTTTATTAAAACTCGTATCTAACTCTCAATTAAAATCTAGGTATATCTCATGCAATATACAAGTTTCAAGTTACGATTGTTAATACTTTGAAGGAGAAGAAGAAGAAGAGGAAAAGAGCGAGGAAAAAGGGCGGAAAGAAAGAAGATGGAAGCAATGAACTTGATTGGCTGCGTTATCTCGTCATCTCTCCGTTGAAATTTCGCTCCGTTCACAGTTTAACGCTTCTCGCTAACGAAATCAAGCGCGCGCATGTGAGCGTTATGTAAGCGTTATGAAAGAATACGTATGAGTTGTGAGAAACACCTGTTTGGCGCGTGCGAAATCTCTCTTTGCTCCAAACATAGTTTGCCCCCGCCAAGCTACCTTCGCGAGAATTCCCGCTGAAATTTTTATGCTATTGGAAGGCGAACAGCTGTGTGGAGATTCGCGTAGTCGCGAGTAACGTTTCAATCACTTCGCGTGTGAGCATTGCAGATGGCGATACGAAAATGTGACGATTAAATGAACACATACGCAGATCGCGTAATAAACGTCCCAAGGATAAAGTCAATATCCCGATAATGATCCGTCGCGGAGGCTAACGGGATTTTTTATCGGCACGGGGGAGGGAGAGGGAGGGTAGTTCCGCGGCGTACGAAGCTTTTGAAGTCTCCCAAAGCGTGCGCGCGAATTTTATGTACGAGCACGCGTATACAAGTGGGCGATCGACTCGAAGAGGCGTGTACGACGCGCCGGGAAATTAAGTGGATCGCCCACGATGCGAATGCATCGAATAATCCAGCGTGGCACGAGTTTACGATAACACGTAGAAATTACATCCGCTCCAGGTGACGTCAAAGTTGGCAACAAGCGCGCGTTCAATTTATCAGAATTACAAGCACGAATTTCATTATATCGCGTGCGCGCGAGATTTTCCGTGCCGCGGCGATTTCAAGATTCAGCGAAACCCGCGGAAACGGCTAATTTAAGGGACTTCGCACGTTCGCGGCGCACGCCGAGCGATGCCGCGCGAATACTTTTGCAATTAAATCAACGCGTTACAACTCTTGATTTCGTAATGACACTTCGCCGTATAGACACAGCGAGCGAAAAACTACCTGCATCCTCTATATTTTATGAGACGATCTCACGTAAAAAAAATGAAAACAAGAGGAAAAATATCGTATTCGATGTGTTCGCATATTCCATACGTTACTCTAACCTCGCCGTTAGTGGACCGCTGAACATTTTTCGGTTTTCTATTTTTCACATGGCATACTATTTTTTTTTTTATATTAAGTGTTCGCTAAAACAAGCGACCATTCCTTTTTCTCAAATCGCAAATTTGCAAATCGCATTTGCAAATTGAGAATTGCAAATCTCACTTGAGAATTTTTGTCCGAAAACACTCTTTTTCATGCAATAATAAGTTTAGTTTAAACCAAAATCATTGTCATGATCTGATATCATAAACATTCTATTTTGTATTTCTAATCCCTACGTCGTATACTTAAAGATAATAATTAGAATTAAAATGACAAGGCGATGGAGTGGAGTAATTTAACGGACCGGAATGTGGCGAATGAAAAACTCGAAAATAAGTATGATTAGCTAAGGTTAATACAAACGTTATGTATTCCGATGGGAAATACCGTGCAGCGATAATTTCCCTCTTCCGCAAATCAATTCCAAATGGAATATGGCGCGCGCGAATTTTCACTCACCGTAAGACACACGTAATATCTCGTAATCGTTAATGAAGCGATTATAATGTTTAGAACGCATTCATTAAGCGACGCAAATACCGTACAAGGATTTAACGCCGCCAATTCAAAGAGCTTAATTATCACTCATCGACATAACCAATTAGCCGAGATTACAGAGCTTGTCTTTTGACTTGACATTTATTGCGAACCCCTGAGCGTACGCGTGACTCGTAATGGAGAATATAGACAAGCCGCAAAACCACCTACCGCGTGAACTCGCTGTGCGTAAAGCACCTTGCTGCTCTACAAGCGTCTTAGTTGTATAAGCATCTTAGTCGGAGCGCCGGTAACGAGAACGACGCTGAGCAATGTTGTAATCCGTATTAATACGCGCCTAATGGTTGAACAATGTGCGCAAACAACGGACTACCGGTATAGTCCGATCGTGAATAGTAACAAGCGATAACAAGGTTAATGTCTTTTTCTCGTGATATCAATAATTCTTTGTTATCATCCAACGTGAAATTCAATATCGGGCTCGATTTCGACCGGATGACCAAAAGCAGACTTGATATTGAAAATCTGGTATTTAATAATACCTCCACATAAAGAGCCGTAAAACCCTAGCTAGAATTTGCCATCTGTTCTGATCGAACAGTATTCTTTTCACAAATTGGGTCGGTTAAAAAGTTCGGTTCGATCGTTGAATCAAATCTGACTTTATCGCATTCAAAGCAGTAAAAATGATGTAAGAAATTGTATAAGAATATATATCTCCATTGCAAGTGCGTGATTAACCATCGAAGGAGGCAGAAAATCAAGCCTAACTTTTTCCAGCTGGGAACCAAGTCCCAAATTTCTACGTGATGTACTCGTAAAGCTAACAATGGTCTCGTAGTCTCAAAGGTAAGATCCGTAGAATCAGTTTACGACGCTCGCCTTGATTAAAAGGCCAAATTTTCGTTGCTTCTGGACCCGGCGTTACGTAACGACGTGACGCGACGGGATTGCGAGTTTCATAGCGCGTTTCTCCCGCTCGTTCGTTTCCCCGCTAAGGAGAAATACGATAACGTTATCCAGCAATCTCACGATATCGTTTGCAAGTTCTCCGCACTTAATTCCACGCGTGCTCGCGTCGTCCGTTGCCCGCCCGCGAGCGCCGTAACTTTCGTGCAGCCGTTGTGTACTCGTCCGCTGACCGAAAGTAAACTGCGGGCGGTTCGCTGCAGCGCGAGAGGGGAGAGAAGGGATTGGGAAAAAAAGGGAGAAAAAATCGCGAAATATATAGAAGCGTCGGCAGTGCGGGTGAGAAATGGAGCTAGGAAGCTTCGAAAAAGAGCACAACGAGGAAGCAACCGACCGCAGAGAGCCACCGGAAAGAGCGATAGGCACGAACCGCATCCTCCACGCGCGCGATCACGCATTTTCGAGTGCTAAATAACCAATAGATGGATTATGGTATATTAAATTTTCCGTCGTGAGACTGGCGTTGCTCCCGTGAACGTGTTCTTGCTCCAGCTTGGAATTGTTCAAGAGGCTGAATTTAGGAACGAATCGCGCTTACGGAACGGATTGTGCTTTAAAAAACTGTAAGTTCCGCAGAAAGTATAATGATCGGACTATTTCTCTCTTGGCAATCAAAAAAAAGTCCGTAAAGTGTGCCGATGTAAAAGGTAAAGGTTGTGAAACGAGTTCTCAAGCCTTGATCTTCAAGTTTTAATTTCAACTTAACCCCAATCGAAATTTTGGTTCTTAATCCTGCAAATTCCATCGAATTTGAAGGACCGATGAAGCATCTCAAGATATAATTATACAGACTGTTATCCTACCTTAATGCTACAGCTGGTTACTTACTGTTGTTCTCTCGATGTTATGCTTTAAGGAAGCACTTATTTTAATTATTATTTAATCAACATTCCACCTGCGTTTAATCTTTATTCTTAATTTCAATAAGCAATGTATTAATTACGTAACTTAACTGTAGTTAAAGTACGTGAGATAAGTAAATATTAAATGTAAAAAGAATTAATTTGGGTAAATGTGTGAGGGAATGAACACATTCAGTTCTCACCTCTTCCTAATTTTCCTGCCTTTTTCTTTTTTTAGACGTTAGAAGTTTCAATGAAATTGATAGCTCTTAAAAGAGTTGATATAACAAAGCTATATAAAAGGACATATAACGATTGTGTCTAATAATGTTGCTTATCGATAAAGATGCAAATTTGGAACTTATATCGTAATGAGATTAAAAATAAAAAGGAAATGTTAGCAGACGCAAAAGAGATAAAATTCGCGGTAAAAGTAGCATTATTAGACGTGAAAATCAATATTGCAAAATCTGCACCAAGAGCTATCCAGCGGCTGGCATTCATTCTTGTACAAAGTAAACATAGATACATAGAGCGACGATTAATCCGAGATTCACGAAGTTACAATTATTCGTCAAATGATGGTGGACGGTGAATATCGGTCTATATTTCAACTCTGGTATTTTTTTCTTCCTCAAACATACATTAAAATCGGAAATATCCTACGGAATAAATGACCTGACAACACTTGTTATATTATTAACTCGACATTTTAGATTCTTTGTCTCGGCATCGTTCTGGCTCCCAGTAGCTCCATCGTATCACTCGAGATACTCATTCGTGGCACCGACATTAGCACTGACACTCGCGTACATTAGATCAGAAAAATACGTGTCAATTAAACGCAGCACGGGTGAAAAATTAAATACCTCAAAAATCGATGAAAGTGATAACTCGACAATATACGTGCACCGCGCAGCGGTATGTATAGAAAACTCATTAATGCTGTCCCTAGGCATAATGATATCGGAAATTTCGGATTAGGTACATCATTTCTGAATATTAGGGCATCATGACTGCTGCGCTGGAATATCCGGATCACTGAATAATTCGCAGTAATGACGCATGAATATTCGCACACAATGCCTTGATTGAAAATTTTCGATAACATTATGCCTAGGAAATGAGACAGCATTAATGAAGCCTTCTGTACATCGCTCGTCGGCTTGAAACGTAATAACTCGATCGAAGCAAGAATAAGTGTACGAGAGTATCAAAACAATCGACAAAAATGGCAATCGTCGATGTTTGGCATGAATGACGTGCATTTCGGTAGCCGAGAAATCAAAACAATAACATCCTCCAGACCTTCGCGGCGAAAAATTTATTCTCACGAATCGCGTATTTTCACGTGGAGTTTCCGAGCATCGTGCTAATTAATTAATATGCATTTCTCCGATCGAAATATATCTATGTGAGTACTCAGAGTACTATAATAGAACCAGTAACAGGATCGGGAAGCTAAGAAAGACGCAGACAGCGAAATATCACGCACTAAGAGTATTAAATAATTTATTCTACAAATATTTTCGATTTTAATGGACGATTGATGAACTTATTGGAAATAAGAATAAGAAGATATCTGACACGATCATTTAGAATTTAAATCTAATAATGCTGATTGGGTCATGAGTTCCACCTTGAATCTGCAAAGATCTTGTTTTTACTTTTACTTATTTTTCTTATTGTATAATAATGCAAAATCTCTGATGGTGTACAGAATTATTGAACGCACGATTGCTATCGTCACTTTTGAGAAACCCGTCCTTTAAATATTCAAATCCTAATTTGAAGATTTAAAACTCCCAACGTCAATCAAAAATAATAAAGAAATTAAGGATGAAAAAGTTGGTTCTTTTACTTCTCCATTAATTGCATCATTTACCCATACCAATTATTTAATATTTGCGTCAGTATATCGTCAGCATTCGCAATCAAGTAAATTACGTAGTCAACGCATTGCTAATTGAAGTGAAGAATAAAGAATAAATACAAAGAATATACCGAAATAAGTGAATGTTACATAATTCCGAAATAGGTCCTCCTTTCGTAAGCCTGTACATGTAGTAAATGACGGTAAGTAATTGCTCAGAGCATCGAAGGACAATAGCCTGTATATAATGTTATACCTCAGGATCCCCATTGGCCATTCAAGTTTGATGGAATTCGCGGAGTTACCGTAGAACCGAAATTTCCGCTCGGGTAAGCTCCCGATTTCTACCTACTACCCCCGAACACCGAAGTACGTTCAACGAAGCGTCGGACTGTTTCTTCGGCCGCTCGACTTTCTCAGCGAATCTTCCGCCTTCTCGGCGAACTCTCGAGGGTATCTAATATCGAACACCCGGTATACGCGGTCATGCACGGCCGCCGACACATGCGCTCACATGCGCACTTTTTTCCCCTCGCGTGCAGAAGGAGAGTCCTACCTTGGGCCGGCAACACACGTTGGTGAAATTTATTCGTCTGCACGGCCTCTTAAATCACGACCCTCTGCCCGATCTCGCACCCCTTTCGCGCAGCACCACGTGCACCCACGTGCTCGCCCGTAATCACCACTACCACTACCACAAACTCCACCACTAGTCCACCATCGTCACCATCGTCGTTTCCTTTCGCCCTCTTCAGCATCTCTTATCAGCCGCCCCCGGCCCGCGTCTCGACCGGCGCCGGCTGCTGCCGCGAACGGCAGTGCATATTTTATTTTCAAAGCCGACCGCATTGACAATTTGCAGCGACGTTATGTAAATGCACCGTCACGTACGCGCAACCAGCGCGTTCTTCCCTCCGGTGAGGGTGGCGAAACGGAAAAGAGACGATAGAGACGGTGAAGGATGAAAGGGAGCAGTCGTGTGGAGGAGAGAAAGAGAGCGGCAGCGAGAGAAGAGAAGTGGGGAAGGTTTTGTCGGCGCCCGATCGCTCGGAAAAGTGTACCGCGAGACGCACTCTCTCTCCTTCTCTTTCTCTCCCGTCGGGCGTTCCCGCGAGATGCGGCGCGTCGCCGAAGAAGAGCCGCGAGCTACGCGGGACTGCTCTCCTATGACGCGCACGCTGCATCCAGATGCGTGATGGCTCGCCGCTCTCGGGGACGAAAATAATGCCGCATATGGCATGAATAAGTGAATGGGCGAGAACGTGCGCGCATACAGTGCGAATATATGTAGATGCATACATGCATGAAATGAAACGTCGTGCGCCGAGTTACTGGATAAACCAACACAACGGTCTTAATTTGATGGGATCTCCGATATAATTTTTTTAATTTAAAAAGTAAATTTTTTAATCGTTGAGAAAAATCAAGAAAAATA
The DNA here is from genome assembly GCF_001313825.1 of Dinoponera quadriceps. Classification (NCBI taxonomy): domain Eukaryota; kingdom Metazoa; phylum Arthropoda; class Insecta; order Hymenoptera; family Formicidae; genus Dinoponera; species Dinoponera quadriceps. Next base: position 1,180,095 of record NW_014556042.1, on the reverse strand, counting down.
GTTTTTTTTTTTGCGAAAAATCACCACTTAAATCTATATTGATTTTTGCATTGGCGCGTTAATGAATCTGCAAAATGCAATGGAATTTTATCTAGAATTTCTCTACGTTTTTCTTATAACAATCGATTTCATTTGTGATTTTATATGTAAAAGTATCAAGCTAAAATGATCGAAAAGTGAATAGTTTACGAGATATTTCATATCTTGTATTGAAAGGTATCGTGATAAAATGTTTAATAATGTAATATTACTATTTTATGCCCCCGTGTTCCACTAAATCTTACAACTTTTGTTTGAAATTATTTTTTGAATGATACTTTTCTTTCAAAACATTAATCTATTTCACTTTATATAGATCACTCAGTAGTTATTCCTTACTAACACGGATTTAAAAAAATTAAGCGCACTGATAATATGTTATAAAATATATTATATATTATAAGTATACATATTTTAGTCCACAATTCGGTGAATTTTTTGATAATTTTTTTATTTAATATGTTATTGCTTAATATATTAGGTTGGTGCAAATGAAATGGCCGTTTTCAGTGTTTTGAATTTCCCACCCCTATAGATTACTTTTCTTTCATACAGAGGACGGTGTATATATACTGTGTGAACAGTACATGATCCACATGTGATTTAGTGCACATAACCTTATTTCTACATCGTACTGTTAGTCATAGAAGTTTGCATTAACGCCGTGATGGAAAATAGAGAAATTCGTATAATTTACTTATACGAGTTCAAACTTGGTCATACTGCAGCAGAGGCAACGCGTAACATTCATACTGCATTTGGTGAAGGTACTGTAAGTGGAAGAACGACGAGGCGTTGATTTGAAAAATTTCGTTCTGGGGACACAAACCTCAACAATTTGTCTCGCGGACACGCCACACTTCCGTCATTGATGACGTTTTGAAGGAGATGATTGAAACAGATCCAAGGTTAACAGTCTGAAAGATTGTCAAAAGATTCGAAGTTGATAATTCAACTGCTGTCCGATATTTAAACAAGTTGGGAAAAGTGAAAAAGTTGGATAAATGGGTCCCCCATGAAATCATAGAGAAAGACAAATTGAGACGTTTGGAGATTTGCATTTCTTTACGGTTGCAACAGAATACAGATGGAATTTTACACAGAATTATGACTTGTGATGAAAAATGAATTTTGTACGACAACCACTGACGTTCTGCGCAGTGGTTAGATACGAATGAAGCTCCAAAATATATTCCAAAATCGAATCTTCACCCCAAGAAAATGATGGTGTCTGTATGGTGGTCTAGCAAAGGTATCGTTCACTATTCATTTACCAAATAAGGTGAGGTTATAAATTCTGATAAGTACTGTCAGGAAATTGCACCAAAAACTGTGCGCTCCACAGCCAGCATTGGCCAACAGACACGGCATGTTGCTGTTGCACGATAACGCTAGACCACACATTGCAAAACAATCCGTTCAAAAACTCGCCAAGTGAACATTGAAGTTTTCCTTCACCCTCCCTATTCTCTAGACATCTCACCAATAGATTATCATCTTTTCAAGCATCTGGATGCGTTTTTGGCGGGCAAAAATTTCAATGAAGAACTGTGAAAAATGCATTTAAGGAATTTATCGATTCACGCTCTCTAGATTTTTTTAGAAAGTGCATTGATGCACTTGAATCACGTTGGCAGAAGTGTATTAAAGTAGGTGGAAGCTATTTTAATTAGTTATGTAAGTTTTAAATTTGAAAAATACAAGTTTCAACTTTATATTTATAAACGGCCATTTCATTTGCACCAACCTAATATAACATATCAACTTCATTTAACTTCAGTTAAATGCACGCAATTATCTTCTTCACGGAAAAAAGTAAATGTGGCAGGTTTTAACCGAACACATGTGAATTTTTCTAAATACATTTTTCTACCCTCGGAAATGAAGCCGAAAAGATCCGCGTAAAAATGGTAAAAGATCGGGTATTTTTCGAGATTTTGGAATCATATAATTTTTACCGAAAGATCGATCGAACGATTCCGGATATTTCGCAGATCCAATCGCGACGGAATCTTCGTTGAAGACAACGTCGTTGGTGAATGTATGTGAATGTAGTTATTTTAATAGAGAATAAAAGCAAGACACATCGATGGTGTGTACGTGATAACGCGTCGGATGATGGAACGACGCCGAGTCCGCCGCGATAATGCATTCCCCGACATTTTCTTTTCGCCGACACCGCGAGAAAAGCCGGAAGCTTCTTACGCCGCGATTTTTCCCGCGGCACTCTCTGCGCCATACGCGACGAATATTTCACGCCGCACCGCATACCCGGAAGCAGGCAAATTTATGAGCAGCGAAACACACTCGAGTGCCCTCTTCCTTTCCGGCGTTATGATCGCATTCGCGTCTCTAAATCGTGAATAATAAACGAGAAGAATATTCGCATCCATGCGCGGTTAATCGCCACGCTAACGACATCGTTAATAACGACGGCGCGTCCGATGTTGCGGTAAAACGCGCGCGATCGTTCACCGTTTTTTGTGTATCTATTTCAACGTGTGAAAAATAAAATCAGAGAGCGAGTTTCACTTTTCGACAATCCTATCACAATCATTTTGCATACACCGAGCCCGTCAAGAAATTCATCTCGATTTTCTGTCTTTTCGGCGTTAAATCACATTCATTCTCACCAGAAGCTTGGCGAGGATCACACATGACGATTACTTGATTGATGAACAATTTGTCTCCATTAGATGCAATAAAGTCAAATTTAACCCGACAATTGAACCGAACTTTACGACCGACCCGACAGAATAAAGGATGAAGAATGTAACGAATTGATTCGCGCCGAGAGAAGAGAAAAAGTTACATGGTACCATTCACGAGGAACGACGAGAATCCTGCATCACGCATCGTGCAATTTCTTCTCGGATGTTTTTTTTTTCATATCATTAAAGAAAACCAAGACATGAGACACTATGTACACGCTTGCAGACGAGCATCGGTGCGAGGAACATCCTCCATCAGTCATAGCCGCGCATGAATCATCGTTTCTCATTTGCCCATTTTTCAACCCCTCGGGACGGGTTAGACAAGAGAAAGTGTGAGGGAGAGAAAAACGAAGGAGGATTGTATCATCGAATCATCCGTATTACCAAATTGCCCGAACTCACACGTTGCATTTGGCGGACGTATTTTTCCGCGCAGGCACGCGACGTATGCAAATGGCCGGGCATTTGCGCGCGAGCACACAGAAGCGCGCGAATTCGTCGTCCGTGAGAGGGAGAGATATATACGGACGCGAACGACGCCGTTTCTCAGCGCCGAAAGAAATATATTATTACAGACGCCAGGATACCGTCGATCAGGGGCTTTAATGGAATTTTAGTATCGGGATCCATTGCAGCGTGTCTTCGTCTCGACGCGCACCGCTTTTCCTCCCTCATTCCCTCCCTTCTTCTCCCCTCTCTCTGCCGTCCTCATTCCCGCGAAATATATTCCCTTCCGCGTGGTCTCCTCTCTTTCTCGTCCTTCCTCTCCATTTTAACTATGATTTACTCAACGGAGAAATCGACAGCCGTTGGAGAAGCGCACTTCGACCGGTCGATGGATTCCGAGCGGCGGCAGTGTGACCAACACCGTCAGTCGCTTCAGAGTAAATACGGAAAGCCCGGGGCCGTATTCGTCGACTAAAGGTAGGGCCGAGAAAAAGCGAGAGCCGCCGTGGGAGATTTCGACGAACGACGTCGCTTCGCACCACACACACACGCGCGCACACATACAAGCAAAATTACCACTCGACCTTCTCACTTGATATCACATTACCGTTAATTGCAGAGAAATGCGCGTCCGCGCAAATGACGCGCGTGGGCGCACCTGTGATTAATCGAATATGCCGAGTCGAGTGACTTTTCCTCCACTGGGGGCCGTGTTTTCCCTCGTACATTGAAAAATGAGTTTGGTGGGATCTGACAATGGCAAACCAAACATGGTCGAGGGTAAGTTTTAACGTTTCGAAAAAAAAATAATTTCTTTCACATTTCTCCACGGATTTCTTCGGCTTCTGTCGCGAAGGTACAAAAATTCGTTTAGAAAAATTCACGTGTGTTCAGTTAAAATTTGTCACATTTATTTTTTCTATAAAGGAAATAAAAAATAAAAAAAAATCCGCGGAAAAATGGGAAAACGGAGTTTTTCCAAAACTTTAAAGCTATAGTTGAAGAAAACAGAATTACTGGTTGTGAAAATCAAATTGGGTCCATGAGAACTAGAAGTTTCGCTTTCTTCAATTAAAATACATTTATTTATTCATTATCAGGTTAGATTCAACCAAACTCGTTTTCCAGTGTATCAACGCTGTCATCTAGTCACCGGAACAAAAAGAAGCAAAATAATGATTGCTTCTTGGTAGAAAAGAAGACAAAAATGACCTTTTAGGGATCGAAATAGTGACCAAAAATGATATTCCTTGTCAAATTCTGAAAATAATTTAGGCCAATTAAGAAAAAAATAAGATTTACTCTTATATTCCCAGTTTATTTTTGGATAATTTAACATATAACAAGTTCTTTTCACAGTACAGTAATTTAAAAATTCATAACAAGACTAGAAGTATGAACGATACAAATACGCTTTCGGAGCAGTTTTATTAAAAGAGACGGCAGAAATATACACAAAACGTCCATATATTACAAATTAAACGACAATTCAAAAAAGGATGAACTATATTAATTCATTTGGAACAATAATGAATTTTTTACTAACTCGTCAAGAAAAGGTGACCAAACAGTGAAGTAAGTGACAGAATGTCAACGTTGGTGTATTAATACTGCGATCGCTAATACAGAGACCCTCCCCTGTCCCGCATACTGCATGCATATCAATTCGGCGCGACGAAGAGCAGCCGTTTCGCGCGAGAACCCGCTCGCTCCCCCTCGGCATTGACACTTTTACGCAGAGGGAAAAATACCGGCTCTCTGTTTTTACACAGTCGGTCGGAAAGCCGAGCCCGTCCCGCCTCTTCCTTGGCCAACCTCGAATTCTCCGCATACTTTCAATGGCACAAGCCCTCGCGTCGTGCCATCCCCTTTGTACACTAGGCGCGCCGCCTGTATACAGAGGCGCGTCCTGAGCTCCCGCCCCGTCGTCGTAAGTACGGAAGTTCGAAACAATGTTTCACTCGCGGGTGTTTGGAGTCAGAAGTGGATCGGAGGGTAGCTCAGCGCGGGTGGACGCGAGCGAAGGGCGAAGGACCCCGAGGGCGGGCGTTGCGGTTTGCGGATAATGCCGCGCGAGTTGACAACCTCGGGAGTTATTTGCACGACGATCGTTCTCGCGTTCTCGTTCCGTCTCGTGATAATTCGAATTGTCGATAGCCAAAGGGGGAGGGAAAACCGGACCGCTCGTTGCTGAATTATTTCGACGGGGAAGCGAAACGAGAGAATTTCATAAACACGCGCCAACGGAAGACAGGAATTAACGAGTGACGCGAAATCAAATCCGCCGCTTTTCGCGCGAGCGTATCAATATTTTATTGCCGGTGTAGCCAGCTATAAATAGACGCAATGCGCCGCAATAAGGTCGGAGCGTGTATTAGTTGTATATGATGTTATTACGAATTAAGCTAATAATGGTGTATTAACGCTCTTGAATTATTGATTCCTTTGTTTGCACTTAAAGCTCGTTCAGTTTCATTCGAAAGCAAACAAAGAAATTTGCAATATAATATGAGCCGGTTAGGATATTCTGTAAATTAGTTTCGTAAGACGAAAATTATAATAAAAATGATAGTATAATTATAAAGATAAAATTATAATTTAATAAGGTTTCTCACACGCCGGGTGTGTGTTCTTATATCCGTATAAATACGCCACTGTAAATAACGATATTTAACGTCCACATTTATCCGACCACACCGAAGCAAGAGCAAGAGAACGGAATGAACTCGATCACGTCTCTCTCGCCGGTTATAAAGCAGCAATCTCCGAGAGAGAAATAAAAGGGCGAGGGGCCGTTTGAGAAGAGACTTACGCCGACAAATGAAAAAGTTGATTACGTATTACGTTTGGTGCGTGGCGTACAACAAGGACGTTATTCGAACGCGACCGCGGAAGTTCTTTAAGTCGCAGGGTTGCTTTAATTAAATTTCGCGCTCTTCGATCAACATCTCTCTCTTTCCAGCTGGGAGTTCCATTAAAACCGTCTTTCCCTCGCCCCTTACATCACGCCGTATTTTTTTGCTGGATAACAGCGAAAAATTGAGGTCAGACAGTATATTAATTTTAAGGGAGCGTGCTCGTACGTACGTCGCCTTTCCGAAGTCTGTTACGCGCGAGAGAAACGTCATACTCTCCTAGAACTTAAAGAAGAGGTTATCCTCAGAGTAAGCATTCACGACTCCGATTCAGTTATATGAGAATCGATTATATTTCTTGCAAAAGAATCGGAAACGATTCGATTTTTTCACTAATTGATTTTTTGGGGAATCGATATATTTTAGGACAGAATCGTAAATCGAAGGTCCTTGCACGTAAGAAATTTGCATTCGTAACCGTAAATTCATAAACAAAATTGAACAATCACAATTAATTTTTCTCCTCACATTCAACTGTGATTGGTCGATTTCTTACAGCTTAAGAGTTATTGCAGACTTCTATATATTACTGGATCGTTAACTCCTACGAAATACATGACTCCAAAAAATATGTACGGAATCTTCAATAAGTAGACATTTACGTCTGATATCGATCATGTTACATTTATCTACAACCAATCCCCTCTTCTTTTTTACTTAACAAGTAATACGCAATATATATTTTTCGATCCATTTTTTTATATAATACAGTAAGGTTGTCGCATTCCTCAGATAAGTGGACGTCAGACGGAAATTTCGAATTAACTGCATCACATTTAAATATTCATGATGCACGAACATACAAATACGATATTCCAAACTCGAAATTTCCGATATCTATACTTAGAGAATGTGACAACCTTTCTACTCGTAAGTATAATACATATTCATAAAGAACACCAACGACCAGTCGTGTCATTAGTATAAAAGACATTTTTTGCAACACTAAACGGAATCAAATGATATCCTTCAGGCATTTTATCTATATTAAATTATATAATATATATATAAAGCACCTGAATCACACAACGCTTGTTTTTGTGTCAAATTGCATGCAAGCCATTATGCTAGCAAGCATGTGTGTATATATATACATATATTCAAAATATCCGATTCGATTCTTTAGAATCAATTATATTTTTCTTGCGATGCATCGCTCAAACGATTCTAACAGAAAATATAATCAATTTTAATTAATCGATCTTTTTGAGCAGAATCGTGAATACCTATCTAAGAAAAAGAGAGCACGTGGGAATCTCGAAAAAACGAGATACATTGGCGATGATCTTCTTTTATTTCACCGAGATTTTCGTTGTATCCCCTCAAGAAAAGTTTACTTAGCAAACCCGTATTTTCAACTGTGAGACGTTAACTCTTTCCCGTTCTACCATTCTTTAATTATTTCGTTCTCGTTTGGACCGAATCTCCATGCGATTTTCAAAATCCACGCAATCATGCAATGAATTATAAAGCCGACGCGTTTTCGTATGGGTAGCGCTTTTATAATTCATTCTTATGTATTATTAGCTTCTTTATATATTCCGTAGTTACCGACTTTTTATTTGCATGCAACTCATGAAAACTAGCAAACATTTAAAACAGCGTTTTATATGTAATATACATAGAAACACGTGCTGTTAATAGTATTAATTTAGCATTATTAACTTTTTAGTAGGCGTGCGGAAAATTATTTTACATCCCAGGCTTCTTTTTCCTATATTTCACATAAAAAAAAATTTTTTTCAGTTCTGCCCATTTTAGTACCTTTCCTTAATCCTCTCCCTAAACTATTAAAATTGGGAGCACTCGCGAATTTTATTCAGTATTGTTGTCGACGTTATTAAAGTTGATTGGGATGTAGTTTACACCCTACGCGCCCACTCGCGTTGCATATTCCCATTCTCGCGAAGATAGTGAATTTATAGTAAAAATGGTATGATTAATAAAACGTTTTATTACTATTATATTACTGTTTTACTGTGTATTGCTGATTGATCATAAATCTAACTTAACTCAATCTCATATACATATATATTACATAACATAACACGTTTGCATGCCTTAAAAAACCATTAATTAGTTAATAAATCCTTCTAATTAATTATTTTAAAGAAAACAAAAAATATTAATTGGTTTAATATTTACAACATAAATAATGTGGGACGTAAGTTACACCCCATATGTCCTTTATATTTTAATTATTTTATAGTTTATGTTTTCACACGCCCATTGGAGGGTTAGTTAATTATTATAACGTTGCGCTAATATCACCAATAAAATCATAATTAAAAATCCTAATCGTCGCCCCTTTTATTTTATTTCATAGCGATTTAAAGGACATAAGATTTACGGATCAACGGTATCAATTACGCGCACCGGTCGCGTTCTTCGGCGAGATATCAGTGCGCCGAATGCGCCGTATCGGTATTTCTCAGCGAAATACCAATACGTCTGGAAGGAATTTCCCGTGCGCGAGGGCCGTCGTTTCGTCGTTAAAGAAGCTCACGATACGCGCGATTGCGTTGCGCCAATTGTGAGTTTTTCAGCGAGGACAAACTGCGCGAGCGAACGAGCTTGCTCGCCCACTCGCGATAAATTAGCGCAGGCTTAACTGCACCGACGCAACGCAATTAAAAAGTTTGCCAGCGCCAAGGCTTTCGGCTCCGCGATATCTCGCCTTTGTGATGAGAGCGAACGAACGAGCGGGGACGGGCGGACGAGTGGGCGAGCGAGCGTTCGATAGAATCGCACGGTCCGTTTGATCCAGGAAGTTGAAGCAGTTGAACGTTCCTTGAGAGTCACCCGCGTTGTTTTCGTGCAGACTGCTTGCCCGACGGAGCGATTACTTCGCGAACGTGTAATGGAATGAACGGAATTAGATCAGGCGCTATACGTACTTTCCAATTTATAGTTCTAGACGAGTTCTGTGCCCGTCGATCCCCAATTTATACTTAAACAATTGGCCGCCTCCAATTTCTATTTGGTGGATACTGCAACACGAGGCGATAGTTCATTTCCGCGCGCAAAAAAAAAGTGCCCCGATCATGTTATATCGCTGATCATATACACAGGGTGTCCGATTCTTTCAATCGCTCGTGTGAAAGTAAAACAGGTCAAACTAAGTAGAAAGATCCTCTACCATTTTGCAAACCACGCAAAATTTTGAGTTATTACTTATTGAAAATGGCCATGTACAGAGGATTCTTTAATTAATAATTCAAAAATTTGCAAAATGGTACAGGACATTTTTTGTTCAGAGTAATCTAAGAAGAAGAAGTATATAACAGCTGTTTTACCTAGCGACAGGTTCAAGGTTCGACGTTCAAGGTTCAATATACTGATGTTTACCGTTAGATAAAATAGCTGTCATATAATTGTAGATTAGAATAAAAGTCCCTTACCATTTTGCGAATAGCACGTACATTTTTTAGTTATTAATTAAAGAAGCTTCTATACGTGGCTATTTCCAGTCATTAATAACTCGAGATTTGGTGTGGTTGTTTGCAAAATGGTAGATGACTTTTCCGCACAATTCAGTCCGTTCCACCCGTATACGGCCGCTCGGTCGAAACCGGACATTATATATATATATATAATGTATATATACACGTCTCCGCTTTTTCGAGAAAAAGGGCTGATCGATACGGACAAAACGGTGGTCGCGCGCATTCCGAAATGAATTGCTATTATTGACAGAACAATTTTTAATATCCCGCTCGGTTATTAAAAGCTATTTTCCAAAAGACCGTGCGATATTCGCTTGACGGGCGACCGACCGTGTGCGCAATATTTTTGTGAAATTACGCGCGTTGTCAAACGGCATGCAGGCGTTTCAAAGTACATGACGCTCCGCAGCCATGCAGCGACGCGAACGGTAACGGCGAAGGCAGCCGACTCCGAAATGAAGCGCATATGCAGCAGGTATTACGCGCACATAAATATGCACGCCGTATGTAATTCTCGGGGAGCTAAACGATGCGCCCGGACGCGCTGCCGCTGCATCCCGCCATGCCGTGATTTACTGGGGGGCGCATGTGACTTCCTGCTGATGCGATTTCCGTATTGTCGATACCGGTGGTCGGCCCTGCGTCATCGCGAGCTACACTCCCCCTCCCCCCCCCTCCGTCAATCCGCCGGTAACAATGTACAATCGAAAAGAATCGAACCGGCGACTCGCGCAATTAAAAGTCCATCTCGTTATCGGAAACTTTTGTATCGTCGGATAACAAGAAGCGCCCCCTCTTGGAACGTGGTTGTCAATAGCGACAAATAATGTCGCAAATAATGGCAATTGCACCCCGCGGATTACGTAAAGCTGGGAAAAAGATTCGAGATGTCTCGCGCAGCGGGGATATTTTAAACTCCCCTTTCGATTTCTCGTGCACGCGCGCGGATAGCGCCGGTAATTTGTAAGGAGGAGAATACGTCTCTCTTTTGCGACATTTCGCACACAATCGCGAAATGTCGCTCACGAGGAGAGACTCAACGCTCTCGTAGTTTCTTGGTCGCTCCTTAAGAGTGGGGGGGGGGGGGGNNNNGGGGGGGGGGGGGAGAGAGAGAGAGAAAAAAACAAGATGCATAAAATGCACTTCGTCCTACTTTTCGACTTCGCGAAAGATACGTTTGAAACTCAGATCTCCAACTCCCGTTAATTGTTTCGTCTACCGCGATACGCGCTTACTTTATAGAAGAGGGACGAAACTTTCCTCAAACTCGGACTTGGACTTCGCTTCGGAAAATCAAGTGTATAAACAATCTCCCATTGTGTTCACTCGTTAAAAACGCCAAAGTGCAGCGCCGCAGATTTAATTTCCCCGCCCGAGTCGTGGCTCTGCCGGTGAGTGAAAATAAAGATAAGCTGCACGTCGGCGGCGGAGAGCTCCGTAACTCGCCGAGATCCACGTTGATAATCATAATTCACTCTGTACAAATTCCACGACAGCGGAATCCCCATTCCTCATGGGGCTCTATCACCTACTTTCGCTTTTACGCGATACATACCGTCCGGCTTAGTTATGTAAACTACGTCGTTCACACGTTAGTGGCATAATCCGATGTTAGACACACCGAAGCGATACTACACCTGGTATCTGACGGCACAGCGTTCTCTACCGAGTGTCTCAGGAGAAGGATATACACCGACATCCGAGATGTATCGCAGAGCCCGGAGATTTCGAGAAGAGGATATTTCTCTTCCTAACGAACTCTTTTTCCCTATCGCGAGCCTACAGCGTTGAGCGAAAGCAAGACTTCGGCCTTTGACATCAGGCAGCCCGACGTGCAAGCTCTAAAGTGATCGGCGAAGGGGAAACTATTTCGCGTTTCGTCTGTCGGAATTTTGTTTACCGAAGGGAAACCAAATTGCGATCGAGACCGCTGAATTTATATCTCGCGAATCGGCTGGCGAATCGATATATACACTCCCCTCTCTCATTCTCTCTATGTATATACAAATATATATATGTACATATACGCGTATCGCTAGGCGAATCCATCACCCGAAAAACACAGCTATCTTTGCCTTCGCGCGGGAATTCGGAATTTTTATATTCCCGACGCGATATTTCGTCCCGGGGCGCAAATAGTTTTAACATCGATACACACCTTTCGCGGGACACCCCGTAGCTATCCGCGTTCGAGCAGCGCCGTTACGACGTCATAAATTTGTTACGCCGGCCGTTAACGGCAGCTCGTGAATCACAAGTACGGCACCTTCTCGCTGGACCCACCTACCTAGGCTACACCGACCGGTGTTTTCGCGAATTTCCATGCCGAGATTGCGCGCGTGGCGCTCGGCGATTTCGCGAATGGCGTTCGAGCTTTCCCGGGCGAACCGACGGCGAGCTTATGGTCACTAATGGAGTTCTCTGAAACGCGTCAGCGGGATCACCGGCGTCGCCCTGTTCGGAGGTGATTTATCTCGCCGTTGGAAAGAATCGGATAATCGGACACGCACGCCGCGCCATGAATTATTCGGGTACTCCCGGTCGATTATCATCGATCGCGCGTGAATCTATATTTCACGGCGATAGAGAGAGAGAGAGAGAGAGAGAGAGGGAGCGAGAACGGGCGTCATGTGTTCTTCAAGTTAACCGAATCTCGTGCAGCTGCGGAATCCATCGGGCGCAGCGAGCACAGAGAACGGAGGCCTGCCCGCCCAATTACAGGCATGCTCAAATTGAATTCCAATATGAGAAGACGCCGGGATTCCGGAAATTACGACCGATTGTTTTCTACGAGTGCCCTCCCCCCCCTCCCTCCTCCGTCTCGCTAGTCCCGGCCCCGCGACATTTTAATTCGCCGTCTGGTAAGCTCGCGAAATAATCGAATGGTTATTAAAAGAGAAAAAAAAAAGGATAATTCTTTTACAGGGATTTTTTTTTTTTTTATAAGAATGCATCGCGCAAACGCGAGGTTAATTTGTTCGTTTTTCTTTCTTTCCTCAGCGGGAAAAACGAACCACCCGACTGACCCCTGCCCATCCTCGGGTCCACGGATTTTTGCAAGCGCGCCTCGTCCTTTCTCTCAAATAATAATGTCTTAAATAAAGCCGCGGCTAACGAAGACTTTCCACGAGAACGTGATACAATTCGCGGACGTTCTTCATTAAATCCGGGGAGCTTCTCGAAGTTGGAAGCGAAACGGCTAGACGATGACGAGGAATGAAGAAGACGAAGACGACGCTAAGAACGAGCGACGTTGATCGGACGGTCGCGGAGCGGCGAAACTTTCGTAACGAATGAACGGCCCGCCGACGTCGCTCCTCGTTTTCACCGATGTTTCTACCATTGTTCCCGTCGCTAATTAATATCGGGGATGGTAATATCGATTTGTGCGACTGGTTGGTTGGCTGGCTGGCTGGCTGGCTGACGACCGAGCAAAGCCTATCAATACCACGTAATATTCGAGGACGTGGGGCGCTGCGGCTTAGGATAACGCTGATCCAGGGGGGATGAAGGTTAAGGGATGAAAGGATAAGCCAGATGCACGTCCGCAAAACGAAGAATGGGCCGGGCAAGTTGGATACAAAGTTTCGATTGTTCCTCGCAGACTCGCCCCGGCGTTTGACTATCGATTTAGAATCCGAGCTGCTCCACTGACATAGAAATCGACAATGCCTATTTGCGGTGGGATGGAGCTCGAGTTGTAGATCGGATATTGAGGCTCGGCCGCCGCCGAGATTCTACGGTCGAGATACGCAAAATTGACTTACAGCGTAATAATCGGAATATTACAATTCCAGCTCGAGTATAACGAGCGCAATAAGTTCGCTCGGTAAAAAGGTAGCTTTCGTTGCGCGGCAGCGATCGACGCAGAAGAGCTGATACGAAAGAGCGAGAACGAAACGAGTCGCGGCCCCGCTATCCGAGGTAGGGACATCGTGTCGATGTCAATTTTGTAAAAATCCCTCGGAGTCACAATTCAATCAGGGGTGTTCGCGTCGTCGGCCGAAACGAGGGAAACGTGGGAGCGGAGTTCCTTCGTTTCGGGGAAAAATGCCGCCGTCGACGGCAGAGAGAGAGAGAGAGAGAGAGAGAAGGCTTGATCGATTTAATTTCAAATCCCGGCGCGCTTCTCCGGCCGCGTCTTCCGCACGATAATCCTTTAATTCAATTACGGGAGGGTTGGTCGAAATACTGTCTTTAAATTGAAATCGATCCGCAGGTCGACTCCGCTTTGCATCCCGCGGGAGCGAAGCGCCGGGAGATAAAGAGCGCAAGGGAGAGAACCTCCCCCCTCGCGCTCTTGAACAGGAGCAGCCGGTCTACCGACTCCTGGAAAATCCTGCCGCGTTACCCCGCTACAAACGAGATCCTACGACAGCGCTTCTCGTGTCAGCGGAATAAAAAAAAAAACGAGAGGAAAGATTGGTAGATAGATAGAGAATGAGAATACCGACGAAATGCCGACTACGAATGATTTTTTAAACGGACCCTAAGCGTTGCGTTCTCCCACGACACCATTGGATCTTTGCTTGATATGACAACGCACATACAATTAGCGAATTTCTCATCTATTATTTCGTAAAAACGACGATTGTAACAATTAAGCCGAGATAAGAATGATTTTCGAGGCTCGGGAGAACGATTGAAGATTTTCAGCGAGGAATCAGACCCCGTAAGAGGATCCTTGTTTTTAGCAGAAATTTCTTCCTCTTTCTCCCACTCGACATTTAATTAAAAAGATATTTAACGTTGAACATTGAAACTAGTAACTTATGTCGTTAACTATGCACGAGGGGAAAGCCGACTCAAAGTTCATTAAAGAGTATACATTCGAAAGCGAGGTCTGCGAGACTCTTCTCCCCCCTCCCCCCCTTCCATCGCCTCTTTCTCATTAGCGTTCCAGCTCCCTGTATACGGTAAAACAAGAGCAAACGCTGTTTACTCGGTAACGGCGGTAGATATCCGACTGCCCAGGACCCGGTGGCGTAGACGATAACTTCGGGGCTAATCAGAAATCAATATGCGTCTACTCCCTGGCGGTGTACGCGTGCAAGCTTAGCAACGATCAGCATTCAAATCGCGACGGCGTAAGAATGCGATGTTGGCAGTGGCCCGTTCCCTTCGGGAAAATTGGCAGTCGAGAACGTCCACGTGGAGATCAAAGTGTGTATGTGTGCGTGTGTGTGTGCGCACGCCGAACTCCGCAAGCCCATTCCATGCGACTCGTCGGGACAGTCGTACGTGTTATCACTGACAAAGGTGGGATTATCGATCAACGCCGGGTTACGAAGACGTAACGGCGACGAGTGTATCGAGAAAAATGTGCACAACGTTCGGCACAGTCGATTGCCGGGCGTGCGGCGGCTGATCGGCGCGCGCCACGACTGTCAGGCCCCGTTATCTGTCATGTGTTTTCAAAAATGCACTTTGTAATTCGGCTCTACCTGGAAATCCCGTCCTCCCGTGAGCAGAAATCGCGCACGGCAGCTGAGCGCGCCAATGAACGATAAACTCACTCGAGATTTATCGCTTCTTCCCGCGCGCGTTATCAATTTTCCATTCGCACGTGCCGCATTTAATCGGGCGTATCTGCGACGGAATTAATGCGGCTCGCATTATAGACGGAAGCGAACTCGTATTTCCCGGAACGACTTCGTCGCGGTGGACTTGTACCAGGGCGAGCGGTCAACACGCGGAATGAATATATATGTATATGTAGGAACTTTGTGTCACCCTTCCCGCACTTTGGGCCATATCGACTGCTGGAAGGTCTCCAAAAGTAGTCTTTAACGAGTTATTGTTCCCCGCCCCGTAACAATGTAAGATACCCGGCGGGAAAGTTTTATGGCATGAAAATGCATCCCCTCCTTTGCATGTACGCGTCATACAGTCGTGTTTCCTACGCGCATCGGATTTTTATCGGGTTATATTCCGCAGGATATTTACGGGGGGGGGAATGGATTCATGTCTCTAACGATGTTTCACATTTCGCGACGCGCACCGTGCGATCTAATGTGGAAATCAACTCAGCGATATTTCGAAAAATTCGCACAGCTACGGTATCGCCGGGGGACACGGTCAAAAATTTCGCGATTAAAATCGCGAGGCCGAGCGAATTGACGTGTTCATAAAGTGTCTTCTCTCTTTCTCTCTCTCTCTTTCTCTCGCTCTATCTCTCTATCCCGATGCGAACGGTGCAACGAAGTGCATTTCGCTTAGGTGGCAATCATTAGCCAGTTTATCGAGAGCGCAGCGCAGAATCAATGGCACACAATGAGAACCCGCCCCATCCCCGCCGACCAATGGAGCCCGAACTGTCCACACGTTGTAGGTGTGAGCGCGAACACGTGTTCTGAATGCGTCGTTTGGCTCGGATAATCGTTCGATCGGAAAACAGACGTTCCGATAATCGACATTCCGGCACGACGCGCGTTTCGCGCGGATCTACAAGCGCCGGGCCGTCAGAGGGGTGGGGGGGGAGGGAGACGATATTGTCGCTCTCTGGCCCCGATTTCTGCGCCCGGCGAAACGGCCACCGCGCCGACGGAAAATAAATTATAACCGCCGTAAGTGAAGCGCGTAATTAAAATCTCGCGTCGCGACAATGTCTCGCTGGCCCGCCCGGCGATTTTTCGCGAAGCAATTTACGTAACGCTCGAAATCCCAAGACAAATACACCAGCGTTTTTTTATGGCGGAATTCCTTGCCGCCGCGTTATTTTCCCCGGCGGACGAAGATCGCGTGCAGGCATTGAACTCTTTTCACGTACACGAGAAAAAAGCTTCTGCGCCTGGGAACTACATTTTTTTGACGTGCGACACGAAGATCGTGTGAGTGTGTGCATAGTACAAAATTGTGTGTTAAATTCGTCACGTTTCACGCGTGTCCCAAACGGTCTATATAAATTTTTATAATTCAACACAAGGTCAATATGTTGAAAAATAACGTAAATATTATAATGTCAAAAATAAAAGAAAATTAACATCCATAATATGTTATTCCACATAAAAGTGTAAAATGTATTATTTTAACACTTATACATGAATAATACATTGATGAAATATACATGAATAATACATTGAATAACGACTCCACACAAAATAGTAAAATAGTATAAGGGGTTATTGAACAATTAAGTCACACCATGAGGAAGGGAATCCATTAGTTTGCGTAATGGTCTACGATGACAAGGAGAAAGAAATAAAAACCATGAAACGTCACATTAAATGACATAACTTATAAATATGGACGCGCACGGTTATCCATTTTGCATTCGTGACACCTTTGGTTACATTTGGTGAGAATTTAAAAATTTGACTTTGAATCTTAAATTTTGACTTGGAATTAAAAAATTTTGAATTTTGGTTTGAAATGGTTTTGTGTTAATAATCAAAATGTTAATTTTTTAATATTTATTATTTTCAAAATTAAAAATCAAAATCAAAATTATAATATAAAATAATTAATTTAATATTGTATGCCTAAAAATTATATATATTTTAGAAGAAAACAGTAATATACAATCTAATAAATATTACCCATAATATACTTGTAAGCTATTTTTTTATTATATCAGCTATTTTTTTTATTGTGTCAGGGGAAGGGGAGATAACTCTATATGTCATGTAATATTGGGAACATCTGGCAAATATTGTATGACCAAAATATGACGAAGATGAGAAGGAATGACAAAAATACTCAAATTTAACGTGACGTAATTATTGAATAAGCCCTAAGCACAACGTGTTAAATTAACACGTGAGTAGGTTAAAAATTCAATATAAAAATTTTAACAAGGATCCATTTTAACACAAGTATAAAATGATTTTTACCATGTACATTCGCATCTCGTGCGGTTATCGAAATGAATTTTATGAGTTTGCTCGTGTTAATATATCAATAATGCAAATTTAAATGGAGAAAATTAAAAAAATATAAAAAATATATACATGAGTAGAAAGTATAAATGAAACGAAATCACATGAAAATGACTGAAGAGCGGTCATCGGCTATTAACGGCATTTTTGGTCGCCAGGGAACAATGATATTGATAATAAACCATGACCAACGCACAAAACAAACCAATTTTTCCGGGATACATTGCGATTTCATAGGACGATTCTTTGTCATTAAATATGTCGCCCGGTGAAAATGCACATCGGTCGTGGGCTTCCTCGCGCGATACACAACGTGCGTACGCTTCGCATAATGTGAAATTATATTTTCGCTTCCCGTCGTGAAAAATATCCGGCCCGAAAACATCGCACGTAAAGTGCACGCGGAAAATGTAGAAATGTAGAATAAACGGACGTACTCCGACCGCGCGACGTTTGACTTTCGCCAGCAATTTCGCGCGCGTACACAAATTATACGTCGCTGGCGTTGTCACAAAAATCAGACGGGGGAGGGGGGGGGGGGT
>NW_014556042.1:1016515-1162097 GCF_001313825.1 Dinoponera quadriceps | reverse complement strand
GGGGGGGGGGGGGGGGGTTCAAACGGCGGGGCGCGCGGACGGCTTTCACGAAGAAATACAGTCGCGCCGCAGCCGCCAGCGGTCGACTCACACACGCCCGCGGCCGAGCTAACGAAAGGTCGAAGCGTATTTAAAAAATACCCCGAATCACCGGTTCGCTGAATATCGTACGCGTACCATATCGTACGTTCCGTGCGTTCGTATGTACGTAACACGCATGCGGTAGTCTGTCAATCGCGATTTGCGTCGTTGCGACAACGAAAGCTCCGAACACCGGCGCCCGGAAACAAAGCGACATGAACGAAATGGCCGAAGAATAATACAAACGGAAATACAGAATAAACACGCATCGTCGAGAGTCAATCGAGGGAGAGAGAGAACGTGAAAATGTCGCCAGTCGCCGATCAATTTTGCGGAATGGCGCGACGGCAAAAGTTGGGGGGAGGGGAAGGGGAGAGATGACACGATCAAGAGAGAATTCAATTAAGCGAGTCCCAATGTTCTCTCCTCGCTGCTCACGATTTTCTCTCTCTCTCTCTCTCTCTCTTTCTTTGCGAAAATCGCCAATGTCTTCCCCGCGGCTACCCATTCCTACGCCACTTCACGTATCCCGACCGTCATTTACGTCGACGGTTAACTTTGTTATATGTACGATTGATTTCCGAGGAGGCGAACGAGAGGATATCGCGAGGTAGGTTAGAAATAAAGTTCGTCGAGGGAGAAAGGAAAACATCGCTGCGAAATTTCCGATGGCAGCGACCGGTCGCTTTTTTGATAACTTCGAGGCGCACTCGCTTCCCACCGTGTTTTGATAACTCGTATTATTCGAACCGCGACCGTACGCGCGCGCGATTACATTTGTGTTTGCAATGTATCGCTCGCACGCGGTTTGCGCGGCAAATAAAAAGTACCGCAGCGCGAATGCCGAACGAGCGTGTATTCTCCAACTACCTCTCGCGTCCGGCACCTTCTTTGAAAGTCGAGCCTCTTTCGCGCGCGCCTTCGTAGGCGCTTGAATTATTCGTCGCTCACGTAAAGGCGCTGCCGACCATCAAGAGGGAAATGCTAAGAGGCTGTATCAAAATGAAAACCTCGAGCAGCGCAGAAATTACTTGTTAACAAAGGAGGAAATTATCCGTCCGCCCCTGCGAAAGGTCGTAGGTAGGGCGACCAATCGTCCCGATTTTCAGCTCTCATTAGAAGCGTCCCGACAGAATCCTAAGCGGGACGCTATTTGTCCTGATTTTTCACTTAAGGAGAAATAAATAATACAAAATACAATAATAAATTATACTTAAATTATTAGCTCCCTTAAATTGCGAGCGCTGCCAATAAACGTCAAGTGAAAGGTCCTTGCCGTATATGAACAGCACTTAAAGGCGGTAACGTTCTCTAGGTTACTTTAGTTTCTATTTAATCAAACAGATCTTAGTTTTTCTTATTGAAATTATTTAGTTTCCTAAACACATAATTACATATTTCATTTCCCGTTGGTTATTCTTCTAGTTTTATTTTAAGAATATCAGTCTAATTTTAGCCGTAATTATTAATATGAATAACTATTAATATTAAAACATAATATAGGAAGTTATATGTTCCGTTGATTATTCTTTGATTTTATTTCAAAAATTTTATCAGTATGTCCTTATTTATAAACTAATGATTATTTACATTAAAACATAATAGAAAACTATGTTTAGTTTTGAACTTGACATAATAATGGATAAACATTTTACTTATTCATCTACGTTTATCTAATTTATTTTTAATAAATGTCCCGATTTTTTAAAGTCGATATCCCGAAATTGGCTGATCAAGGATTGACAATTTTAGTCCAGACGCTTCAAATGCAGACCCGAAGCCAGAATCGGATCCGAATTCGAAGCCGAAGTCAGATCCGGATCCGAAGACGAGTCCGAATTTAAATTCGGTAGTGGAGTCGACCGAACAGATACGATCGCAATAACTTAGATCCTTCTCGAATATTGAACAATCTTACGTGAGGGGATGTTAACCCTCTTAACTTACAAGGTGTCAAGACACGTAACTTCCGCGATAACCGTGAATCGAGGTAAGCAATGATGACATGCATCGAGATGGAAAAAGGTATAGGACTTCTAAATCCGCATCTCGGTACCGAATTCAGATCCTTATCTCAGATCCGAAACTCTGGTCTGAACCTGTATATAGATCATCTATATTGTATATAGATTGTATATAGATCATAGATCTATTCAATTGTATATCAATTGTACATATATCGTAGATATAGTATGTACATGTATATAGGCTACCTGAATAGTACGGATTTGAATAGTCGGATCGAAACCGATCTCGGATATCCGGATATCCGGATTTGGAAACCTTACGTCGCTCCAAAGGGATGCGCGATAAACAAAGAGATTCTATGGATTCGGAGGAGTTCGCAAAAAGACCTAACGATTTTCTTATCGAGGGATAGTGACTCATCTCTCAAGTTTATCAGAGATAGAAACTGTTGATTTAATCATGAAATTGCAGACATCGTACTTACATCAACCTCGTTCCATCTTCGCATAATTCTTCTTCCTTGAGCAATATCGCTCGCGATGTTAGGAGTAAATGGACGCGTTTCTGCCCTTCTTCTTTTTTTGGAAACCGAACACGAACCGAAAACTCCCCGAATCTCCGCTTCAGTAGGCATCGTAACCCACGTCATCTTATTAAATAACTATTACGCTAATTAGTTTGCAGAATCCCGCGCTTTCAATCCGCTTAAAAGCCTCTGGCGAGAATTAAAAACTCGCGAAGACCGCGCGAGTGAATTCCGACAGAAGAGATGAAGACGTAACAAAGAGAACGAGAGAGAGAGAGAGAGAGGGGAGAGAGAGGAAGGGAGGGAGGGAGAGAGAGAAAGAGAACGCGCGCACGATGAACGATACGGTGGGGTGGAACGAGAAGGGGGCGGAAATAAACGAAAGAGCCGTGGTATGACTCCTATCTGGTTCCGGCCGAGTTGACCGGTATGCGACTGTCCGAATACCGAACGACAGGACTTCGCGGTGCCTGCGTGCGGATCCACGCTACATCCCTGACCGTGTCACATAGCAATCACGGGCAGCCGGATTATGCGGCATTTATCCTCACACACGTGCCCAGGCCCACGTGTACGTACACGTGAACACACGGGCGGCCTGCGTCCTGCTGATTCAGCGGTATAAAAACGAACGATATGAGCGGAGTCGGTCAGTAATTCGAATCTCGTGACGAGACAGAGGATAAGGACGAGACAGAGGGAGGCACAGAGGGTGATCACAACGGCAGTGTCGGTGGCGGGCATGAATCAGGGAGAATGAACAAAAAATACGGTCACAATTTCAGCCCTTTTGTGCGGACGTTACAGTCCACGCGGGCGTCAGGATAAAAGGCGCGCTTTTATGCGACACGGCAGCGCGCGTCCAACGACGACGTCGGCGACGCCGGCGATGCGACGGTCGCTTTTGCACACGGGCGCCAGCCAATTAGCGAGGAATTAATCGCGCTATTGTCACAGGGAAAATCCAGCCGCGGCCGGGATGGTGGTTTCTTCGATTATCGACTCGGCGGCCGTTCGGGGCCGCGATCGTAATCGGGTTGATTGCGTGCCCCGCGGAATTTCCATCTCTCAACGCCGGGTTCTATCCTCCTTTTTGTTATCTTCCTTTCTTTATCTTCTCTTGCGCGCGATGTATCAGCGCGCTTTTCGCTTATTGCAACGTTGTATTATTCGAGCCGAAGCAGTTTGACGAGAAAAGCATAACCGTTCCCGGATATATCTGAATAAGCGAACAAAACGCGAGGACTCCCCTTCAACATTATCTATTGTTATGCACGGTAAAAAGTTTTGTGTTAAGTTTAACACATTTCATATGTCCCAAACAGTCCGTATTAATATTTGTGTTAATTTAATATGGTGAATATGTTGAAAAGTAATACACAGTTTTTCTCAAAAGTCAATAAAAAATTAATACCTATAATACATTGATATATCGACACTGAAGTATATGTAAATGTGTTATTTTAACACTTGTTGAATATCGACTCAATATAAAATATATTGAGATAACATAAATTCAATATGTTGAATTAACATATACCAAATTTTTAACAAGGACCGATTTTAACACAAATACAAAATGTTTTTTACCGTATGTCATACATTTCGCGTGAGATTATGATTTCTTTTACGCGAAGTTCTAACGATTTTATTGTACCAGAAAATGTTCCAATCGCGAATTATTGCGTCTTTTGTTAGAATGGAGATATAGAAGTATACTGGTATTAGAGTGAAAATACCAAATTTTTTTATATTCTATTGGCGACGTGTCCGAGAACAGCGAGTAACGAACATGTGATTTCGCGAGCAGCTTTAAGCTGAGCAAATGACACTAAATGGAAATTAAAAATGTCGGAGCTATATAGTGCAGGAAGCAACCATCGTTCTGTTTAAAATTTCAATTTGTGAAAAACCAGCAATGGCATAGTCGTACTTCATGTATCTCGAAAGTATTCGGCTATGTTCCATAAAGCGCGCGAGCAGACATGCAAAGCTCTCATTTTTGATACATGAAGATCTGGTCTCTCATTTCATTATATATCATGTAAATTAGCAACGAGGAGGAAAATATTCCGGTAAGGTTCGTTAAATCCTTTCTACTAATGGAAATTAAAAATTTTCGGTGCACTGCACCATCTTTCCCGTTCAATAAAAAATTTCCGGCTATTAAGTCAAAGGGGAGAACGAAAGGGAAGCATTGAATCCCGGTACGATTCATTAAGTTGGCTAAAAGAAGCCGAAGATTGTTGACTTTGGAAGCTCGTCTTTTCTGTATCTCTTAGCAGAGAGAGAGAGAGAGAGAGAGAGAGAGAGAGGGGAGAGTCTTTCAACGATGCACCGTAAAAAGTTACTTAGTACATCGTGTCGAAATAAATGTGCGCAAAGGAAAGGGGGAAAAATGCAAGAAACGGCGCGATCGCAGTCAAATTTTACTATTCATAATATTCTCTATTCTCTTAATTTCCCGCGGTCGCGGGGGCTTACGCGCTTCCGTAAGCCGTGCAATTCCGTGTCGCGTCAACGTATTGACGTAGATCAAACCGTCTACGCGTTCTGCACGCGACAGAAGACACGTCATTTTTTAACCGACCATCGCGATTTTTCCGTTGCGTAATCCCCCGGTCTCGTCGCGGTCTACGCGCGCTTCCGCGACGCGAAGAAGAGAGCATGAATGTTTCATTGCGACGCGCGGCAAAATTCCGTACAATGCATTGCAAATTTATCTCATTTTCTATGCATTACTTTTTCTAAGCGTCGTCGCACGAGCCGAATGGCCCGACGGTATTTCCCGAATAATAGACAGCATCTGGCGTCTATTTTTCGTTCCGTCGCACGTCTCGCCGCCACTCGCGTCGCGCAACAACACGATGAAAACGCCGCAGCGCCGCGCCGCTGCGAATTTAATTACTTTCGATCGGCGGAGGAAAGCGGAGCTCCGCTCTTTACTCTCGCGCCGGTCTAACGTAGCGGAAACGTCGGAACGCGTGTGAGAAAACGACGACGGGAACTATGCGCGCGCGCTCCCGTCCGCGTACACCGCGATCAACTTTCTTCCTCATCTCGCCCTGTGATTCAACAGCGGTTCCGAATCGACCGAGGATCTTTCCGACAAGGTCGAGTCACGGAATCCGGCTGCGGTAATCTCCCCCTTCGCGTCGTTTCTCTCCTCTCTCTTGCATCTCTCCCTTCGCCCCACCCCCGCTCGCCGGGAGAATTATGATCTTCGCGAAATAAAGTTACGGTGTCCGAACCGGAACTTGTTAATATGATCTATTACGCAAGTTTCGTCGGGTTTTTTTCCCGCGGCGCGGGGCGGGAACAGAACGCGCGAATTAACTTTAAAACAGCGCGTACGATTCCTCATTTTTGTTTCTCGCTCTTAACGTTTCATTTATTACGCGCTCGCGGTTAGCAGCTTCAGATGTAATGTAAAGAATAATGGAACACATTAAAGGTTCTTTTTCTCCTTCGTCGGGAGTGAGTTGTAGAATTCACACGCGTTCCGCATCAAGCGCGTCGAATAATTCGAACGAAGAGGGACTCTCGAAGCGGCGAAGTCAAATTTCTATTTGCCTGTTAAACAGATGTCATCAGGTCCATAAGATGTAACCGGGTCGAGCGACTGCCGGAGCGGGTCGGCAAAGCAAGGCCAGTCGAGAGCCGTGTGTTAACATGAAGGAGACGTTACACGGAAAATCCACCTTCCTACCATCGGTTTCTGGGACGGCCGAGACTCGATTTTCAGAAAAGTTTTCGCATTAATAATTCCGAGGCGCATACGGAATTATAAATCGACCGACGCCACGCTCGCGCCCTAATGGGACTGTTTGAAATTCCCTCGGCTCGCCAACAGCCGGAGTACAGCGCAAGAGAAAGAGAGAGAGAGAGAGAGAGAGAACGAGCGTGTACAAAGTCGAGTACAAAGTAATACGGAAGGAGGCGCGGTTCTTTCTTGCAATGCGCCACGCCGTTAGAGTCGATGAAACATTCACCGCTTCTCCTTTTCTTTCTTTTTCTCCCTCTCTCACACTTTCTTCTCCCTTTCTCTCAACGTCTTGGAAATTCGCATGAACACGGCGGAAGTAATTTAAAGTTCTGATGGGGAATAACGTCTTTAATCGCGAATTTACATGCCCGAGACATCCTTACGTCGTCGCGCACGCTCCCCGGCTCGGAGATTCGTGTGCTCGAATGACCAAGGGAATATAAGTGATAACTCGTAATTATCGGAGTAATTGTATTCGCGGCTCGAGGCTTGCCGCGGCTATTCTCCCCGTCGCGTTTTTATTATTATTATTATTATTATTATTATTAACCCTCGTCTAACAAGGTTTGTGCGGTCACACTTTCTACAAGGGGGGTCGGATCTGACCGATAGAAACATTTTGTAGTTGTATTAGTTTCTTCAACTAATTCCTTTCAACTGGGCACCTTTCATTCTCATAATAAGTTATAAAATATTTAAAAGTAAATATAACATATCGCAAAATATGTAAAATGCCTGAAACGTAAAATACATTAGAGTATTTATTTTGGCAAAAAGCTTGAAACTCATCTGTTGGATATTCAATCTGTTAGCTTTCTTTAAGAAAGAGTAATATAAATATATAATAAAATAATATATAATAAGAAGAAATAAAAAGAGAAGAAAGTTTTGAAAAAATTTTATTAAATAAAAATAAAAGAGTTATCCGTTTTTCTTCTTTAATTCGTCCAAAAATAATAATTACAAAATAATTACAAATTATTATCATCGTTAATTTATAACAAATATTTGGTCAAAAGATAATAAAATAAAAAAATAATTGGGAAGAAGTGACGTTAATAACAAGGTTGACGACGTGATTCGAATTCACAGAACGAGTCAGATGGGGGAATTAGATCTTACACCGAACAAGATAGTAGAATCTCAATTGTTTCATGCTACCAGCCCCTGGGAGAAAACTGGCTTAAAAGATTTACGAAATCACAACACGCTATGTTTCACCAGCGCGTGTGCAGAAGCATCGGAATCATCAGAAGCAGGCTGTGATCGGATTCGATCCAACCTTGTTAAACGTAGGTTAATACTATTTAATTTGGCCTTCAAGTTACTGACGCCCTAATAAATGTGTTTCTGATGTATTATTATTAATATTATCATTATTATTAATGCATAACATTGCTGTGCATTTTATTGTTATCCCGCATAAACTCGCCTCTGCTTTCACCGGACGAATTACAAACAAAATCGTGGATAACACGGAGACCCTGCGCCAACGCTTTCCTACCACGGCAAACAATGTCGTGTACAATAAAAACGACACAAACGCGCATGCGCGTGTGTCTTTGCAGCGCTACATCATTGACCATTCGGCACGGCAAACATCGGTTTGCGCGCCGCGCGTTGTATGCAGTGTAAATGTCAACATAGTGAGTTCAGCAGCTAAACAGATTTATGCATTCCATGTATCCCATTCTCCTGCTTGCACGGAAACCGCGGCGCTACGAATAACAAAAGCTGAAACGAATGCAGTCCTTCCAGTACATTGATCAGATAAATGGCCGGGCGATTGTTCGTGCGCGCTCATGTCGAAAGAAGCGCTCACGTCGAAAGAAGCGCTTGATCTATAAGATGTGATTTTCTTTTCCTTTTTCTTTTACGACTATTGTACAATACACTGTGTCACAGATAACTTTATCCAAGCGTTCTTGATCTTATAAAATATGCGATTTTTTGAACTTCATCTAAGCTCTCTGCAACTTTATCCGAGCTCGTTCTCAATCTTCTAAAAAATGCATACTTTAAGATATGCAGAGGAAAAAATATCTATGGATGCAATAAAATTTCTTTAATTGAAACAAATTTATCTTTTGGAGCGAGTGAACAAACGTTTGCTTCAACAGGATTGTTTAATTTCTCAAACAATAAATATCTCTTACGTCAAATAATATTTCTTGGTATTTTTATCCAAACATTATAATAATTGCCATGAGCAATAAATTATTTGAAAGACATTGTTGAAACTGTTGAATAACACTGTTAAAACAAATATTGAAAAACTTCTTTGTTCCAGTGGAACAATATTTCATGTGTAACGAAATAATTTCTTTTTGCAGAAAATGAAATATTATTTCTTCTAAATAATATTATTTTTTTTTTAACGAACAACATGGTGCACTCTGAATGAAACAACATTTTCATTCAGACAAAATGTTATTTGACATTAAATTAAATTGTTTATATCAAATAAACCCAAGTTAATACGCGTACTAAATCCAAAGAAACCTTCTCTACGTACAGATGAAATCCAAGCGTCGCGACGCGTCGTTTTGTTGATCTACCAAAATACATAATTTTCTAAACTTTGTCCGAACTTCGTTCTCGATCTTACAAAACAAATACGTAATATTCGCACAGATACAAATTAAATTTAAGATTTTCATGTTGACGTAACTCGATGCGAGACGTGCACGTACGTTTGTTGCGTTCTGGCGTAACGAAATCACGCGTACCAAGTAAAGTTTATCCTGCTATCTCGATTTATACCCTCTCCCTCTCTCTCTCTCTTGTGCGTGGCATCGCATGTGCTCACGCTGATCGTTATGCGATAACAAGTTCTCGCGAGCGAACCCGGTATCCGCGTAACGAAAGCCGTAAAACCGCAAAGGCACAGCAATACGGCGACGTCGTAGTACTTTGTTACCGATTCAAGAATGAGGAAGAGCACATAATAGATTCATGACGAAAGTTAGTGCGCGCGATCCACCATCCGATACGTCTCGGCGTGCTCCGGCTTTATTACCTCCGCGTGTTCCCTCGCGGGAATCGCCGCTGTATACAGTGAAATCGACATACGA
Source organism: Dinoponera quadriceps (assembly GCF_001313825.1). Taxonomy (NCBI): domain Eukaryota; kingdom Metazoa; phylum Arthropoda; class Insecta; order Hymenoptera; family Formicidae; genus Dinoponera; species Dinoponera quadriceps. The sequence continues at coordinate 1,152,682 of NW_014556042.1, read as the reverse complement.
CAAGCGTTTATCCGACGTCGACCGTGCCTCCTCCCTGCTGTCGATGGCTATACACGAGAACGACGAGAAATCGACCTTTATTCCGGTCGTCCTGTCCTTTGCGCCGCATTAGCGCTGTATTCTTATGCGGCCGGGGGAATTTCCATTCCGCGACGCATAATTTAAATTTCCGCGAAGAAAGGATTGTGCGCGAGCGAGCGGGCGCGCGCGTTCGCGTAACCGGAGACGATTTGCATCGAAAACAACGCGACAGAATCCCCAAGCGGTCTCGAAAAAACATGACGGAGAACGCGTCGACGGCCCCGTCGTAAACATGCGAACGCGCTCTCGCGAAATCGCCGTAATTCCCGGCGACACGGAGCGACAGCAGCTGTTGCAAAGGCGACGATGCTGGATTCCGAGATGTGTCGAGCGTACACGACAAAGTATGCAAATATGTGATACTAAACACGGGTGAGTGCCGAATTACGATCACCGGCGACGACCGCCGCCGCGGCATCGCATCAACGCGTTTCACTCGGTTACGTGTGAAACGCAATGAATTGAATTTGAAAAATAGCCAGTTCGACCAATAGAGAGCCGACGGTAAGAGATATTCGCGCGCGCGCGTCTCGAATTACATTCATTTGCCGTATATCTGGTAATTCAATATAATCGATCAAGCCCATGTACAATTAACAGTCATCGGTGTTAATTGCGTACAATAAACAACAATGCGGGGTATCTCGTACCAAAAGGGGAAAAAAATTGCCCTTGCCGGTTTTCTCTCTGGACACTCGCTTATCAACGCGCGCGCGCGTAATTTTTACGCATTGTCGAAACGAAGAAACGAATCGAGAGTTAACGTAATTGGTCCGTCAAACCATTTTCTCAGGAATTATTTTAACTGTATATTAATGAAAACACTATCTACACGTCTGTAACTAAACTTAGAAAACGGCTAATCATTCGGAAACTGAGATATTCGCAATTAAATATGACACTTTATATGTTCCTTGTTAATATTCTATTATTAAGTTCTATTTTTAATTTCTTTTAAACTACACTTGAGATTTTTATGGACAAATTTTTCTGATATTAAGGTACTAATACAGAGATAGTACACAAATATTTCAAAATTATTAACCATCTTATTCTAAAAATAAAGCCATAGGAAATTTACAATTTATAATAATATGCACGGTATATGTACATATATTTACACATATTTAAATACTTATATATCGCTTCCTATTATGTGTACGTCTCTAACTCAACTGATGCAAAAATAAGGCATAATAAATTAATATGATAAATAAAAAAAATAAATAATATCTCCGCGTTTGTAATATTGTTTGTAAATTTTTCTTAATTTCGCGCTCAAAATTAATATTACTCATTACTTAGATAGTCAAATAAAGTTACAGAAAAGTCGTTACCCAGTAAATAATAAACTTATGAAAAGGCCCCTTAAAATCGTAATTGAAAACTCGATACTCTACGGATCAATTACCGCAAATTCTCGATGTACTTCGACACGTCCGAGAGAAAGAGAGAGAGAGAGAGAGAGAGAGAGACTGAATGTTGTTAACGTTGCTTGCCACCAGTCGTCAAGACGACATATGTGGCGAAGTGTGCGTGAGTCATAATTTTCCGTACGAGACGCCGCAGGACATATCTCCGTCGGGAACTACATTATATCTTTACGTGCGAGCGCGTTGTCAGGAATCAGATCCATTTTACTTCGCGATGATTCTCAGTGAGCTGTCGCGACCGATAACGTGGCGAGCGGGCGGATGGGCGGGCGAACGCGCGAGCGAGTAAGCGACGAGTTACTTCGGAACTCCGGCCGCAGTTCGCCATGGAGTTGGACTTGTGAATGCGCTTGCGGAGGCGGATTACAGGGCCGCGTTTTACGGACACAAGAGGTTTGTAACACTTTAACCTGGAGATGATACCGCGGCTTTATCCTGTCTCGTTTGTGCGAGCGTGTGTATATGTTCGTTTAACTGTCGTAAGCATGAAAATAAAAAAAAAAGTTAAGCGGCATTACACGAAGATTACTCTAGGAATTCTAGTTTAACAACAATTCGACACGATGGCTCCTCTAACTCTTATTAAAACGCAAACAAGTAATTCGTAACAACTCTCGCGTGAAAATAACTAACCAGTAATGTTAAACTTTCCACGAGACCTCATTTTATACATGCGAACGATAATTAACTCTACGAACTATGTAATTTTATTTTTATTAATTTGGGCAAAAATTCAAGGAAACTTTTTTTATAATTAATCCGTGTAATAGCAGAAATGGAGGTTCCCTTTCGTGTGTCCGTCGGTATCCGAAAAACGCTCGCGGAAGATCTCGAGATATCCTAAATAAAGTCATGTCGAATTCAGTCATGTTGAATCAGTAACGTTAAACGTTTCAAGCTTGATCCCCCACGGTAGATATTATAAGCTTTCCGCTATTATAAGATTTCCGCTGTTGTATCCACGTATAATTTCCTTCCTTTCCCTATCTCTGTCTCTCTCTCTCTCTCTCTATTTTTTAATGCGAATGCCCGAATGCCACGGCATTATAACGCGATGACATCGGCAGAGATCCGAAGCGTTAAAGCGCGGGCTCGAAGAGAGAAAGGCAGGAGTTACGGTCAACGTTCTCGCCGACGTCGCGCCACGTCGACGTCGGGATTCGCCGTCGCGTCATTACGACGCGCGCGTTACATCGAGAGCTATATACGCGCGCGGCCGTAAAACCACCGACGGGCATAAAAAAAGAACGTGGGACGAGCGGGAGCGGGCGGGAAGGGGGAGTATTTTACGAGGGATCCATTTGAATTTATTCACTCCGCGGACATTTATTCGCCACGGTGCGTTCGTTCGCTGCGAGTTGCAAGAATTCGCACGCACCTGAGGTCGAACTTCGCGATACCGTTCCCGACCAATCGCTTTTACTTGGATATTCAGTGCAAAAGTTGGAAATTGGAAACCCCCCCATATGTCCCATGTTACAATATCAATAGCAGTAGAACGAACCTAGAGAGTTTACAAGAACGGACTCGATGTTTCAGCGTACAAGTCGATTTATCGACTCAGAATCTGATTCTGTTGTATCCACGAGTAAAACGATCATTTTTCCGGAGTTTATATCAAACCTATTTTAACCTCTCATATAACTGAACCCTTTCGAAGGGGAAATAGACACAGTAAAAAATTGTGTGTCAAAAACCACCGAAAATTTGCGTTACTTTTTAATATGGGGAATATATTAAAAAGTACACAAACACGATGTTAAATTAACATTCAGTCTGTCAACATATGTTGACAAGACCTGTCAATCTAATTTAACATTACATTTGTGTATATTTTAATATATTGCCAATAAAATAGAATTTCAGTGAACCGTTTTTAACACAAAATTCTTTATTGTGTAAGATCGTGGATTACTATTAGTGTGATATAGTATTTCTATTGTAATACTGATCAGGGACACTAGAAGATGGAACAAATCATCTTCGTAAACAAAGACGGCGTAATTAAAATCTTCCTCGTCTAAGGCTATAGCAGGCACTTTCTCTTGATTACTTGTTTATTCAATATATCTTGAGAGACCTACCCAAATTCGACCGTGGGACTTTATATCCCAAGAACGTCGCACCCTTGACGCTATAAAATTAAATCATAAACTACCGTCGCATGAGTGAGTACAGCGCGCCACTAAGTATTATTAATTACCTGCAAGATAATTCATCTTGAAGGTAAAACGAACGAACGAGGGGAAAAAATTCGATGAAGTGTATGTCGCTTTAATTTACCATCGCGGCGATGGTACGAGAACATGTAGGTCTGATATATTATTCATAACACGATTGTACATATTTCAAATACAAAAGCTGCGTTTCGATCGATCGATCTTCGAGCTCGCAAAGTCTGAGGGAGAAGCGTTCAAGATTTCAAAACTCAGGTTATGTCAGGTGATATTAAATTGAATATTAACAACATTATTACCGTATATATATTATAATATACACGTCGAATTCTCTCTTTTTTAAAACTAAAGGAGGACGTTTCAAAACGGTATATAATTTCAAAGTATATATCAAATTATACACACACACATATGTGTATGTGTGTGTGTGTGTGTCCTTTCCCGAAACAATTAAATTAAATAAATTACATTCAGTTGAATAACAATCAATTTATACTCGTACGTAATAAATCACGCGTAAAAATAAACGATATTCGTCAGAGGGAGCCTGAAACACGTGAAAATTTTTTTTAAATTCAGTTTCCGTTATACATACATGCAACAAAGTATTAACGGAGGCGCACGAATAAATATTGAAAGCAAACAGCGCGTCCCGTTTAATCCCGAAATCGTATTCGCACAGAGAGAGCGCAAGTGCCGGCGTGTGCGGTGTATCACGAGCGGCTTTATGCTTGCCAAGAGTCACCGGGTACTTCGTTTCGCGGGACTGACGTTTACAAGGGTTTCGCGATAAATCCCGCTCTCACGAGATCGACTTCGCGGCGCGGCGATAACCGGGAGATACAATATTTTCGCTTTCGCGCGAGTCGGGGCGAATGCGCGCGAGCAGCCGGCTGACCACCCCCTCGCCACCCCTCGCTCTGTCCCACCGAAAACGCGAGACCAACGGAAATAATTCGATAGGCGTGTACACACGCCGCACCTGGCGCAGACTCACCCGCAAACCGTTTATAACCGGCGATTCAATTAACATCGCGAAAGCCCGCAGCTTCGTCAATATTTTCCACCGCGGCGCCAGGATCAAAAGCGCCGCACGAACCGTCCTCGGAAAGGAATATCAATTCCGCGTCATCTCTGATTCCAGCCGCGAAACGCGATGTTAAAGCACCTACGAGTCGTGTGACGAACGCGCATCGGCGGTTTATGTGCAATTAACGTGCATGGGGTCACGCATCCCCTCGACGCCGAGCTCAATTTACATCCCTTAATGAGCGTCGAAGAGGAACAGTTAACCCTAAATTCGACATCGTATCTGTGCTCCCTTTTAGTCGCGCTGCTGAGTGAGAGTTTTACAGGTGCGTGCGCGTAAATTTATTACGCGTACGTTCTTCTCTGAATTTATCGCCGCGACTGCGCCTTCGTTCGCGCAGTTTTGTGTTCGCTTCTTGTTTTCAACAATGTACCCCTGATGACAGGATGTATTCTTCCGCGTCCTGTCGTATTTGCGAGCTTCGCTATCGTATTTCCATTATATTGTTCATATAATAACAATAATGATAATAATAAAAATCCAAGTTTAACACTTGAAATGCCTCAACGTTATTGCCGAAAGCTGTGTTTCGCTTTGCGCGCACGTTGCAGTATTTATATTCTTCGAGAATTTCTCTTTTACCACGAAGAAAAGTCGGTGAGAGGATGCGAGAACGAGAAGTAAGCAAGAAGTAACGTCGAGTTAGTACGTACTTTAAATATTTCGGTCTCCGCGTTTAGACGCTAACGCTGCCAAACGGCGAGTCCGTGTTCCTCTTCGGCTCAATACACCCGGAGCGGAAATGGCCCCGCGGCGGTAAATTTTTACGAGTGAGAAATCTTAACGAATTCAGGACAAACGAGGACTGAAAATAAAAGATGTGGAGGTTCCCGTGGAAACTCGGCGGAGAAGAATGTAGCAATTACTTAAGTGCTCCCACTTGTTTGCGAACGGAAAATCTAGTTTATGGGATTTGTATGCCAACAGGTGCTAGCAGGCGGCGGCAGAGAACTACGCTAGATTTCTCTCTCTCTCTCTCTCTCTCTCTCTCTCTCTCTCTCTCTCTCTCTTCGCGTAAAAGTCATTCCGCCTTACGTCAGACTTTCAAATCGTTCGCTCGCTGCACAGTTTTCCGTCCACTCTTCGAGGATTGTGTCGCTACAAAGTTTCGTTGGCCGTCACCGAATAAACGAGTGATCGAAGAAATGAAGATAAATCACCGTACGTGCACCTATGTTACCTATTATCGCGATTAAAACGCGCGTACATGCTGTGGTGTATATTTACGTTACTCTTTTATCCGAGAAAAAAATCTCTTCGGCATACCTTCTTAGCGCGAACTTGAGATTGCATACCCTGAATTTTCTACGGCGCGATAAAAACACGAATCTCAATTATATTTTACGACAGCTATAGCTCCTTCCCCCTTCTTCCTCTCTATCTTAGCCTGTCTTTCTCGCTTCCTTTACTCGATGATAAGAGTCGCGAAATAATTCATCTTACCCAGTAAGACTCGTTAAAGGGTAGACTGCGCCGGTTATTTCATCAAACAGCGCCATATTGTTCATACCGGCGACGCGGGTAGACGCGAGCACCCTCGTACTTTAAATTTCTCGTTTCCACGGAAACGAGTGTAGCTACTATTCCCGTTTAGTGCTGTCAGGAAGTGTCCATTATATCAGGAACGACGTCGCTGGTTCACGTAAAACTCATTCCGTTTTATGCTTGACTTTTAAATCACCGGCGTCGGCAGCCGGAAGGACAGCTGACTTTTTCGAGCGGCTGAGAATTACGAATTTTCAGATTTTTATTCCCGAACAACCAACGCATGCGCGTGTTTATCTTCCATTCGCGTTTTATTATTAAAACTTTGCGCGATATATCATGCAGAAATACCCGTGCTCTCCCGTTGTTCACGCATGCGGGAGCGTACAGCACGCACAGTATAACAGTAGCACGACGCACAAGGATAACAGCATATCTTAACCCTTGCAAGAAAAGTTGGAATAGCAGGACGTGAACAGAGTAACCCAAATATATGAATATGCATTTTGTTTCATTAACACAAAGAGAGGGCACAAAAATCATATAGGATAATAAGCAAGAAAATAATTTTTTTTTTATGTCATAATAATGTATTAAATAATAATAGTAAAATAAATAAAGAATAAGTAAGGGTAATAAATAATAATATAGTAAATAAAAATTTAACGGGCCTATAAACAGCCAAAGCACGGCTGTTTCAATGTTATTAAATATTAACAAACATGAGAGCAGTTAAACTGTCAAAAATAATGAGAAAAATGAGTTTCATTCTTGAAAAAGTAAGAAAACAATGAGTCAGTCTTAAACAAATAAGAAGCAAGTCTTTTTCAAGTAATTTGTACATTAAAAATTAAATTGTTTATCTACATTGTTTACCTACAATTGTTAAGCTACATTACAATATATTTCCAGAACGTTGGGATATTTCAAATCTTTTCGTTACACAAAAACAAATTTTTAAAATAAACAAAAAACATTTAAATTATAGGTTCTTCCGTTGAAAACAGACTAATTAGTCAACTTTTGAAGAATAACATTCAATAATATTCAATATCTAATTAAAAAAAAAAAAACAGGTTATGACGATCCGTTGTTCACTTTTGGATTCGTTTGTTAATAATTTGTCCTGATTTGATGAACAAATGAAAATTTTGGATGGACAAACGTGGACAAATTGTGGACAAATGATTCCGCTACGTAATTTAACGAAAACATAGTCAAATGTGCTCACGCCAGTCATTGTCTCTTTTTTTTGAAAAATCTGGTAAAAATGGCTTAAAAATAAAATCACAGTTCTTTACTTTATGAACATCGTGTTAACGAAGTCATTGTTACTATATTATTAATACTACTACTACTCGTTATAATTAGTTATTATTTTCTATTTTTTTTTAATCTTTTGTCTTGTACTTAAAAAAACTAGAATTATTGAACATAATTTCTCGCGATCGAATTTTTTTCTAAAAGGGTTCAAATCGAGTATGAAGAAGTGAGAAAAGTGAGTTTTTTTTCTTAAAAGTGAAAAAAGTGAGGTGTTTCTAAATAAATGAAGAAAAGTAAGTCTTTCCCATGTCTGTGTTATCCATATTAATGTCTGCGGGAAGATAATCCAAGTAATATAATAATAAACATATAATAAACATATGTCATGTGAATGACCTATCTTTCCTTACGAGGGTTAACCCTTAAATGCATAGTGTTGCAAATTTACAACATATTTATTTTTCCTCTTTATCGAGATCAAAGGCACACCTAAACATGTAAGACCAAATTCTTCCTTAGAACGAAATATACAATCCAAAAGGCACAAAGGCAATGCTCAACATATGCTTCAGATTTTTTTAAATATTTTTCTCATTTTCTGGGACTACCTATGAACCTAAAAAAAAATAATTCAGTAATAAAAAAAATTCATGCATTTAAGGGTGAACAGAGCGCGATAGAATAGAAGAGTGCCGTGGTCATAACACGCGATATAAATTGTACAATATCACGTCATTCTTCGCGTTTCACCGATGGACACGGTTTATTTTCTCACACCTGAGAACGTTTTCGCGTTTCAAGAGTAACATTTCTCCGGTCGCGCGTGCAGTGTCCATTTCATCAGCAACAGACTTCATCGTCTCATGTAATACTCGTTCCGCTTTATATCTGACATTTAAATTCCAGATACTTTCTCAGCCGCTCCTCCTGCCGTTCTCCCTCCTTCCCCGCGCAATCTCGCCTCGCGCATTTTCAGATACATTCGCGGGCGCATCTTCCACCGCAGGATTCAACCGCGAAAATTCACCACTCCGTCGACATAACGAAAATTACACGCAGCGAAACAGTAATTTCAGAAAGATAACGTCGTGTTATCCGACTGAGTAATTCACGGGAAGCAAATTGATGCCGCGAGCACGAGTGGGCAGCACCGCGAAAATGCAGATGAGTATTTTTTAAATCGCCCGTTGACGAGAATATAAAATGATTGTGCGCAGCCTGTGCATGTTTCTTACAGCACTTACTTACTTTAGGGACACGAGTGCACCGAATGTTTCGCCTGAGCCTAGAGTTTCGGCGCTAATCGGATTACACCGAATAAACGGTATATCTAAGTTGCGTTAAGCATGCGCGACTTATGTAAAGTCAAAATTGAATCGTGTAACCGGCGGGAGTTACGATCCCACCCTCCACGACCGCAGTCGCGGTGGATAAAGAGAGAGTCCGAGTAAAATGGCGCGCGCGCGCGCGTCCTCCTTCCGTCACGTTTTCTCCCTTTTTTCACATTTTCACGTGCCGTCCCGTTACTGTTGTTTTGTATAAGAAACATTAATTCGGCTCGTTAATCTTAACTTTTCCCATTTGTCGTGTTTGATCCCGGAGTTCGCGCATCTGGGATAACATCCAATATCGTGCGAACGTTCTCACGGGAAACTCGAACAGAGAGATAGTTGAGAAACTACGGACTATCCTTTTCTTCCGTGTTTTCCCATTAAACTCGGTTAACATTGCGCGCGCTCGCGGCTTGTCTCGCAACTTATTAGAATTCCATTCCTATATCTCCGGAGCCCATGCGATCTCCCGCTATCTTTACGTCGTCTTCACGTTCGCCCTTACCTCCGATAAGTCGCTCGTTCCTGTCGGAAAGGAGATTCCGATTTCAGCAGCACCCGGGAGTACCCATACGTTTTACGGGCCGGCCCAACGTTGGCCGCGTCACGGTCCATTTAGTGGCATAATGGATGATGTAAATGTAATAAGGGGAGGGAGGGGGGGGGGCAAACTTTGCCTCTCGCGATGGAGAAGCACTGCTATATTGGCTGCGCACGGCTCAACTCTGCCGAGTATGAACGAATATTCGAGAAATGTATGGAAAAATTTGCGTAACTTTTATCCCGAAAAAAAATGAATCGTGCGTTACCGCGCATATTAATTGCGACTATGCGCAGACTATAAAACCCGTTTGTCTTCATTTGAAAGAACCCCCCCCTTCCCCGAAAGTTGTGTAGTTATCTCTTTGTGCCAAATTTAATGTACGGAACAATGAAATTTCCGACGAAATGAAAATATTTCCGGCAAACTCGGAGAGTTTCAGCCTACACTGTTTTCGTTTTCTCGTCGGACTTCAATGACACGAACACAATGAAAATTGCAGCAAAACAATAGTTTTTCAATAGTATATCACACCGAAAAATCCATCCAGCTGGCTCAAACAAAACTTGGTCAGGATATGCTCTTTTGGTTGTGAGAATTAAAATTTAGTTCTCTGAACCAAAGGCTTAGTCTCAGAAACCAAATCTTCTTCATTTTCGTTTCAGAGATCTAAGTCTCCGGTTCAGAAAACCAAATCTTTAGTTTTCTCCATCAAAACGGGTTTGAGCATTCTAACCAAATTTTATTTGAGTGAACTAAATAGGTTTATCAGTGCAATAATTTGTTCGTGTAGTTTTTTTTTTCCGTACGGGTAGTGCGGTTATCGCGCTTTGTTCACCTTTCATTTTTTTGTACACTGAAAAAAGAATTTGATAACAATTATCAAGATGTGGTTAAACAGTGTGAAGTTTCAACAAACTGTTTGGTTACTACAACCAAATCATTTAGTACCATATATTGTACTATAGTACCATGTATCATACACAATATATGGTATTAAATGATTCGGTTGCGACCGAACAATTTAATTGAAGCTATTTAACCAAATATTGATAATTGTTACCAAGATCCCCTTTCAGTATATATCTGAACTTTAGATATTATTATACAAGAGATACACACGGAAAGGTTCGAGAAACAGCTTGATCTACGGCTTGATCGTCGCTCTCTTGTCGCGACCTTCCTCGGTTACACTCTATCCTAACCCTCGTCATATAGTAGTTTTCGACCATCAACGAATCAAGCAAGCTGCAGAGTGCTTCGCTGGCCCTTCCATCCGAATTTCAAAATTCAAGTCCCACCTCGTGGCGCGCACAGCCTTTTATCTGTCCCCGGCTCCCTGCAATCTGGAGCGACCAATGTTTCAGGAGCACGCGCCGCGCGCGGTCGAAGTTTAATCAAACTTCTAAAAGACTTCCGGCGCCGGCCGAGGCGCGGCCCCGCATTGCGATTCGTGGATTCAGGACGAACTTCCGGTTCTACCTCGTCCCGTCTCTCACACCCCGTACTCTCTTATTCTTTCTGGTGTGCCCATCTACTCAGTATCCCTCTCCTCGCGTACTCTCGGAGAGCTACATTCTCAGTCTTCTCCTCGCCCGACGAGCCGATAGCGAGATTCGCGAGACTCGAAGCGCGAGGATCGCCTTTCGGGAAATTGAATCCCGTTCCGAATCCGCCGGGGGTCTTTCCAGCAACACGGCTGACACGTCGCACTACGACGGGTCGCACTTCGGTTTCCTCTTTCGCGACGTGGCATCGGAATGTTTATGCGTTCGGCTAGAGAGGCGTCTCGTGCCTGAATCAATGATAGGTCGCTGGCTAACGACAGATAGAATCTCGTCACCCCTCTGTGGCTCCTAGGAAGAAACGTCTCTCGGCGTCGGCGGCGCGACGCATACACCAGTACGTTTTGTGCTCAGCGACACGGCGGTTTCCTTTATCGCGAAGAGACCGAAAAGTGGATTAAAAAGCGAAGATCTTTTCGAAGGAATCTCCCTGGCGGAATAAACTTTTACCGAGTGTGCAGTTTTTCTGCGAAGAAAACGAACGAAATTTGAAATTTCGCCGGAAGCCGAGCGCACTCTCGGTTTAACTTGAGAGAAGAGCTCGACTTGTTTGTTCGAACTTTTGAATTTTACTCGGAGTACTTGCCAAAGCATGAGGCTGTTTCGTAAAATCATTTCCTTGTGCGATGTAAAAAAAATCCCCACGGCTGCACGCCAGAGGGAGACTTCTCTTTATCGTACGTGCAGCCGAATGCTCGATATGTGTACATTGATAGAAAATTATTATTACTTCCGACGTCAAACATATTTTATATTAGTAGCAACTATCATGTACGATTATTATCACTGACACTACAGTAACATCTACTAGAAAAATAGTTCTCCTGACTATTTTTGTGGTTAATTCTCTAAGATGGAATCAAATTAAGAGCCCACAGATTCGTTTATCTCACAGTGTGCACATGTTGTTTCCCTTTTCAAAAAATATTTCATGTTATTACTTGCTTTTCTTACCCATTTTGTACATTGATCGTATGAAAAATGAACAAAACAAAGTATGAAGTCGGATCCGACCCCATCTTTCTCGACACGTTGAAAATCCATTTTGCTATTAGAAGATTAAAGAGTATGTTCGGCGCCGAAACTAGCTATAATTTTCTATCAATCTACCTCCTTCTTCGCACAATTTGGTAAATCAACTACATGAAGGTAATAAGCCGCAAACGCGCGCACGTCGATGTAACGTCGACGCGACTCTTGCGCGGTTGGGTCAATGCATCTTTCATTTGGCACCGCAGTCTGTTTGTTACAACTTGATATCCCGTCTTCGTCTCCGCCTCAGTATACGACTATTGTTCCGTAGCCCGCCTTCCTATTTTGTGGAGTTTACGAGTCGCTGTCGCAAAGATAGGGAGCGCCGATTTAACTTCGAGAGGTGGTTTTACCTTTTACAGCCCATTACACCGCGCTCCCCCTCGGGGTTTTGATTAAAAGCGGAATTTACAAGTCATGCTTCTGCCGAGTTAAACCAAGACGGCAGTCACTGCTGAAGGATGAAGGAGCCGAGAGGGGCGCGTAACCTCGAGGAAAGTTCTTCGCGGTCCTAAACACGAGTACGTGATTTGCGCTCGCCTATCGCGACAAGGCACGCCTTCACGTCGAAGTGCACTCAGCCGGATTCGAGACGAATATGGAATTCGATCGATCGTCACCCGGAAAAGGCACCTAATAATCTTAGCTTGTCGGACGGGAGTGCCAACAAGTGGCGCACGATCTCGCAAGAGAGTAAGTAAGTGAGTGACTGAGTGAGTGAGTGTGTAAGTGAGTGTGAGAAAGAGAGAGAGAGAGAGAGAGAATCTCGCGAACAACTTCCGCGACGGAATTTGTTTGGCAGCTGCGTGACTCGGGACGTAAAATCAAAGTTCCACGGAAATACGTTCGAGCTGACAAACGCACGTGGCCGTACGTACACACATACATGCACACAGACGCAGATCGTGCACACGTGTGGCCCACCCGCGGAAACATTTAAACGCGATAATCGCTCCGCCCGCGTGTTTCCCTGCGTCCATCAAAAGTTGCCGAGCACGTTAATTCGCTTAAGCCGACGAGAAGAGTAAAGGGTAGACGGCGTCGGAGTGCGTTGAACCCCACACCGCTCCGTAGTGGACCGCTTCGTACCGTGCGCGTGAATCCCGCGACCCTAAAACCCCAGTCTCTCCGCCCTTTCGCACTCATGGACCACAACGGTACGGGTCAATTTTGACCCATATCTCGTCGGGGTCGCGCTAACGCCTCGTTAACGAGGGGTCGGTCACGTACAAACGGTACTTTGCCTTGTAACGCGTCTAACGCGTGTAACGCTAAGTACAGCGAGCATGTTGGCTTTCCGCGAATGTCAATCGGCACGTGAGGCGCCTGAGAAAGTCTGCGAAATTAATGGAACCGATGCGGATGAGAGGGTGGCTCGGTTACTAGCGAATGCTGTTACATACAGATCGTCAGGGCGACTCCGACACGTTCGGTCGTTTAAATACATTTCACAGAGCGAAAATAATATATGGACAAATTGTTTTTCCAATATGATCTAAAACTAGGGCTAGAAATTGCATTCGAAGCTTCGGGTCTTCGAAACTGCAAATCTCCGAACCTTCGACACATTATATTCGAATAATGAAATTTTGAAGCGTGAAAATTCGAACATTTGGATATTCAAACGTTTGAATATTCAAAACTTCAACAACTGGAAAGTACGTGCGGTCGTTTTATAGTCGTGGTAAATAGTATTTACTGTCTTGAGGAATGTAGTTTTTTTCTTCATTGCGTTATGCTGTAACATATGGCAAAATTTACATTTATTTGCAAATGAAGTTAATGAGATTTGTTGATTATTATTTGTGCTTTTTTTCATTTACTTTTTTTAAATTGGCCAAATATAAATCTCAGAATTGAACTAGAAATACCCCACTAAAAGACATCTTTACGATATCTTTGCGTGTCTTAATGTTATCTGAGTTAAACTATTTTCTAATTGCATAACATTTTGTTGCACTCTCCAAAATTAATTCTATTAACAGTTTCGATATTTCGGAGCTTCGAACTTCACCAAATATCGAATTACAACCGAAGTTTCGAAATTTCGAAAATGTCGAAAATTCTAGTCCTGTTTAAAACGGTAATGGCGGAAAACTATTGTCCAATTGTAAGACCTATAAAACGTGATTGCGACGAAGCATTACGCGTTGATGTTCGCACATAGCCAATATTCTAAAGTTTCCGAATATTTTACGTCAAATCGCGAAATGCGCAAAATTTCCGCTGCGCCACGTATATCTTTTTTCGGTCGTAATATGGCATTCTTACGCGTGTACATAGCGATATGAAAGCGCATAGCACAGAGAATTAATATCAACGTGCACTGAGACAAAGGAGCCTTCCGCGAGAATGAGTGTGAAAAAAGATGAGAAGTATAAGGCGCGTCCCATCGTACGCTATTTTATATAGGATGTCCCACTTTTAGAGCATTATATTTTGTAACAGCGAAATTTCCCGAACAATTTCCACATGATGTTTACGAAAATATTGATAAAAATAATCGGTTTTTGTATTTGTTCAACGTTTAACATTCCTTCTCTTTCAACCCGGTTACAAATTAAAATTTATTATATCAAAGGAGTGAAATAGATTTTGATAAAATTGTATTAAATTGAACTCCTCGACTTGATATTAATTGAAAAACGCGATTATAGTATCCATCTGGCTCTCTGAAATCTAGTTCGTTAAAAATTGGAACATTTTATTTTATAACGGCTTATAAATTCGAAATTTACCATCGTCCCGATATTTTCGCTGAGAAAAACTCAATTCCAATCTAGCCAAGAGATTTTCCACAAAAACTTAATACGATAGAAATGGAGCACCCAGTACAGCAGAAGTGTCATTTTAAGAGTTTAGAACAACTTCGCCGTTGTTAGACGCAGTTTCCATCCTTTTTCTGTTTTTCCTCCGAGAGTAATAGTATAATCCTATTAATTTCGGCCGAACTCTCTTCAAATCCGTAAAAATTGATGGGACCACTTTTGTGTCCACGAGATAGACGTTACCCCCAACAAGTGACCCGACAACATCGGGTAACGTTGAAAGCTGAAATGTCTGTCGTCGACAAATCGATGACGTGGCACGAGAATTGGGGAAGCGGGCCGTCTGCTGGCGCGTTACTATTCGCGAGCCAATCCCCACGTGTCTCGTATCGGAAAACTTGCGATTTCGACGATTCCGCTGCAAGCGGCTCTACGGCGAAACGTTTTCCAAAGCTCCGCGATTTCTAAAAGAGACCCTCGGCCCCGAGGGGAAACAATCGATAATATTTTATCGCGCGGAACTTCAGGCGCGAGACTCGTAATTTAATCAAGTCGCGATATAAATTCCTTCAAGATATTAATCTCGATTTCCTCCAATGCGCACACCTCTCGCGTCTCACAGTCGACTCGTCACCCCGTTCGACGACGCTGCGACGACGGAGATCGAGGAACTTCTTATATTTCCCCGGAAACGATTCCGATCTGTGATTTTCCGCGCGACGATGTAAAAACGCGAGACTGAAAATTCGCAGGGCCGTCTAAACAGGCCATCGAGGAACAAAGCGTTAATGCGCGTTACACGCGTGATCGCCGATGTGGACGTTACTTCCAACAGAGTGCTCGTCCACAACAACGCCGGATGCTGGAATATCTGTCACTGACAAATCGATGACGTAACGTTTCAATTCCACCGTGTACTCCGCACATGTATCGTATCGATTCGCGACGATTCTGTCGACCACTTCTCACGACGGCGACGACGAGTCATTTTTGCGGTGGCAACGAACGAACGAGCGACGCGAGTCGCGTTTCGCGACGTCCGAGAGCGCGAGGGTAATCCAATTGAAGACACAGGACGTAGGACGCGGTCGCGATGGATGTTTCCTGAGAACACAGGAACGGCGACGAGTGGCAGAGTGCTCTTGCGCCGGCAAAAAGGAAGATAGGGTCGCCGGAAAAATACAAAAACACGTCTGCGCGCGGGCGCGAGGGAAAATGTTTGCGAAGTCAACGAAATGTGCTTTCGCGATCGCCAGGCGAGCTTTTTCCCGTTGCTCCGTTCTCCTTTGCAAACCCGGACTCGGACGTCGCCGGCGCGCCGCCTGGACGAAGTTTCGCTGCCGCTGTTACGTTTAAAACGCGATTTTGGGGCCGCTGCGCCTTGCGTCGCAAAGGCATGTTTGTCGAGAACTTCAAAGAGCACAATTACGGGACCTCTGAGAGCAGAAGCCGCGCGCGCGGATGTTCAAATATTTCTTTGTCAAGCATCGGCACTTCTCCACGACGGTGCGATAAGTAAGAGGAATACCGTGTACCGTCCGCGGCGACCCGAAATTATGAATAAAATCGGACAAGTTGAAACAGGTTTATTGCCGCTAAGTATTGTTGCCCGCGACAATACTTAGCTGCGCCCGCCGCACAGGCAGATAATTGCAATGACGGTGTGAAAAAGCTGAAACTCAAAGTCGCGCAACTCCAGAAAATCCGTTCACGCTTTTCCAACGACAGATTCCTCGACAATTGAAGTTAATTTAAATTTCTCAATAAATAATTACGTGCGCGGAGTGTTCCGCAGGAAACGTCCCACACAGTGAAAAATTGGATGTTAAATTTAACACATTTCACATGTTCCAAACGGTCCAGTTAAATTTTTGTATTGATTTAAAACAAGGTGAGTATGTTGAAAAGTAACACAAATATTGTGTCAAAAAATTAATACGAAATTAATGCGATACTGAAATGTAAAGTGTGTTATTTTACAACAGTTACATGTTGAATATCGACACAACGCAAAATGTTGAGATAACATAAACACGATACGTTAAATTAACATGCAGGTAGATCAAAAATTTAACACAAAAGCCTTAACAAGGACCGATTTTAACACAAGTACAAAATGTTTTTTATCGTGTATATTTTCAACTTGCTTCCTCAGGAGAAATCGCTTTCTTTTGGAGATTGAACCATAATAATTCAATGTAAAACATCTCTTACGTGTGTATGTATTTACGCGCAGGTTCATGTCGTTTTTGCGCTACGTCGTCGTCGCTTCGAGGGAGAAGCGAGTTCTTACAAAAGTGAAGATAGCAAAGGCGCAATAAGCAGTTCTGCCTGATTTAATTCCCGACACGCTTCATTAGAAGTCGTTTGACCGAGAAAGATATCTCACTGAATACGACATTATTCTGGCTGGCAGCTCGACTAGGCGTAGTTAGACCGGCTTTATTAGAATATGTATGTGACGTCAGGGAAATGCCGGGATAATCATGAAAGCGACTTGACGGCTAACGTCAAACGCTCGGCCGAATTTGCGAGATTAACCGGCGAAGTGATCCCGCGTGTTCGCATTTTGCGACCCGCGATTTTATATTGCGATTGAAACGATATTCGTAAAACAGATCCACGATCGAAATACTGATACATCACGCTTCGATTTATCAGCGACACACATCTCGCGGGGGGAAATTACTCCGGTGGGACGTAAATTCTTGAACACGCGTCGGGATCGTAAAAACACGGGAACATGTAAAATGAACCGTGTACACGGTAAAAACCACACCGACAATTCCCCTCTAATGGCGATTTATCAGCGCGCGTCAGTTTTGCGGCGCGCGTGCAGAGAATTAAAAAGATAATCCCGTCAGCTGGGAGTAAATCCGGCGGTGTAACTAAAAGCGTTACAAAATCCGCGCACACGGTGGAAAAAAGCGCGAGTATGTCGTACACACCTCACCGCCACCGGTGGTAATGGTGATGGTGGTGGTGGTGGTGGTGGAGTTTAGCGGGAAAAAAGGGATAGAGAGAAGGAAAGAGGGAGAGAGGAACGAGGAAAGAGAGAGCGAGAGAGAGACAGAAAGAGCGAAAGGTCGGGCGATAGAGAGCTCGTGGGAGCGATACGAGGAGAAGGGAGCGGTAGTGGGTGCACAGGAGTTCGCGTTTATCGGTCGACGAACTGGCCGCGTCCTCGGTGTCAGCGTTATTCAAAATGCAATTTGCATCGGTGGCGCCTGCCCGCGGAAATCACGAATGCGTCCTGATTAGAGCAAGTTTTCCCGGCGTTCGTTGTCGGAGGAGGTGGAAGCGGGTCGAGCGACCGAACATCGGCGGAGGAGGAGGAGAGAGAGAGAGAGAGATAGAGAGAAAACGCGAGAGGGAGAGTTTCGAGATTGGTGCGAGTTATACGCTGCCTGCGAAAATGGGGAAAAAATAACAAGCAGATACAGAGAAGGAAGGAGGCAGAGACAGAAAAAGAAAAAGACTTGCCACGGCTAATTGCATGAGATACGCGATTGTTTCATGCATATTCAGCGGGTACTCGAGGTGGAAATAGCTGATCGCCATTCCTTCGGAGAAAGACCTACTTCTCTCTCTCTCTCTCTTATCCTTCTCCCTCTTTCAAATCTCCTCCGTCTTTCCGGGAGAAAGAAGCACGAATCTCGAGGAGTCCGCTCTCTCGATGAAGAAACGCGATCGTTAAATACAATCGTCCTAAGCCGCGAAGTACCCCACTCAACAGCAATTAAACGCAACAATTCTGTCCCACTACTTTTTTGTCCTTAGTTATTACCATTGTAAGACGATATCGGTTCGTCGATATCGGTCGCTCGGTCGATATATATATATATATATATATATATATTACGAGATATATATGTATATGTATATTTATGATATACACAGAACAATCTGCGTGCGTTAATAGGCGCGAGAGCAAAACGGCAAATTCGGCGAGTTATAACTCGGCACGGGCGAATCGCGAAATGGCAGCCGCGTCCGCGATCGATAATCACGATATTAACGCGATTGGCTCGTTCGTCGACTTTTTGTTCGCATGCATGCGCATAACGCCGATGCAACCATGTGCACCGCGGCTAATTGATAAACACGGCCGCTCTCGACGAATAGCCGCGTTATAACAGTGCGCGCGGCTGCTTTGTCGAAAATCAACGGCAATTCGACGGCTAATTAATACTGTTTTTGATATGCGCGCCGCGCCTGCTCGTCAATCAGAAAACCATCCATGTCGTGCCACCCGGTCCGGAAATCTCGCGATTCGCGGACCTCACTGCCGCACGCCGTCCACCTCTGTCGAACGTGTCACGCCTGTCGATGGATATCTTTCATGGTGAATATTAACGGATATTATCGGCTCTTTATCGAGCCTCGCGTTAAAAAAGCATCGGTTTACTTCCGCGTGTTATGCGTGCCGTGCTTACTTCTCGTGTCGTGTGCACTGAGAAACACATTTATTTGAATCAATTACATTTTTTTTTAAATATGGGCAAACAAATTTTTCGGCTATAAGGGCCGAAGTTTAATTCCCTGAACCAAAGGTTTGGTTCTTTGAAACCTGTGAAACTTCAGAGAACCAAAAACTTGTTTATTATAATCAAAAAAAATCGGTTTGGTCATATCCAAAAAAGAATTTAGTTCAAAGAATTTGATTCAACTAAGTGGGCTCGCTTTTCAGTGTCCCGTGATTGGATTGATTAAGACATTCCATGTGTAATTACATTACTGCGGGAAAGTTATTCCGGCGAAAAGTAAATATCACATGCGACCTATTTTCTAAGTGATCACGAGATCATGTAAACTTTAAATTTAACCACCTCGGTCATCACCTTCCCTCTATTTATAATGTAAATTCAGTTTTGGCCCGAAAAAGGACTCCACGATTAAACAGTTTTCGCATTTAGAAATTACATAGCGTTACCTTGTTAATTCATTCGCAATCGCGAGATTTGTCGCAAGGTCATTTAACGTCGAATTTTCTCCGTGAAAATATCATCCACACCGTTGGAAATAAATCCGTAAAATAGCTGCTTCATTTATTGCGACGCAGCACGACGCAAAACACGGCAATCCGATTTGTGCGACTAAATAAAAAAAAAGAGGGGGGGGGAAGGGAGGGAGAAAGGAGAAAGAACATGAAATCCCGTGGAGCTGATGTTTCCATTATCGATCGGCGTGTTAGCCTCCACTCATAGAAGATCGACAAATTGCCGGCCGCAGGCTGTACGGACCGCGCGCGCGCGGCGGCGGCGGCGGCGGAAGCTGCGATTTGGTAGTCGACGAATGACGCGCTCCGGCAGACGTGATGCGATTTCCTATCGGCGTAGGACTTCCGCGAACGCGACAAATATTATTTTTACGGATATTATCGAGGCCTCGTGCGCACTCGTATACATTCGTATGCGTGCACACGCGCGCGCGCCCACACACAATCGCGTACGATCGGCTTTCACCTCTCTCCGCGCGCACTTTGAGATTCAGCCAAACGGAACATGCGCTCCCGCGTAAATTACTGTTTTTATTCGCGATCTGTTCGTCGCATCCAACCTAACGATATATTCTCTCACCAGAGAACGGGAGACACGTATGCATGAAGTGATCCGATTGTAATAGATGGCGAGCGTAACTTTTCGACGTAGAAAGGGAGAGGAAGGGAGAGGGGGGGGCGAGCGAAAAATGCACTTTCAGCTTTCCCAAAAAAGAAAACAGGTACATGATCGCGCGTTCGCGAGATATCTTTGCGAGTCACGAAATATTGCCACACAAGCGCGCGCGATTCGCTGTCGGCGAAATTTCTAGTCGACGACTACCTAGCGGCGCGCTCGCGCGCGATCGCCGAATATGCCCAGCCGATGATTGATAACGGGGAAACCGGGTCACCCATATTTTTTTTCTCTCTCCTATAGGGACGAACTTTACAACGGCTTTCGCTTTGACCCTTTTATTCCGCGCGCCCGCGCTCTGATTGCGAGCGTGCAGGCGCGCGTGTCGATGTCCGGCGTGTGTATCCTTCGAGTTTGTTCCTCTCTTGACGATCGCGCGGACCATCGAACGGACGGACTATTTCGTTCCACGGGGACGGGAGCGACACTCGTTGCAGCGACTGTTGAATAATTCCGCGCTCTCGACGAGGAGTGCTCATGACACGCGACTCACCGATTCTTTCAGTTTGTCGCAAGCGCGATACAGTCGAATGTCATCGTGCAATCAACCCGCACGAGAGAAAAAGCGCTTCTTTCTTAAACGCTGCGGAAGGAGAAAGAGAGACAGAGAGAATGAGAGAAGGGGAGATGCGATCACGAAGGTCCGATACAATGCCGCTCGAGTGTCCACCGAGCGCGACTGTTATCGATAAGCGTTGTGATTCAAGCGCGCGAGCTTTTGTTTATAAATTACGAACTAGTAGCTGTAAGGCCGTATTATCGTATCGCCGATTTTCTCCGTCTATTTCTCTCCTTTTTTTTTCCTTTCTTCAACATCGTTGAAAACCTCGCAAGTAAACACACGAACGACGTGTCGAAATTTCGCGATCGTATATCTCTGTCGCGTTCAAGGAGCGCGTCCCTCCCGTTTATGCGGTTAATTGCGCGATTCAAACGCACTTTTCACGGTCGCGAGAAATGAGGAGAATCGGCGAGTCATGTATCACGAGCTCTTCTTCTCGTAAGGGGTGGAACGCCGTCGTTCGCGCGATTTGGCATGCGCTCACGCGGAAAACGCGATCCGACGCGGCGCGAGAGGATTAAGAATCGATCCCGACGTTTTCGCGATTCTTACCATCGCGAACGGTCGGGGCGTTTAGCCTCTCACTCTCTTTCTCTTTTCCGCTTTCGCGATGCATATCGCGCGACTGACGAAACAAGCCCGGACTCGGCAACGTCACTATCGCTTCGCGTGGCTTTACGATTTAATGCGCGCGTACTCGTTCTCTCTCTTCAATTTTTTTTCGACTACATCCCAACTGTTTTTTATTTACTATCACTAGTGTTTTTTGACGTTGTTTCACTCGCGTTTCACTCGATGTGTCACGACGGACGTTCCACGCGAGTTCGTTTGTCAAATTCGTCCGGGTATCTCGCGCTTGCAAAATAACACGAGTTTCCCGATTTTTCGAGTTTATAATGACGATTGGGTTTTGATGTAAAAATATGTCTCGGTGGAGGAGACAACGCTAGGCTTTTCATCGTGAAGTTAAATTAAAATTGAAGCAACAATAGCCATTGCCGTACGCTTTCGTACATGAAAAAAAAGGGGGGGGGGATATTAAAAAAATGCAGGTAGTTTTGTGCGTGCACCGCGGGCAATATTTAATTTACTGCACGCAATATCAATTTGCGCCGACGACCTCGTTTTATTTGGTTCTGTATATTTCACAATCGCTGCGACATCATATCAAACTAAGAAAAATGGCGGTTGTTTTAATGTCGAGTTACAAGCAGGAAACTAAAAATGGTGAACATTCAATACAAAAATAATACAAATTTGAAGATTACGAAAATTCAATTTCAGGAAATAAAGAACAGGAGAGAATTATATTCGAGATCACATCGGTAAAATTACACTGTTGGAAAATTATAATTATTTTCAGCGCCAAACATATTTTATATTAGTAGAAACATGCATGTAAGATTATTATCACTGACGCTATAAAAATACTTACTGGAAAATTGATTCTTCTGATCATTTTTGTGATTAAAATTAAAAAAAATATATATATATTTATATTGCATCAAAAAAGGCGTCGAAAATAACTATAATTTTTTATCAGAGCGTAATTATGATAAAACTTCAGAAGATTATCGAGATCACCGATTTATCGAAACGCTTATAAAAAATATCCTGCTGAATTTTCGTACAAGAAGACATACCGCGGTCTTAAATTCGCGAGGGAATTCATATCGGAGGGAAACCTTGCGCGAAGATTTTCAAAACACTCTCCCGGTACACCCTACGAACTTTCGTTGCGTAAACACGAGATTTTCTGGAAGCATTTGGTATAATTCCGACGTCGAGCGTGGCGAACGCGACTATCTTTCTTCAATTTCCATCAGAAATTCTATCAGCGCCCGGCATGCCGCGGAATATCGCGTGATGATTGATAGCGAAGAAACTAGGTTAACGGCGTCCTTTTTTCTTGCGTTTTGTTTCGTTCGCGCCGTTTCCGCCTTCGCACACGTGCAACGCGCCGTGCGCGAGTCGCTCGGACACCCGGGCGAACGTCATCAAGACCGCTGACAGCGAGTTAAGGCCGCCCGGGAAAAAATCCTTTCAACCTTTCCGAGGGAGGAAAATTTCGCGCCCGTTTAATGTACAGATAAAATGTGGAAAATAGGACAAAAAAGAATCCATATTTGGATATTCCAACCACACGATTTAATGTTGAGAGCGGCCATTAATTACATATTTCAAGATTCAGACAATCGTACGATCGAGATAATTTCGATCGAAATAATTAAAGCTGGTATTCTGGAGAGAATGTATTCGCATTCGGCAAACTTGCGACAATGCGTGGGCGAACGACACTCACGCTCGCGTCTGATTTTCAGAGTCGAATCGCGAATCCGCAAAGGGAAGGAGAGAGGAAGTAACTTCCAATCAGTGTAAAATTCAGGGAACGTCCCGGTGTACGTTGAGATCCGGTCTTCGTGGAAGATCTTCAGGAAGATAATCCTAACGTAGACGGGAACGTTCCGTGCATTTTACACTGAATGCAAGTACCGGGAGATTTTCCTAATTACCCGCATCACCGTTCGACTCGCGTTGGCTTTGCGTTTGTATACTTGAGTCGCGTACCATGACATTTCAATTGAAGAATTAGATAGCTGCATATACCGTTGAACGCGATTAGAATACGGACGAACCGCGAAGCGTTTACTCACTGAAACGAGAAAGTTGTACGAAAAAGTTTCTTAAAAATGTTGTAAGGCTCAGTGTCATATTTTCAGTGACGTATCAATAGAACTATTCATAAATTTAGTATTTATCAAACAAAATTACATTTCTACACATTTATTGCATTATCTATAATAAATGTTAATTTGAAGTTGAAATGAACGTACATACATAATATTACACATACGAAAATATTACTTTCTATTTTTCTTATTAATGCTATATTTATGCATTAGTTGATCTAGTAGAGACGCACCGATAAATCAAAAAGAGTGTTTATTACTATAAATTATGAACTTTACACTATATTCACGCTATATTTTCAAATTAAAATTATTCAATATAAAGTCAATAATTTGGAAATTTGCGTATAAATGTCTGTATAGTAGTCTTTCATATCATTGTAGTTTCCCATCGAAATATTATTTTTGGTTTAAAAGATATTAAAAATAGAAATTAAAAATAGCACGCTAATCTCTCGAAAAACATGTATGATAAATGTCGAATTTTGTTGCAAATATCTCAGCTCTCGAATGGTCATTCTTTAATTGCACAGACAATTAAATAATATTTCGGTATATATATATATATAGAACAAGTTTCATCGAATTCCTATCAAACTCGTTTCACCTCACGACCTTCTTAAAGCTCGACGAGCTCCATCAATTTGACCACAAGTTCACAGAAAGCAGCCGACAAATAATGACAAGCGAACGCAACGTCATTAGGCCGCACGTTTCATCCACCGGACTTCCGGTAATTTTACCGTTTCTTTCTCATCGACTCCGAATGTCATATTCCACTCGCAAACGAGGAAACTTAAAAAGCTTTGAGATGTGCCGGAACGTTAGACGGAATAAACGTCTACCCGAGGCGAGTGAGAGACATTAAGAGCGAAAACGTGTCTTTTTCGAGTAAAGAGACGGACTTGAGGACGTTCTCTCTATGAACATTTCGTGATTTAACCGCGAAAATGAGGCGCAAATTCGTATGTAACTCGCAACTTTTTCAGCGTGATCTCATCCTCCTCTCTTCATATTGAAATTTTCCCAGATTCTCACAAATATAGCACAGATTCCGATTAAGATACTCAAAATTGTCCTAACATTGGTTATCTTACTACAATATTAATTGGGAATCCTATTCTTATTTCAGATATAGGATGAAGCCTCTTTTGAGTCTTTCCTCCGCGATGCTGATTGGCAGTGCGTTGCGGCTTATTTCACCGCCAAAATCAAGCAACTAAAGTTGAGTTTGACTTAATTAAATAAAGAAGTTAATCAATTAATAAATTAAGTTATATGTTTCATGCTATTATACTTGATAGTGCGCGTGTAGCGTATATGTACTTATAAAGTGTAAATACTTAAAGTGTTTCGTCTATTTTGTTCAATCGTAGTGTAAAATGGAAACGAGAAAAATCTTTGGGAACACGTTAAGGGTGATTATAGTTTAAAAAACATTTTTTTTCCATTTTTCGCGGAAAAAACCGAAAAAACCACGGGAATGAAAAAAAAACCGTTTTTAAACTCTAATCACCGAACTTTTAACACTGCGGTCCGCGGCCACCCGAAGACGCTTGACTAATGTGTTTGATCTTATCGAAGATATAATACGAAATTAGTCGCACTTATTTGGTTTATTTATACAAATGTTGACATCTAAAATCATCACATGTTTATTATATGTTTCGATTTATCGATAAAACCAATGCTGTGAGATCGCGACGGCACAGTGCTGTCGGGCCATAACGACGAAACGAGCGCGACGACATTATGCCGTCGACGGACCGCAAAGTGTTAAAACTAATGGTAACCAAAGAAAGTATGTTTATATTTCCCATTTAGGCCGGTATTTATAATCAGATATTATATTTAAAATTCTTAAATTCATCTTTAAATGCTGTACGCTCATTTCATTAGCTATGAAGCATCTGACGATGAACTTAAGACGGTCTTAAGTACAAGATCTGACTGAACCGGTCTTAAAATCGTACGAAACATTACACTTCTAAATAGAACCTACATAGATTTTCCAACCGGAATCTATAATCATTTTGGAAAATCAGTCTATGGATCTCAATTGGATCGCAAGAAATTTTCCATGCAGGTCGTTGTATTGCTTCAACCGCAATTACGCGGCCGTAGATTTCCCGAAGAAAGACATTTGGCAGTTCGCGCGACTTCAACAAGAAACTTCCGGTAATATTCGAGGTACACAGAACGAGCAGTTCCGGGGGGTCACAATAATCCAGAAGAGAAACATTAGACCAATCGAGGAAACTGCGAAAGCGACGATGCCGATTCTCGCGAACATCCATGCGCGCATTGTCGCAAATAGCGACCGTGCCGATTCTATTTCTCGTTCGTTTATTTTCCGATACTTCGCGCGTAACACTCTTACGCCAGAAATGCGGATTATTTTTTGCGCATTCGCTGCTTCGACGCGTGACGCAAACGATTTTTATTCTTCGACAACGTAGAAAAAAAATATACAACGTACGCGCGCGACAACGATAGAGCGACGAACGTGTTACGCGCATCCGCTCGCGTACAGAGACTACCATCACTGTTTCTCTCTCTCTCTCTCCCTTTAATATTCCGAGTGCTTTCCCGATTTCACACGGCGACGACATCGGCCAGCGCGCGGTCCATCGAATCGGATGCTGCGCATATGTGTGTGAGTGTGTGTATACGAGCAACGAAGCGCGTTCGCTCGAACGGTTTTTCGAGAAGCCGCTATTGTATTTCTTAAAAGCACGCGCGTCGGTGGCAAGCGTCGCGACGTTCGCCGCGAACCACTCAGACTGATTGAGAAAACGCTGATACGGATTCGACCAAGCAAGAAAATCAATCCACTCTCGTCGCAGGAGCGAGCGAGCGTTCTCCACGGCACAGACGGCGCGAGAACTCAACGAGTATCCGTTCTCGGAATCTTCCTTTCGTCTCGCGCAAATTCGGCGCGCGCTAACCGTCACGGCCGGCGGTGGCTCAACAAGTCGTGAGGCGTTTCGAGGAATCGCATCGTCCCGAGACGCGAACGTCGGATGAAAAACGAACAGGGCGGAGAACAAAAAGAGAGAGAGAGAGAGAGAGAGAGAGGCCAGACGCACAAGCGACACGTACGCGTCATTTATCCGCTTGATTGTATAACACAGCGAGTTTATTTCGCAAATCGACTTTAATTTGTCACCTTACGTACGGCGCGACGTTTTGTCAGCCGCAGTCCCGGTGTTTGCGGAGTAAATTTCCACCGGCGACCTTTGGTAGTCGCGCCCGAACAATAAGTCCGCGCGCGTGTTTTATTTACAAACTCGTTAAAACGCGCTCGCGCGCCGCCGATAGCCGCGCTTCAAGTCCGACGCGGACCGCTGGGACAGGCGTGTATTATTTACACGGTAATCTCATTAGTTTCTCCTCGTCTAATGCTCATTGTGCGCGCCTCGCGCGGGAATGTCGACTGTTAAGCCAAATAGTTTCCGGTTGTTTATTCCATCGGCATTGTCGTAACTCGATCTAAATCAACGATTCGTAACGCCCACTCGTACTCTCCTCACCGGCTTACTCGTGCCTGTGTTTCTCTTTGCACGCGAAGGAGAATCACAACAAATATCCGCAGCAATCGTTGGTAACAATTATCTGACGTGACAATAACACCCTGATTTTTGTCAGTCGTAAAACTCAGTTGGTGACCGATTACGTGTTAAGTGGAGAAACGCGGTAACGATCACCGGTGGTCACCTTGGACACGCGATACCTCTCGCACGCGCGCGATTTCCAAGAAAGAGTGCACAGTGCGGGGGTTACTCACCGCCAATAAGCGTCTGCAGCAGCAGGAGTAGAAATCGGCGAGTCGTCCTCGTCATGATTCCTCCTCGGTTCCTCTACATCCAACGAGGATCCGGAAGCGGGGATCCTTCACTCTCTTTCTCTCGACGACGGTCACCCTCGATCGTCCCGCGTTGTCCACGCGATCGCCACGTGACTCCTCGCTCCACTCTCGTCCGGGTATTTCGCACGGAGTCGTTACGCGCCGGACCGGTGAATTATCCGCGCGACGCAGGTGGTTTGTCACGACGGGGGCTTTTGCGAACTGACAGACGACGAATGGAGACAACGAGGGGAGAGATGGAGATAGTTGGAGAGAGAAAGTAGGAAGCTGCGCGGGCGAAGTCTCGCCGTCGACTGGCGCGCTTCCGCGTTTCCGACCCCTCTGATAACCGGCCGGCACTCTGCCCCTTTCCGCGCGTGCCACCCCCGCCCGCATCCTCGTATCACGCGCGCCGAACACCCCTCGTGGTCATCCCCCTCCCCCGTCTCGCGCTAATTCGCCTTTCGCTTTGAATAACGCGGATCACTCGCGTGCGCGCGCCACTCGCGTCTTATCTCGCGAACGGCAGCGAAAGAACTGCTGCGATCCCGGCGTTGACGGTCTTAGAGGACGCTCCAAGGTTACGCGCGTGTTGATCACCGCAGGCGGTGAAATGCATACCGGGCCGGGCATTGATAATCCGTTTTCCTCTTTTCACGTTTACGTTATCGCGAACGAAAATTGACTCGTACATTGAACTCGCGAAGTTCTCGTTCAAAATTTAAGCGACAATTGACATCCGATATTTCGGTAACTAATTTACAAGCATCTTATTTACACCTCTGAAGCTCAATGCGCGAAAAATTCATTACGGATTACGAATAGAACAAAAAGTATCTCAATATCCTAAGCGATATACAAAAAAACGATAAATTGAAGTAAATAATTACTTCACTATGTCTCAGTAACTCTTTAGTTTGATTGATTAAATAAATTTTACTTAAATCAAGCATATATTTATATATATGTGTGTGTGTGTGTGTGTGTGTGTGTGTGTGTAATTTACTTGGAAAATATTTTATTTGGATTAAATAAATATTATTTGACCCAAATAGAAATTGGTTAAGGAATATTGGAGTAATATTATTTACTTGAATCCAATATTTTGTTCTGTGCACTGCTTAAAACGCTGAGAAGCTTTCTTGTTCAATTCGTAACCAATACAAAATTTTGATGGTAGAAAGCACTTTTTTCTAGGTTAAGTTAATTATGTATCAATTTACCGGCTTATAATGCCGTAGACACGCATCGATGTTGCACAGTACTTGGATTCGCCGAGATCATACTAGTTTCGATATGCGATCTCTTTCGGAAGAAAACTTTTGCGACTTCGCGCGGCCATCTTCGGTTCCGAGTAAAGTAGTATTTGAAGGAGCGACCGAGCACTTTAGCGTAGTTCACGCGACTCGATTCATGTTTCCCGTACTCGTCAGTTGTTTAATTCGCGTCGGCAAACGGTTCTTTCGCGAGCACGCGGATTCTGTTCACATTGTCACTTGCCGAAAACGAGAGAACTCACCGTTGACCGTTACGTACTCGCGCCGCCATAATTAACTATCGGCGACTCATGTCGGTAGTGACGTGTTCTTTCTGTACCCTGAAATTATGCACGAGTAGTATAGAGACGAAGTACGTGATTGGCGGAGATCATCGACCTAAAGGACGAAACGCATGCCTGACGTCCCATACGCCTTAACGTATATTATCAAAAAACCCATTACAAAGCATTGCTACAAATAAACGTGTAACCTACAGTATGATATTGTAAATAAACACATGGTAAAAGAATAATGGTAATACATGATGGCATAAGAGATGTAAATAAATAAAACGATAATAATAACCGGGTGACAATTAATTCTCTGTGGTATTATTACGCGCGATAGACGTCCGCTCTTTGAGAATTTCAACATATTACCACGGAGGATAACTTCCACTATGCACCTAAAATATTTTTACTCGTTGCTTACCGAAGCAAATTTAAATGAAATTTGACCGCATACGCATCCTTTGACGAAATGGTGCGCATGAGTGCACAAACGTTTGTGAGTTTCTATCTAATGAAAAATGCACAATAAAAGCGTGAATCACAAAAATAATTCTTTACTGTTTTTTTCGACTTTCCAACGACCGGAAGTAATGCCTCGAAAATCATATAATGATAGAGGAATTCGTGTATCCCGTATCATTGTTAATCTTACGTTGTAATTGTAAAAAGAGATAGAAAATACATGCAATCTTAAAAATCTGTAATATCTGATGTTAAGAGAAAGTTTCGCCTGTCAGAAAATGATATTAATCTGGCAACCGTAAAGGATATTAAACCGCAGAATCCGAAAGTTTCTTATCGTGCCGCAGTCGGTTTATGAAACTCCGCTGTAATATTTGCGAAAAACGGCGTTCGCCCTTGTTTATTAATTCACTGCGGGAAGTTATGAAACATTAGCCGTTTCCTTGGGCCATAACGCGTTTACGAGCGAACTTACGCTCGTACAGACACGGAAAAGTATGAAATTCGATTTAAGATCGACTCGCAAGAGAGACAGACAAACTTTCGAATTTGAAAGCTACAAGAAAGAGAGAGAGAGAGAGAGAGAGAGAAAGCGAGCGAAAAAGGAAGAATTTCAAAAAGAGAGAAAGAGAAAGACAGAAAAAGGAAGTAATTCCAAAAATATGAATACTTATATATATCGCCCAAGAAAAAATCAGAAATGTCAAATGTGTATCAGAAATATCTCTCATTTCTTTTTCCAACACGAACTGTTCGTGAAATTTTCTATCAGAGGTATGTTCGTATATTCATTACTACTACTACTGAAAATCTATAGTTCATGTTACGTACACATAGATTTTTAGTGTGGCAGTGAATATTATATGTGAATATAGTCTATAGCAATATCTCTGAGGACAAATCGTCTTGGCGCGAAACTTGTTCTAATAAACTTCGGAATCTTTGAATAGGTGGCGTCCGTTTTGGCGGGCGACCGTTCGTCCTGTTGCAAGCCGTACCCTCTAGCTATTGAATATCAGTAACGAAGTAGCTGTAGTGTCTGTGGAAACCGGTCTGCATCGTGCTTCCTCGCGAGTTGCGCAACTGTCGTAAAAGCCGAAACACTGCAACTTTTGGCGCCAATCGAGCGAAAAGCGATACATAATTACGATCCACAATAAATAGCTGCAGAAGTGAGTGCGCAAATAAATAACAATATTAAAAACGTCCATCGAGCGATATGTGATAGTCATAATAGTTGTTTTACGAATACATTCATGAACATAACCTAAAACTATGTTGCAGTGCCTCCACGGAGAGCGACGAAACGGACTGCTGAAGATCCTGTGACCGCAGAAAAGGCGCCGAAGCAGATAAAAAAGAAGCAAGGTATGGTTTCACCTCGTTAGTTTTCGCTCTGTCGAGAATTCCTCCTCTTCTCAAGCATCTCATACCGCACGTCAGCTGTCGTAACCTATAAAGCCGCGAATATTCTGAACATATTTTCCATCGTTGAGCGGTAAAAATGTTGCTTTCCATACGATCTTTCGTGTTATTGCTACGAAGAAAGACTAACGTTCCTGAAAGATAACGCGGATTTTTTTGCAAATCGACACAAGTCGTTTATGTGCCCAGAAGCCGTTCCATATAATTTGAACATATCTCTCTTGCAGAAATAAGTGTAAAACCCGACTTACGGTCACTCTCTACTGGTAGCGTTATACTCGTGTTTGGACAAGGGGATGTTGGACAACTTGGTCTAGGAGAGGATGTTGTCGAGAAGATGCGTCCAGCTGCCATACCTGATTATCATGACGTTATAGCAGCAGCAGCTGGAGGTATGCACAATGTGTGTTTAAAAAAGACAGGAGAAGTATTGACTTTCGGTTGTAATGATGAGGGAGCACTCGGACGAGATACTAGCAAAGAAGGCTCTGAGACAGTACCAGGTACAGTCGAGTTACCTGGTAAAGCTATTCAGGTGACAGCAGGAGACTCGCATAGCGCAGCTTTGTTAGAAGATGGCCGAGCTTTTGCTTGGGGCTCATTTAGGGTAAGTCTACTTTAATATTGCGATTTATCTCGACACATTACATCTATTAAGAGAATTAATACTATAACATAACAAATACGTAACAAATTGATTTGTAAATATAGGACTCGCATGGTACCATGGGATTAACATTGAAAGGCAATGAACGACTTCCAATAGAAATATTACCTAATATAAAAGTAGTGAAAATAGCATCAGGTGCTGATCATTTAGTGTTACTTAGTGAAAATGGACGTGTATATACTTGCGGGTGCGGGGAACAAGGACAACTAGGAAGAGTAGCCTCGCGTACAGCTAGTAGAAATACCCGACAAGGAATGGGTCCATTACTGACACCAGGCTTGGTTGAATTCAAAGTCAGTAAGAAGCTTGAATTCGCCGATATATGGGCAGGAACTTATTGTACATTTGCCAAAGAAAATCAAAAAGGAGACATATATGTATTCGGCCTAAATAATTACTATCAAATCGGTAAGGCAGAAAATACGTTTGACCAAGATTGCATACTTCGATTCTATTTGCTCACGTATTCATTGGGAATGTTCAGGTTTGAAGGATGCCGCTACTCATTTTCATCCGCAAATGTCGAAGACGTTTAGTGGGAAAGTATGGAAACATATCAGTAGCGGGCAACATCATACCATTGCTCTGGACGATGAAGGGCAAGTTTTCGTGATGGGTCGCAAGGAATACGGTCGTCTTGGTCTTGGAACCAATTGTACGGACGCGAAGGAGTTGACCCCAGTCCCTGTTTTAAGTTCCGCGAAATGTATCGACGTAGGTGCGGGTAGCGCACAGTCATTCGCGGTCACAGAATCAGGTAATGTAATGTGAGGTTACGGCATAAAAATATGACGCTTTCTTGAAGAAGGAGTTAGACCAAAATATAATATATAGCACGTGCACATATCGTATAACGAATTTTAAACTGATATATGTATATATGATTGTATTAGGTGAGCTGTATTCATGGGGTATGGGTACCAGCGGACAGCTTGGCACGGGGGAAGAAGTAGATGTCGAAGAACCGATATTAATTAAAGGAAGACAATTAGAAGGCAAGACAGTGGTACGTGTCACTGGCGGTGGCCAACACACTTTAGTTTTGGCAACCGTCCGTCCGGTGAAGGATAAAACTGCAGGTTAACGTGTAGATGAAACGATATTACTTTGTGGAAATCCAACGTGTGATACTGACGTGTAGAAAATAAATCATGTCTCTTGCTCTCTTATTGTCCAATCTCATGTACAAAACATCTTGAAGTATTGAATATTTGAAGATGTTTATTGTTTATAAATTGTTTGGATAAAAGAAGGAAAGTTTTGATTTATTTTTACTGCTTTCACACACATGTCGGTGTCATATCGCTAAACAGAAGTGCGATGAAAAAATACAAATTCCTATTAAGCTTCCGTTTCTTTTCTGAAACTACACATTGAAATTTGTATATAATCAGTCGTGCTGCCATGGATTTCATCATCATGTTTGAAGATTAATATTGATTTCTTGAATTTGCGTAAATTTTACCCTACTATTGCTTACATATGTATTCTTAGTAAATAAATTGTTCTATTTACGAATCAAGAATTGTCTCGAAGTACACACATACACACACGCACACATAAATGAATACTTTGATGGGACGAGAGATTATATTTTGAATAATCAAGAAAAAAATGTTGAATGTAATGAATTTTCACGAGTGTAATGAAACATGAACGAAACTTATGTCATTTAAGTTTGATGAAGAATTAAATGTAAAAGTTACTATCGTAATATGCATTGTTTGTACTGTATGTTTTTGGAAATATGTTGTATCAATGATTATTAATTTTATTTTATACGTTGTATACCTGTATCTCTCTTTCATGCAAAATAAACCGTTTATAAATAACATGGCACTTTATTTATAATTTTATATATTTCGATATTTTCTTGTTTCATGCATGTATCGTAAAGCAAAATGTTAAATTAATTAAAAAATCGGTTCAATTCTTTATAAGCATCTTCTATGATAGAAATATATGAATTTTATCAGAACATTGACGAAAGATCATAGAGGATAATGACAATTAATCAGTTGATGAATAACTTGTTTTCACTAAAAGCAAAAAGAGAAACAATCAAATTTGAGTAAAAAATCAAAGTGAACTTTTTGACCCAATAACACAATCTGTAAGTGGGCGCTTTTCTAATAAGTAAATCGAAAAGTTCCGTCCATCTAACGGCGAGTAGCTATAGCTAGAATTGTCGGTAACTCTAATGTCTAAACCAAGTTTAATTTTTAAATTTTACCATCTGTCAATAAGATTGAATAAAATTCAGTATATAAAGGTATACGTTCGCATCAATAACATTGTTTCTTACTGCATCGAAAATGATAAAATTTGAGCCAAATAAACGTCATTTGCGCGAAGTGTTAATCTTTTGCTTCAAATGGAAGAAAACTGCAGCTGAAGCTCATCGAATGCTTGTAGAAGTTTATGGTGATAGTGCTTCTTCCGATAAAACATGCAGAGAATGGTTTCGACGATTTAAAAGTGGTGATTTTGGTGTGGAGGACAAAAAGCGTTCTGGACGGCCAAGAGCATTCGAAGACGAAGAATTGCAGGCATTGGTGGATGAAGACCCATGTCAAACGCAAAAACAACTTGCAGAAGCATTAAATTGTGCTCAATCTGTCATTTCTGATCGTTTGAAAGCCTTGGGAAAGGTCTACAAGGAGGGAAAATGGGTCCCATATGAACTGAAGCTAAGAGACATTGAAAGACGAAAAACCATTTGCGAAATTCTGCTTGCTAGGCAACGAAGAAAGGGGTTTTTGCATCGTATCATCACTGGGGATGAAAAATGGATATATTTTGACAACCCCAAACGTCGAAAAACCATTTGCGACCTCGGCCAACCCTCAATATCGACGCCAAAGCAGAATATCCACGGAAAGAAGGCAATGCTCTGTATTTGGTGGGATCAAAAGGGTGTAGTATACCATGAGCTGTTGAAATCTGATCAAACAGTTACAGAACATCTCTATCGAGAACAAATTATCCATTTGAGCCGAGCATTGCACGAAAAACGACCAGAATATGAAACGAGACAGCATAAAGTGATTTTGCTTCATGACAACGCTCGGCCTCACGTCACAAAACTTGTCAAGGAAACGTTAGAAGCACTTCGCTGGGAAATGCTACCCCATGCGGCTTATTCACCAGACTGTGCCCCTTCCAACTACCACTTGTTTCGGTCGATGGCAGACGCACTTGCTGAGGAACGCTTCAATTCTTACGAAGACGTCGAAAAATGGGTCTCTGACTGGATAGCCTCCAAAAACGAGTCATTCTTTTGCCGTGGAATTTGCTTGCTACCCGAAAGATGGGAAAAAGTCATCGCTAACGATGGACAGTACTTTGATTGATGTACTTTTTCATTTTATTTCTTAAATAAAACCATACTTTTTACAAAAAAACGGACGGAAATTTCCGATTTAGCTAATACCTTCCTGAACTTTTCTGAAGAATAAAACTATTGTTTTTAGCTGAGATTTCCGAATGTTATCGACACTATTTTGCTAAATCAGTTTGATTCTCACGCGTCCACTTACAGGTGAATATTATATATCAAGAAAGGATATTAAAATGGGAAATCTGGAACATTGAGAAATCAGAAATTTGAAGCATTTCATAAATTGTATCAATCTGTCTTATTTATTAATTTTATTATTATCAACTTATCGATAATAATAAAATACAGATTCCTTTAGTACAGTCTAATCCATATAAACTACACATTCTTCAAAAATGTACAATGGTCGGAAGGAAATTATAATAATTAACTTACAAGAGGTTATAGAAAACCCCCTTCAAATGCAACTAACGATGATCAACTTAACTTGTCTTTGGCTGCTCTTGTGATTTCGCTTCTTGCATTGAAAATTGTGTGAGTTTCTTTCCAATACGTTCATGAACGTCTAAATACTTAGCGATGCAACGATCCAGACATATTGACTCTCCCTTGCCTAATTCAGGATCGGTATACTTTGGTGTTATACATTTTCTGTGACATGCAGATGTCATACGATTATACATGTCTTGCATCATTTCTATTTCCAAATCTTGTACCAACTTAAGTTTCTCTTCATCTAATTGCGGTAATGTTGCCATTTTTTAAATGTTGCACTTTGATTATATCTTCTTGGAATTCTTTTTCTTCAATAATAAATTAATCTATCATATTCGACTCCTTAATGCGTTGTCTGGCTTTCATAATCTCATATCTCTTAGTATGAACGCTGTTCTTCGATAGGATGAAAGTGTAAATTCCTCCGGCAGCAATTATTACCCTGCAAATAGTGTAAAACAAAATTTCGCTAAAGCATGAATTTTTGCCTATTTATTGTTAATAAATGCAATAACCATTTAAAATCTTCTTTACTGCGTGTAAGTATTAAAACTCTGTGTATATATTTAAAAGTATGAAGTGAAGCATTTCTGATTTAATGATTATTAGATTTTTTCAAATATTTAAGGTTAACGTTGACACCGATTATCGCGATAACAATAAATATAAGCGACTCTATGAAATTATCCGTCGTGTATCGATGCGAACCTACCATCCAATTCCTACCTTCGCCCAAATTGACATAGCCATTTTTTTAAATGTTACTATCCATTAACAAGTGAAAAAATTGCATATACCTGAATTCAGATATCACGCGACCAACTTGAGAAGAGATGGTATTAAGTTGATATTACACGTATGCGGCTACCTACGGCTGTTCTCACATGTGGAATAAAGATTGCGTCCAAACGAGAGACACGTTCAGTATGTTACCAGTAATTCAGAGATTTGATTGGTGCACACAATCGATTTAAAGCCCACTTCAAATTAACACTAAAGATTGAGGATTGAAAGTTGAAACTTGACCAAATAGTGCAAAGCAAACCAATTAATTGTTTATCATCGAATACCAATATTTAGTCCGTAATCTTTATTCTCTAATATTTATTCTGATACGGACTCCTAATGATTACTCTTTGCGTTCTACTATTCGTTGTCAAACCAGCGGCACACGATGCTTATTTTCGTGCCGGATTGTTTGCAGGTCTGAAATACTGCGTTTTGATTGGTGTATTGTCATCCATTTTTGGAAATGCACCAATCAGAACGCAGTATTTCTATCCAGCAAGCAATCCTGCAAGAAACAAATATCGTGTGCCGCTGGCTTTTAGAACGGCTGTGAAGAAGCTGATCATAACATCAGCTGATTGTGACACTTTACTGGAGCACAATTAATATATTTTGTGTCTACAAAAGTAACAGATATATTTATGGGAAAAAACAGATATATTTATAGAAAAGAAGAAGGCACAAATAGAAAGGACACTGAAACACTTATGTCGGCATATAAAAGAACAGATGACGCAGATGTATTATTTTAATCGTTTAAAGATCGAGTGAAAAGTCGGTTTCTCCTGAAAGAGATGAATACATAAATACGTAAATAAAATCAATCATTATATTTGTGTAATTGCGGTATTATATAATGTAATAATTACTATAATGGCTGCGAAGATATATCAACCAGATCAAGAGCTAGAAACGAAAGTTAAGAAAGGTTAGTAGTATTTTCTTGCTGGTGATATCGCGTTTCAAATAATTTGCCAAATTTATTTGTCGTGTCAGTCTGACACACAATTAATTAATGAATACGATAATGTCTACCGCAATGTTGCAGCAACCGAACGGATATCGGAGAATATGCATATTGTGGCAAACGAGCCATCGCTTGCCTTTTACAGACTGCAGGAACATGTGAGGAAAGCGTTACCACCAATGGTGGAGAAACGTGTAGAGGTGTTAGCATTGCAGCAACAGTTATTAGGCAGATGTTACGACGTAGAGTATGCGGTCAGCGCGATTAAGACTATGCAAGGAGCTGGAAAGAGTTTTGAGAACACATTGGAGTTTATAAAGAATGCTATATTCTTTAAGCAGCAGCTGAAGTATGAGGAACAGCGGCGGAATAAGAAGGACAGCAACAGAGATTCCGTTTACAAACGCCTGTCGGCGCATATTCCCACTCTAGATCATCTGCCAGATGAAATATCCGATGTTGTCAGAGAGACTGCAAATCGAGTAGAATCTATGATGAATCATGCCAGACATTCCAGCGAGGTGCAGAGATCGGCTACTATCCATAATTAGAAAGATACATTAAGCTGTTTTGGAGTTTCCTGTGATAATTACTTGCTACTTTAACAAATTTTATGTATAAGTTGTAATATGCGATTCCATAATATTATTAATGTGTACAATCGAGATGTTGACAAATAATATACAAAATGTCTCAGAATAACAGCATGCGAAGTGCACAGAGAGATTCTTGTTACCAAATAAAGCAACTTTTCGTCTATCGTCCGTTTGCACAATAATTTTTAAATGAGAGATATTTCAAGTTTAAATTAGCATATTAAGTTGCATATTAGACTCAAATTAGGAACGGTCTGCGGAAATGCGGAATATCATATGAATCATTGTTTCTCTTCTATCTGAAAAATCGATTTAGAAACAAAAATAATACGCAGATATTTTTTTTTGACACTAAAAATATAATATTCTTAGATCGCAAATGTACATCTTCTTTCTCTTTTATACAGGGTGTCCCAGAATAACCGCATGCGGAGTGTATTGGGAGATTCTTGATATTGAAGCCGAAGCAGTTTCTCGTTTACCAAAATCCTATTCGAATGATAGTTTTAAAATGAAAGCTATTTAAGGTTGTTCAATTAGTGTGCTAGGTTACATGCGAGTCGACAGAGCAGAACCATGAAATGTCATGTGAGTTATGTAGGCTGTCCTTTTTATCTTATGTAACATCTTATTATATTAAAATGGCGACTGATATAAAATCAAATAATATCTAAAGGCTCTAGTAATATCTCAAGATCATGAATATTGTTTAGACGTTGAAACGATATTTCCTATAAAAAATTTATT
The DNA here is from genome assembly GCF_001313825.1 of Dinoponera quadriceps. Classification (NCBI taxonomy): domain Eukaryota; kingdom Metazoa; phylum Arthropoda; class Insecta; order Hymenoptera; family Formicidae; genus Dinoponera; species Dinoponera quadriceps. The sequence continues at coordinate 1,114,102 of NW_014556042.1, read as the reverse complement.
TATATATATTTATATATATATTTATATATATTTATATATATATTATAATTTATTTATATATATGTCGTTTAAGCATATTATCTTATTATTATTATTTTTTTGAATTCTTCCAGTATAGCATCGATAAGAAATTCTNTATATATAATAATAAAGTATTTAATGAGATAGGAAACATTCTATATAACTTATATGTATATATCATGACATTTCATAATTCTACTCCTGAGTTGCGCACAATCTAATATATTAATTCGACAACTTTTAGTTCTCATTTAAAAATTACATTTAAACGCAATTTAGTAAACAAAAAGTTGATTTATTTGATAGAGAATTTCTCGGTACATTCTGTATGCGGTTATTGTTATGTATAATATATGTATCTCTTGTGGACATACAATTTTCGAGTATTTTTTAACATTTATAGTTGATTACATCTTACAAATTAAAAAAAAAAATTATAAATTTCATTTTGTCTAGTTCAAACTCAATTTGAATTCATTTTCAATTCGGAATTTTTCCCACGATGCATTATTATCACATATATATGCAGAAACTTGATTTGTTTGTTACAAATTGGTATTTTGCGTCTAAAGCAAAATTTCTGTTAGAATATCATATATGTAATATACATCAGATAACGAACGCGAGTGAATCATCCTGATGATGTAGTTATTTCGCTTGTTATCAGTTGCACTTTCTACACTTTGTCGTCAGATTTAAGGACTGTCTATATTGGAGATAGCAGCATTGCGGAGCAAGAGAGATTTTTTCAGTGAAATAAAGCATAATATCGGGAGTAAGTGAAATGGATCATTCCCATTTTTTACTCCCTACTGCCTTGCTACTAATACTATATTCTTTACTTAATATTGCTTATTTCCAATGTAGATGCCCTTTACTTATTACCGCTTACTTCTAATGTGGACGATCCTTTAAACGTACACATGTACACCTTGCACCTAACATAAAAAGTGCATCTACCAGCGAACGCACTCATGTCTGCTTCGGCAGCATGATGTAATCTTAAGGTAAAGTTAACGAACAATGCAGGTGATAAGGAAGCATGATCGTACCGTCATAAATATTGAGTATGCTAACAACACGCGGAGAATGATGTTTACTTGGTGATACCACTCAGACTTATCGATATATCATACGGTAAGTCAAATATCGTTTTCTGTTTTTAGGTTAGTTAAAATACATGTGCAGTAGCTGTACGACACTTGGTTGAAGATTTGACGGGATTATTTATCGTTCGTATTTATAATAACATAATAATGCGTGTACGTAAGCAAGAAGATATATCTGTTGTGCAAAAGTGATTTTTATCATTGATGAACCTTTTGACATTAGAACTTCCTTCCGCCCTTGATAAAAATTTACAAGGATATCCACAATGGTGTATTTCTCCAATTTTCATTCACTCTAATTATATTGTAATCTCAAAATAACAAGATCAAAATAAGGGACACATATTTTTCCATAAGTGCTAAAACGCAGATTTCTTGGTAATTCTTTGAGAAATGATCTTTTATATTTCTGAATAAAGCGATGAGAGATTTGAAGGAATGTCTTTAATCCATGAGTAGACACATGAGAGTCAAACTGACCATAGATGAACAAACATGAACAAACCAATATTTTTCCGTTTTTATTTTTGTTTTTGACGTTAGTGTTGTCAGTAATTTGCCTTCATCATTTATTCTTGGAGTTAGCGAAGTAGCATCAATAACATTTGAGAATCTTAGCTGATAGACAGCAATTGTTTTATTCTTCAAAAAAGTCATGCTCCCATTTATAGGTTAACAAAAACATAGCTTCAAAAATGCTTTACAATGATTTTACTAAATTCTTTAGAAATGTTAAATTTTTCAAAGTAATTTTACTATCTAATACTGATTTAAAAAATCTTGAAATTTCTTGTGATCGAATTAAAGTTTTTATTTTATGCTGAATTTAATTTTATATCTTAATGTTATATTCCAAGTAAACATTTCGAGGAAATTAGCTGAATAGACTTGATATACAAATCATAGTCATAGATATCATCACAAGCACATCATCATAAGCACATCATAGATATGCAAGTTATCAGTATAAAAAATAGTTTACGATTCAATCAAGTGTGTGTAACAAATTCACTACCAATGTCACACGTGTGATGTAATGGTTTCTCGCGAGAGACTGGCATCATACATGTGTGAAAATTAAATTTTATTTCTATATTGATATTATCAAACTAAGTCTATTTTACATAATTACATGAAATATAAGACGAAGTGGTCTGTGGGAAGAATTACCCAAATAAATCTTGGTAGCGAACATGTTAACACTTTCACAACCGCTGACACCAATGTGGTGTCATGGGCAGGCCAGTCGTTGTATGCCGGTGACACTCATGTGGTGTCATTGGTAGGCCAGTCGTTATTTGCCGGTGACACTCACGTGGTACCATTGATAGGCCAGTCGCTATTTGCCGGTGACTCCCACGTGGTACCAGTGGCAAGCTACTTGCAAAACTTTTCTTTTGTCACGTCATAATAATGTTAATTGTTTCATGAATTTACGTAAAGTTTTTTCTTCCAAAATATTGCCGGCCACTGGCGACGTTTTACTGCGCTAACATGCGGTTGTGAAAGTGTTAATATGTAATTTTGTTCCATCACTAGTTTCATCCTCCCTACTTCAAATTTATAAATATAATGGAGAAGGTGGTATTATATAACTCTTTTAAGTATTATAGCTCCTCTTAATATTTTCATTATTAGGTGACGAATTCTAGTGATTGTTTATGGAATTATTTATTTATTAATAGCCTGCCGTTACTTAGTAGCGCTAATATGCCAATATACAATAGCCGGCATTTATTACAATGCATTTTTACTTTTGAGGATTTCGAAATATTTTCGAACTACATTTTAATATTTAATTAATCATATTTTCTCATTCTTCTTAAATTTGAGCCTATTATCACATGAATATATGTACATTTAAATATTTCGTTTTTTTAATATTACATTCAGCTGTACATATTTCGAGTTATGCAAAGTTGAAACAATAACATAGCATTTTGCTAATGTGGTCCTTTAAGAGTACTAATAATATGACCTTTCTTTCAAGGTTTTTATACCGAAATAGTTATTCGACATATAAATCAATTCTAATCTATATACTATATATTCTAATTTATAATCTATATATTAATTACCTTGTGAATTTATAGTGAACAATACTTAGTAATAGAGCCGTTGATTTTGGAAACAATATTATTATTGATTACTAAATACACACACGATTACTTACCAGCCGATTACTATAATTTGCAGTTAGCAATAAGATTTAAAAGTTGCGAAGGTTTCTAAAAGCATCGTGAATACCAAGAAGATTTAAATTGCACCAGTAATTCACGTTATAATTTAGATTGCGTACAATTGTTAGTTTGATACGGCTGAGCGGTTACGTTATAACTAATTAACGTTTCGTTGTAACGTTTTGCGTCACGGTATATTTCACTTCGTAGTCACGTCACTTAATAACGCTATTTCTATTTCTCATAACAACATCAAAAGATAGTGAGTCATGGCGTTGATCGTCAATATTGGATCAATTGCGCGTGCGGGTTCCATACCCCCGTCCTCTCAGACTCGCCCACATAACGGGCCTGGGACTTCCTTGTAATTTTCATCCCCGCGTATGACGTCCGACCGTCGTACGAAATGAATATTCCGCTCGCGTCTCACGGGAGAAACCGCTCGAGAAGTATGCGTTATAACGTCATACGTTCCGCGTATGGGGACTGACTTTAAATTACGCCAAGTAACGAAGTTCAAGTCATAGTAGAAGCTTGAATTTTTCCAACGTCGAACGGAACGATATATTTAAACGACGTATTGTACGACGTCGGATATTTGATCAGATGTTTTATTGTATATCTTAACTGTAACGGTTTTTCAATATGCTTCATCATGCTTCTTCTTCTTTAGCAAATAACGAGAACAATCTGTTTACATAAGATAATATATACGATAAAATTGCACGGTTCTGTCTAAAGGAATGGATAATCTTCTGTATTTTCTTTTTTCACCTTTTCTTCGCCTTTAACCCTTCGTCGACGCATGTATATCGTGTACAAATGCGCGTTCAGATTTACTATTCGTTCTTGGCGAATACATTTGCCCACGCTTGGTAGCCGTTTGGTGCACTATTGTGGCGTGTTGATTTATTCAGAGCCCGACGGTGTTTACGGATCGGCCCGTTGAATTAACATAAGATCGTGACGCGAAAGCGCGGAAACGCGAGCGACCGATTGATCGTTTCGGGTTCCGTCTGTATGAATGAAATTTCGTAAACGACACCATTACGTTCCAAATAATATGTACGCTCGTGAATACTCTGCCTATCAGCGCGACCTATCGCGTATAGAGATGTAAATTCATCGTGAATGATAGCAGCTAAAAAAGCGGCGTGTACGGAAAAAAAGTTAGATGTGGTTTGAAGTGGTCCTTGGAAATTATTTTATTACCTGTCGGCCTGCAAAATTTACTGACGAATCTAACTGCATGCGTTTCTTCATATTTTTATCTATGCAGATGCAAGCCATTAAAGATTCGCTAGAGCAATGCTGAGACTTAAATAGATGCACATAGATGCACATATATTGAGCAGGGGAGGTATTCGCATATTTCACCTTTCTTGGAATAATCTTGCGTGAATGTTTTTTCAGAGAAAAAACAGTATTACAGCGTGCCGTTTGACTGATCGATACTAGTATAAACAATATGTCCTTACGGGTATATTCATCGATAAAGATATATGCATAATTTTAAATAGAAAATATTCTGTTATATAAAAAGATCAGTTAAGACAATTCGAGTTAAGTTAGCTCCATTTCAAAGTTGTATTATACAGGGGAATCAAATCCTTTCAATTTTATTAACTTATTTATTTAATATTAATCTATTATGTATATCACAGGAAAAGAAGTGATATCATGCCTCTGCTTCTTTTATTTACATTTTGTACAATAACTTTGTCGACGATCGAAATTTCATATTGAGGACTGAATAATTATATTTGTCAAAGTGTTGTTCACAATCGATTCTCTACCCGATGTTATGAAATATTTAGTACTTAGGACGTTGTTTATAAAAATATGGTGATACTGTATAATGGGGAAGAGAAACAAGGGTGGTAATGTGGCCCACAGTTAAAATAAATTAAAAAAATTGAATTTTAAAAAAATAACCGAGTATTTTCTTATAAAATTATATATGTATTCAAGATCACAGTCTTAGAAAGAATAACACAAGTACAATCGTGAATTTTTCATGTAAATACTGACTTACTTATCAAAAGATGCAGTCTGTCAGAAGGACAGCAGTCCAAACAGAAGTGTAACGGTAAACTATATCGATTAGAATTGACTTATCGAATAACTATTTCAATATGAATACCTCGAAATAGAAGTCATATTATCAATATTCTTAGGGAGCCATATTAACTAAAATGCTATGCTATTTTTTTAATTTTACATTACTCGAAATGTATACAGTTGGCCACAAGATGGTTGCAATAGTTTTCTTTTTTACATGTTTTGGAACACACAAAACACATGACGTAGCGAACCTATGATTTACGAACATGTGCAGTAGTATCGTAATATAATATGTAATTTATTTTGTCATGTACATACATATCTAATTTTGACATTCTTCATACTATTATCTGTGTATACTCGGTCATAGGGTAGTCGGAACAGTTTTTCTTACATATTTCAGAACACACAAAAATACGACGAAGTAAACATATGATTTATGAATATGCGCAATAGATAAACAGCTGTCAAAATTAGATATGTATATACATGTTAAAATAAACCGATAATAAATAGATATGTATATACATGCTTAAATAAACTTTGCTAAATATTACACATGTGCATATAATTTGATAACTGTTTATCTACTTTTTCGATAACTATCTACTTTTATGTGTATTTCGAAATATAAAAATAGAACTGTTGTAAAAATAGAACTGTTGTAAAATATATTACACGTGTGCATGTAATTTGATAACTGTCTATCTACTTTTTTGTGTATTTTGAAATATATAAAAAAAAACTGTTGCAACCGTCCTGTGACCAACTGTACGGCCAAATGAAATGTTAAATAACGAATAGAATACTCAAATGTACATATATTCGTGTGATAATTCACTGAAATTTAAGAAGAATGAGGAAGTATGTTTAATTAAATGCTAAAATGTATCTTAAAAACGTCTTGAAATGCTCAAAAGTAAAAATTCGTTGCAACTAACGCCGGCTATTGTGTATTGGTATATTAGCACCATTACATAACAACGGGCTACTAAATAAAAGATTCCGTAAGTGAATTTCCATAAGAAATTTACCTAATTCTAAGGCTTAATTTTTTATTCAACTTTTCTCCTTAGTTTAGGTACATATAAATATGTACCGAAAAATATAACACATACATATACCTCTACCTTGCCGAAAATGATCGCGATTCGGCCGCGGAAGCATTGTCATCGGCACATCAGGATTACCGTCACGTTTCGCACCGTCGAATAATAGCCCGCGACATCGCGTCACGACGCATAGGGATTGCCGTTTCGACGAACGTGCGGCAACCGCGGTTTTCGTTTTTGCATTTTCACATTTAGATTAATTCAGTGAAACCCCGGCGGGTTGGGATTTCTGGCGAAAATATACGATTCGCGAGTGGGCGTGCGCGTGAATTTCGCCGCTCGGTTCGTGAAAATGACCGCGAATCCGGCACGGCGCAGCGGTCCACGAAGCGTAAATTGTTGATCGATTCGCATGCGAATTACGGACCCCTCTCGATCCCCGTTGATCGCGGCGCTGAAAGACGAGTGGTTCTCTTTCGGCGAAGCACGATTTTCCTTTCCTTCCATTATTTGCCGGGTTTAATTTTAGCACCGTTGTGACCGATTGAGACTGGCACGCGAAACGTGTTTCGGCGAAACGGAACATTCGCCGATATTTTTAATGCCGTAACCCTGAAAACCATGCTGTACGGCGCAATGATTAATATGAATCTCGAGAACATTTTTAGCGCTGAACTTGGCGGTCGATTTTACTATATATTTTATCGATATCATTTTATATATTCAAATTTATATATAAATATTATAAATTTCGTGTTAGTGTGCGACAATATTATTCACGGTCTAGACGTCTTCTTTTACGAACAACTGAATTTCGAGAATATACGTAGATAGTTACACCGAGATTTAACTTGGAAACCGCGCTTCTCGCAGCTTAGAGATCGAGGAAATATTTTCGAGCTTCTTGTCACATTGCTGAATGCTCGTCATATTTATTCGAATTACTCGTTTATGTAATCTTAATAAAATAATTTTTAATTTTCTATCATTTTTCACAAGTGTGCATATTCTCACGATTTATACTCCAACATCGTAAAGTATTACGAATACGTTAAATGCAATCATGGATTGTCGGATCGTGTCGTGATAAAAAGCAAATAAATAATTTTTTACGGGACACAGTGGCCGTTCCGCTTGTATTTAGGCACGCTCGATAACGATGGCGATTACATTGTTTCATATCCCGTAAAGGTAGTAAACGGAATCGCTCGGCGATCGAAGACAATCGTCCGATGCACGCATACGCGACGTTTCCGACGGTGCGTCGCTGTTGAATCGGGGTGCTTAGCCCGGATGTAGTCTCTACGGTGTGTAACTGCGTAAACGCAGTGGCCGATTACCCACTATTTGTGCGTTTCTCTCGCTTTCCACTACTACGTGTTTTACAACCTTCGACGTTTGTGCGTCATCACGAAACGTCACGATTCGCTTTACATCCTCGGAAAATATGGCGCTGTGTTACGTATGTTGTTTGTTATTGTGTGTATCAGCGGCTGTTCAATCTTAACAGAATAAATTATTGATTCATAAAGCAGTATAAAGAATCTTAATATAATAAAGAAATATCTCACCTTCGCGTATGCAAGAGAAATACGTCGAGTAATTTATGAATTTCAATCAATTTAAACGGATCTAAATTAGTTTTCCGGAAAATGACTTCGCTATCTTGGAAAGTCTCCTGAAATCTAAAGCAAAAACCACTACAATTCTGCTCGAAATGGAGTAACTTTCAGCTGAAAAATATATTTTTTTGCATTAATCAAATTATAAGTCATTCTACATGAGAAACAAAGATAACATATTCTCTATTCTTGCAATTAAGAGTAATTATCTTGTGACCGACAAACCGCTAAATTTATAGGTGCGCGAAAGTGCACGGGAGAGTTTTGGAGAGATTTGAACGATCGTTGGCGAAGATATAGCGTGGAAAGGTAAAATGCATATCCTGTCCACCGAAAGTCGCGGGTTCTGTATGCACTGTTATGTACAGAACGCGATATAATATTAAAAATCGAGAATAAACGGGTTTAAAATTGTGACTGTGATTGAATATACTTAATTTTTTTAATACACGAGATGTGATTAATCACATCTATCTGTTTATGAGATATGTATATCTTCTCTTTTCTTCTTTTTCTGCTTTTTATTGCATAAAAATGTTCTACGCCAGGATAAGGATATTTGCCACTAAGAACCGCTTTGATTAAAAAGTATATGTATTACAAAAAATCTAATCATAATTGGTAATGTTAACTTTGCTTACGTATAACTTCATAATTCATAATTATAGCTTACGTCATTTAGAAATAACATCAAAAAACTTGTGTACGAGGAAATCTATAATTCCGATTACGCTATTCTATTATGCAACATATACTATTTCGTCACCATTCGTGCGCTTTTCATTATAATGATACATTTGCTTGATACATGTCGATTTTTTAAAATTATCGGCTTAGGAATGAAACTTCGTTCTAAAAGTCACAGAGTATAAAAGATCTATTTAATAATATATTATCAGTTCGATCTTAGGTGGCGTTGCCAAGGTTAGAATGATTACTTTGAATAATTCAATAATTTTTAATAAAATCTTGTTGCGCAGTAAAAAGTAGAAAGAGGAAAAGCGAAAAGAAACGCACGTGTTACAAAATAAAAAGTAGAAAAAGAAAAAAAGAGGAAAGAAACGCAAGCAATGTTCGATCGTGAACTTACTTCAAACTTGAAATATCTATATACGGTGCAATTTTTCATATTAAAATGCCACAAGTGCTCTCGGGCAAGGAATAAGTAGATATAAATCTTTTAGTGGCTTCTGCAATTAAAATTCTTAAGCTGTATGTATACAGGGTGTTTCAAGAAAGGCAGGTTGACTATATGTAGCCGTGTATATATCAATGCAAATAAAAAAGTTTATATAAATATAGTGCCTAAAACGCTCAGCTGACGGGCTTAAGGTCGTACAAAGGTTACGAGAAAAATTTTTGTATTATAATAGGTTTTAATGCTTACTTTATTCGATCTTCCCTTACAAAGAAGTACTATTAGCTATGATAAATTGGCCAGCGATGAATTACTCTCTTGTCTTGTTTATAACATTCTTCGTGCATACACCAGTACATTTTTCTAGTTTCCTGCATAGAAAAGTTAATTATCATGATGAAGAATTGTGTGACATTTGTCTTCAATGCCTTCTATCGTCTTCATACCACAAAACAACTAAGTACAATTCTCTTCCGCTTGAGATACAGTCGGCAGATTCTCTCAATGATTTTCGTGCTCTACATTGAAACATATTATAACTAACAGTTGAATCTTATTTGCCGTCCTTTATTCGTCGTTATAATATGTTATAATTATGTATGTATGTTGCTGTATTATGTAAATTACATATTACATAAGTTACATTATATTCAGGACCACTTTGTGCTACTATTTATTTATTATTTCATTTATAAGTCTTTGTTTTATTACTTCTCATATCAATATATTTATTCATGCACAATTAAGTTGAGTCAGTGAAATCAGCTGTACAGCTATTACCTCACCTTTTGGTTACTTACGTTAATATTCTCTTCGATTTTATAATCTTCTACATCAAATAAAGAAATATAATAATAATAATTATTATTTTTATAATTTTTATAAAGTTATTCGTCAATTGAGCGTTTTAGACATTATATTTATAGGAATTTCTTTCGTTTATATTGATATATACTGCACAGCTACAAATAGTCAGTTCATCTTTTTTGAGATATCTTATACAAAACAAGAGCTCTGAGAACGGGCCAAGAAGACAGAGCGTTATGTGCAATGTGTTAATTTTTAACAAAAACCATTGAAGCGAATGACAGAACGCAATAAATGGCAAAAGACATCTTTTCCATCTCAGAAAAATATCTATTTTGCCATTTATGTGATTGAGTTAAAAAATGAACAATAACGACAAATTCTAATTATTATTTAAACGATACACTTAAAAGTAATAAAAACTTTATGAGCGACACCTAGATATAGTTAAATTTAGAAATATTTAGATAAATCAAATAACTCAGAAAAAGAAGTGCTGGATTTAAATAAATAATTATTTCAATACACTTTTTCCTGCGTATACTTATAACGAATGAATGAATGAAGAATAGATATTTTTACGATAAGAGAATGATATCCTGTCTATACATTGCACATCCACGTTTAGAGACTATTCAAAAGAACAGTGAAGGTTTTCACTAACTGATCGCAAGAGGTAAGAGAATTGTACAATGATCTATTATTAAGTCGATATTTGAGCCACACTCCTGCGCAAGACAATGTCTAGTGTTACACATTAGACAAGCCGAATAAGTATCTGCAAATAGTGTAACATTGTACGGCGATAAAACGAAGGAGAATTATTCATTTCAGATATACGATGACGTATTCGTGATATACATTATTTATTTAACTCGAAGAATAACTCACCAGTTGGGTTATCTGATTCTGAAGCGGACGCTTTGTATAGCGTTGCACCTTTCAGACGGCGTGCGACAAACGCGTTTTGGACACTACCGTTACTTTATTACCTACATAAGCTTCCCTCTTGTATTACAACGAGAAACACCATCGGGATTATGACAATTGTTATTTGCAACTGACTGCAACGGCGATCTCGGCAGAGATATTATTTTTTCCGAATGTGCTCTACAATCGTTACAGAGTGATTTTGACGGCGATGCATATTGCATGAAAGGTATAAAAGGAGAAAGATCCGAAAAGGATTGGGAGAGGAAAAGAGAGAAAAAGGAATGTGTATCTATTCGTGGAGGTTGTTGGGCTGCGAAAGGGAGTTGTGAGAGTGGACGGAACGGAAATAAGGGATGAAGAGGAATGTGCGAATGCCCGAAGTCGCGCATCCTGAGTCGCGGAATCCCGAAAGTTTCTCATGATATGTTCTACCGATTTCGGATACCCGGATACATACTCTCTAACGTCGCGAGAAACTTCTGGGATTCCGCTATTGGAATTTTCGAGAACCCGCGCGTCCCTGATAGAGAGATCACGGGAGAGATTCGTCGGATGGCCATTGGAATGTTGATCAGACATCAAATATATAGACGCAAGAGATGATGCAACGGGAAGAGTTACGAAAGAATGGAGAAAAAGGAAAGGAGAGCAGCGACAATTTCACAAAACAGAAGAACGAGAATGTGAAGAAGTTGGAAAAATAAGAGAGATGTGAAGGAAATAGGAGAGAAAGATGAGAAGGAAGACATAATGAAAATACAAAAAGTTAGGTGATAATGAAAAATTTTTATACAAAGAAAATGACGTATTGTGTAGATCGCATATATTAGAGATTCATAAAACTTCGTCAAACGTGTAACTGCGTTTCTTTTTGTTAATTGTGACGAAATGTTTTACGCGCTATGTTCAGTTAAAGCATCTCCTATTGTTATCATCTTCCTGACAACTATTCGATCTCAGGTACACAACATGACTCGTCTTGAGTTAATCAACCTATCTGCGACCTGGCTTTTTGCAAATAAGTATACTTTACATACAAACAATATGACAGCATGAGAGGAACCTAAAAGAAACGGTTCATCCGAATATTCAGAGGAAAGATGAATAAAGAGATAGAAAGGGAGATGGTTAATGGATTATATTAGCAAGCGAAATAGGGGAAGTATCGTGATTAAAAGGTAAAGAAATAGAACAGGTGTCATCATGATGTAGAATCAATAGCATATACGTGCACGCACGAAATACACAAGTGTTCGCGAGAAAGAAAATAAAAGTATCGCACATTCTGAACAATAATGTCGCATAAATATCAGTTCTTTTAGCGAATCTCTGAATAGTCGAACGTCTAAATGAAAATGCACAAATATGCCCCCTCCTCCTCCCCGCATTTATATCCAGGGCGACGGCGTTGTTTAAAAATCTTGTTGAGCTGCTGGAAAATTTGTATTTGGACGAAAGAGCCGAGTGGGGAGCGCAGCGAAGGTGGGACGGCAATGGTAAACTACCGTCGCCGTCGAGGATCAAACGTCAGTTGGTCAGTGCGCGCCGCAAGTATTTGAAGGGAAGTTCACGTGGGATCGTATCTTCAGTTTTGAGCTGGCACTTGCTCGGGCTAGCTCCTTACGTATCTCTTGTCGCTGCCTGGCGAGTGTTCTGTTTGCCGATGCTCCATTTATTCTTGTATATTACGAGGTGAGACCAGACGTTCTCGACGTACACTTGTTTGTTCGCTCACTCCGTTTTTTTGCCTTAATTCTCTCTGTACATTAATTCTCTCTGCGTAACGTCTCGCGGAATGCTGACATTGCTGCCTGCTCGTTGCGCGAAAACATTGATGAACGCCGAGTCGTTCGCGTGTTTACTTGTCGAGAGGCAAATAATTCGGCGTGAATCTTTCGAAAGATCGTACAGGAGATCGTACCGAGAATATAAAGGAAGCAAGAGAAAGAGAGGGGGGAGGAGAGGGGAAAAGGAGAGAGTGAGAGAAAGAGAATACTTCGCGAAGTCGAAAATAATACGTGCTGTTAAGGTCACTGCTTATAACGACGATGTTTTTAAGTGACAGCGAAATGTTTTATCGATTCGCAAATTGTCTCGATTTTTGAAGCAGTTGAAGGAGGATTGTAATAATTACGCGTAATTTTTTTTTTTAATAAGTTAATCTAGAAACACGAGCATTCTACGAACAATATCGGATAAACAACATTTTTCAGTTTCATTACATTATTCGCAACTTTCTTGCATCATTAAACTATGAAAGGTCACTTAGATTACGTTATCAAGAGTTTTCTGAAGTCTCGGTGTAATGATCAGTACGCGGAGTTATGTATACCAAAGGATTTCCCAACCGATATCGCACCAATTGGCCGAAAAAAAAAAAGCGAAACATTACTCACGTCTTCTATTTCTGTCAGGTTGTTCCGGGATCGTTCTTCCAAGTGCTTTACCTATATATGAAGAGTCATCACAAGTAAATCTCAATCAACATTATTAATTGAAAAAGACTACATCAACCGCGATTAATCCTTGATTAACAATGGTAAATGAAAACAAGCGTGTGTCTACTTCCTGCATCTCGAGCTAATCTAGAAAACTACACATGTAACCGCACGTGCCGGTGTGAAATGCCTTCTCTACGCAAGTATTGTTTGCTAATCAGATTATTGTTTTACAAACTAGGCAATTGTGATGAATATCTAAGGATTAGTTGAAGTGAAAAGTTCGCGTCGGCTTTATGTGTTCTGCATATCTAAGAAGTGTATCTACACTTTCATTTTTCTCCTGAAGACATAAAGACTTTTTTGTACAACGAATCAAGTGCGTCGATAAGCAAGTGGGACTATGTTGAAGAATTACGTTTTTTTTTTCTGAGATCTCTATTATTATGATAGAGATTTCAAAAGTGAGAATAATTATGGACTGACCTTCTGTATATCATTAGGCCAAGGAGGATTGTAATAATTACGCGTCATTTTTTGTTTAATAAGTTAATCTAGAAATACGAGCATTCTACGAACAATATCGGATAAACAACATTTTTTAGTTTCATTACATTATTCGCAACTTTCTTGTATCATTAAACTATTAAAGGTCACTTAGATTACGTTATCAAGAGTTCTTTGAAGTTTCGGTGTAATGATCAGTACGCGGAGTTATGTATACCAAAAGATTTCCCAACCGATATGGCACGAATTAGCCGAAAAAAAAACGAAACATTACTCAAGTCTTGCGTCGTAAGTGTTTATTATGTTCCGCTATCAATCACTTCACATGTATGCTCTGTTGTGCAACCTACATCCAATGTGATGATGTACAGGAGACAATTGCGAAGAACTTAGAATTAGAGACTGCATATTGAATTATTTTGTTAGCGATTTTATATATTCTGGTAATGTATCGTTAATATATACTGGTCCCCTATTGCATAGGGAAAAGTATTGTATCTTGGATCTATTTTAGATCCATGTCGATTTCAGCGCCATCTAGTGATTTTTTTGCTTTGCTAATCTGATAATTAATTGTATTTACCATCATAAATAAGCATTTCGACAGTAAACACAATGAATTATCATATTAACACAGCAAGAAAAACATTAGACAAATCACTGAAATCGATGAGTCCAAAGTAAAATAATCAAAAGTATATCTTATTCTATATTTTTATTTTAAAAACTATATCTTTATTTAAAAAATTTCAATGCTGGCATTGTACTGGTATTATATGTGTGTATAGACGTCCAATATCGATATCATACTGAAATTTTGCTTAATCTCGGTATAATATCGGTATAAATACTGTGGATTTCCATATCGGTATGCATAATTATTATTTCCTTTTTGTATTCTTTTGTTACACATATATTATAATTACATTATAAATCTAATTATTTGATGATAATTACATTCAATAATGTGATTTGGCATTGGATGTTCACACACAATATCGAAGTTATACCGAAATTTTTTAATATCGATATTTATATAAATCGCTTATCTTTCAGTTATTGAGTAAGACAAGAAGATAAAAATTATATTTTTTATGTCGGTTTTAATCTCTACTTAGAGTTACAATTGATAAATATAAATTTCATTAAAAATTCCTACTTTATCGTGTTATTATAATACTTTTGTAGAATTATTTGTTTCTTTTGAACAGTTTATTAATTAATTAAATAAATTCTTTAGATCCTTCGACATACAATGTTACTGCAATATTTGTTTTAGATAAGATTTATTATTTATTTATTTTTTAAATTATTTAATTCTCTAATCGACTCGTAAAACTTTTTTGTTTGAAATGTGTATAAATCTCAATGTTTGCAACCAGATGTCGAAAATTAACCCTTTGCACTCGAGGGCTCCGTTACGGAGACAATGCAAATAACTTTCAGTTCATAACATAAGGACAAAGACAAATCGTAAAAACTATTGTGTATTATTCCGCTCTTGTTATTTGCTCCTCGAGTGCAAAGTATTAATAGAATATGCATTGTGATGTCAATACGCGCGTAAAAATCGAACTTTCCCTATCACGCGCGGCAACACTTAATTGGCAAAAAAAAGAAGCAGAATAAATGAATAAAGGAAAAATATTAAAAAAAGAAAAATGCCGAAACAAAAGAGAAGAAGAAGATGGCATACGCGCCGCAACAGATCGCATAAAAGAAAGTATTATTGGCAAGGAAAGTAAACTTAATTTACAGGACAGTCTGGTCGCGAAAGAGAAACGTACCGGTGGAAAAAGTGAGCAGCGCGATGAAGCGACGACGACGTAGCGTTGCATTAGTATACGCGCGAGAAAGGTGGGCGCTCACGAAGAATAAAGAAAGTAGCGATCTCGGCGCGGAAAAGTTGAAAAATTTCCCTCGGAATGCGTGACACGGTAAAATCGGCGAAAAATAGCGGAAAATGCACACGGTACTTTATTCATTTACCTAAAAAAAGCTTTGTCGACTTGGTTGAAGAGAATTATGGCTCATTACAATATCCAAATGTCAATAGTCGTACATTAATATTAACCTATGTTCATCTTTGGGTTTGATCTTTGAGATAATTTAATTAGAGAAATAAATTTCTTTACAATACAGTGGTAGTAGACAATTTATTGAAGAAAATGCAGTTCGCCGCGACGAATGGCGACGGTGGATATCGTAATCTCTCTCACTCTCCAAGTTTTTTATACATATGTAATATATTTTGTATATAATACATTTTCTAAACAAAGCAAGTTAAAGCTTCTGAGTAGCCGCTGTAACTATTCTTGTTTGATAACTTCAGCAAGAAAACTGCTAAGATTTCTTGTGTTATATTTTTAAATAAAAAGATATACCTACAAAATAACATTTGTAATCGATCCAGCACATTTGTGTAAATATTGTTTGAATATTTTCCTTTCACTTGAATCAGTAAATAATCGCAAAATTAATATTGACAAGATCAGTTCATTTTCAGAAAAATATGTGTTATCTCGCATTTGGCATCAATAAGCCAGGACAGTCATAGCGACTATCCAGGAATTTTTAACGATTATATAAAAATATATTCATTAGCATACATTAATATTACAATAATATTAATTGATAAACATAAATGATAATATTTGAAATTGATAACGCATACGCGAAAGATATTTTTCTCATGTTCAATCATTCGTTATTTTTTATCGACATAATTTGCGTTATTTGAAATTTATAATTTTTCTTGTTTTTTTTACGATAAGGTCGTTCCGTGTAGTTCTCGGAAAAGTCGGGTTTTTTCGACATGTCGTCATAATCGGAAATGTCAAACTTTCGTTTGTTAAATGTTTGTATGCAAATCCGAAGTGCAAATCATATCGAACACGATCGATATTCTCGGATCCCTATAGTTGGCGATGCGTGACACTACGTTATATTTTTCATATGGGTGATCTCACCGAGTTTGTAGTGGTTGCTTAACGCTGTCTGCGTGAACACGTGTCGTGTTCCTAGGTTTCTTCTATAAATTAATTTACTGCACGATTATTGTACTATTAGGTCAACTGACATTAATATGTCATGAGGCTTCTGCGATCAAAACAATTAATGAAACAAGACTAACAAATTCACGTAATTGTAATATTAACATTTCATCATGACGTAACGATCCTTATTTCACTTATTATCTGTTCGCAACGATTTACTCGCATTAATTATGCGAGATAATCTAGCGTCGATTGAATCTAGAGTAAAGTCACGTGATGGGGATGTCATGTAAAAATAGTCTATGTATAACATATATTTTAATAAGACACGCGAGCGTATCGTAAAAATACACCACAGATGTGCCCAATCGATTTCAAAGCTCCTTCGGAGCAGGATACTGTGAGTCTCTAAATCCTCTGATCCTTTTCGCAAATCACTTCGTACTGGCACTTCATCGCGAACGTTCCAACTCTGTCCATCGGTTACATTTAACGTACTCCGTTGGCGGCATCGACCTGCCGTTGACGAAATTTGCGATTTTGCAAGCGGTACTTTCTTCGGCCAGTTGATATACGCCCCATGGAGAGAGACGATCGTGAGGCCATTGCGAAAACGTAATTTATTCTATCAGGGAACTAATAGATTCAGATTAATTCACCACGAGCTCATCGTCTTTATTTTCTGACGCTTGTGCGATTTTCGGCTTTATTTTCTGCCTTACTTCCCATGATTTTACGCTCTCTGGCTCTGTGTCGTACTCATTGATGCTTTGGAAATAATAATATGTCTCAGACAGTTGGTACCTGTTGGAAGTGAGAAGAGTACAACGGTCAGTTGAGTGTAGAAATATTCCCGAGTACATTGGCTCTTGGAAAGTCACCAACCTTGACAGATATCTCGTTCTTTCGAGTTCCATGCTGACGAATTAGTTGTTTTTTATGAGAGTTAACTACGTTTATTAATAGATATGAAAAATGCCAAATGTGCAATGCGTTTCATATCGATCTCTTATCGTTGCACAATGGCACGTGACATACAATCGACGTGGTAATGTTAGTGGTTGAGCAACAAGAAAAGAAAAAATCAGCCGCCCCAGAAAATTCTTGATCTAAACCTCGCCTGCCTCATTTCGAAAATTTATTTATGACCGACACTCCGAATTCGACCGTGATACTTGCGTGAAACGAGGCTCGTTTTCGGCAGTCGGCCGATTAGCAGGTGTGAATTATTCGAGAGATTCGAGAGTACGATGTCGCAACGTATGCAAAGTTGCTGTAACATTTTATTAGAGAGAATTCTCACGCCGTTTTTATGAAGACACCTCGATTGCCTCAGAGGTCAAATAAATAATACTTACAATGAATCATTACAGCTTTCTTTGTCTTTATTGTGCGGTTTACGAGACCATTGCATTAGCAATATATTAGACATACTTGTTTATACGTCGAAATGTATGTTGAATCAATTTGACGTATTACTAACCCCACTTGGTCATATCTTAATACATTATTAAATATCATTCCAACACGTAGCTGTCATTATTTGTTTGATCTTTTTCGCTTTTCTCCTCTTCTTTTCTCCCTTTCTTCTTTTTCATGACATCAGTTGGTCGTTTAACATACCATCGATGCTAAAAAGCAAATTTCGCGAGATCGAATGTTAGAGTACACAGTTGAAGCAGTCTATCGTTATATAACTCATAATATGACGACCATGTTGACACTTGTAAAAAGTTACGTAATATCTTGATACTTTCCCCAAACAGGGAATCTTATCTTCGGGCACCATGCCGCATGTTAATCGCATACCATATCGATTCACGATCCTGTTTGCTCCTCGAATTTTTCCGAGAGAGGCAGAGATACCGGATGCGAGTTTTCACGGTTCTTTCCGGATTTTTCTACCGATTTAACGGATGAAATTAGTCTTCGCGATACGTCGACCGTTATTTTCGTCAGAAGCTTCTACGTGATGTAAGGAATACAACAAAAGTTCGTCGAATTGCATTCAATCTCATTGGCTCAAAAGATGAGTCACTTTACAAACGCGGAAACGATTGCCTGAATTACTTGAAAAAAACAGTAGAAAGTAATGGATAACAATGGCAGATACTTTGATTCAGCATGATACGCATTGTTTCGTTGCTGTCACTGTTAATAAAAGAAATTTTACTAAAAGTCCAACGAACTTTCGCAAGCTCTTAAAAAGATACTCGAGTCATCCTGTTTTACTACAAATTTTTTAGTACTATATTCACAGTATTATTTTTTACTAACTTATTATTCATTACTAACTGCACAGAATTAAATGTCCTTTTCACAATTACAATACATACGTCAATGTAAGCGACAACGGTTGACTTTATTCGAAAAACGAAAACAAATTAATAAATTATATAACTTTTCTCATTTTTCGAATAAAGTTAACTGCCGCCTACGTTAACATATGTGTTATAATTATGTAAAAGGATTTCTAATTCTGTGCAGACAAATGTAGTATTAAAAAATTTGCAGTACAAGAGAACGATTCCAGGACCCCTTTAATAATAAATAAATCATTCCTTTACTACTTAACAGCGATTACCCAGACAGAACAAATTTCTAATAGACATCTTAAAAACATCTAAAAGACGTTATATTTTTCAAATGTCTTTCAAATTCTTTAAGAAGCCTTTTAGATATTTGTTTTGTCTGAGTAATTACAATTATCGTTACAGTTGTAAAGTCTCAGCTCGTCTCAACGGGTCAAAATGATTTCCTTTTCCATTTCCCAACGGGAAGTGTCGAGCCACCTGTCGGTCTTCGGGCAATCAACGATCAGAAATAAAGGATTCTTTCCACATGTTACAGATTTTGCATAGCACTGTCGTGTAGCAAAGACACAATGGCACACTTCTTCGAGGTATACGGACGGTTCTGTGCCGGTCATCCTCTGGAAGTGATTGTGGCGACCTTCACTTTGACGGCGTGCATGCTCAACATGGAGACAGGAAACAGCCTGCTGCGCGAAGGAAATTTGCTCAATGCTACGCGTTGTCGTCACGGCAAATGCGATAACGATGTAAGCAGATACTGCGAAATTCAAGTTTACCATTACTTTCACACATTTGTTGACTTCTTTGTGCGGCCGTCCCGTAAATTCGCTGTTTGTTTAAAATGAACAATAACGATCGAATATCAGGTATATTTCTTCAAACAATACATTAGTGAACAAAATACATATTTACGACACGAAGCACTCTCGATATAATCGCTCCCAGATTGAATAATGTTTTCTTACGAGATTGTCGCTGCTGCATATTCGAATAGATGACGTACAGAATACTCGTATTTCTGTTTATCAGGAGCAGAATGCAGCGGATATTATAGTGATGACGATAATACGATGTTTTGCTGTACTATTCACCTATTACCTGTTTCGCAATTTACAGAAAATGGGATCTAAATATGTTTTAGGTAAGTTATACATACATATATATATATATATATATACAAACGAAATACACACCGATATTAACACTTTAATGGCCGCTCACACAACATGTGTGTGATAGCCGGAACAACTGTTACTATCCGCTCACACAACATGTGTGTGATGCTACCGCCGAAGATTATTGGCCAGTACCACACTCTCTGTGTGATGATTTATGAATATAAACAACAAATTTTAATAAAGTTTTTTAAAATTAATTCTTCAAAAATATTGCCGGCCCCTGGCGACGTTTGATTGCGTAGATGTGCGGCCATTAAAGTGTTAATTGCTAATTTTACTTCCGAGCTCCTCGTTTATCTTTTCAAAAGAGCCGCGGTAGAGCATCGTATATACAGATTTCTTCATTTGAAGACAGAAAAGCTCGCGCGCTGAGATAAATGTGTAATAATTATGCATGCTTGGATCATTCATAAAACCGGATCTTCTCGAGCGGCGCGTGAAAGCCCTCGGCGGCAGTGAAAGTATCATGGAAAGCGATAGCGTTTAGCATGTAGTATCACGTTCGCGCGCGCACGTACGATTACATTCGGTTATTGAGTGCTCTAGCTGTACTTAATTATATGAAATCTACGCACCTGTAACGTTAGAGACGTTGCGCACGCAAATAGTCAGCGAGATATTAATTCACGATGAGATTACGTTGCACAGACGTAACACGTCGATAATTACGTTGGTGTGTACTAACGATCGAAATGTCAGTTTATTAGCGTATTCTATCTCCCGATGTATCAGGATCTTAATATCTTATACTCAGGAAGCTGCGGAAATCTCTGTTGCAGGTATCGCCGGCCTTTTTACCGTATTCTCCAGCGTGGTGTTCACCAGCACCTTGGTGAATTTCGACCGCGGCAACGTCTCGGACTTGAAGTAGGTACTATTTCACTTCTGTACACGGAACGAATCAAATTAGAATCACATTATGCAGATTCGACAGATCCGGTCCCTTTCTAATTTTTTCAGTCTGTGTTAGGAAATCGTAGAATATATACATACATACATATACGTATACATACATTTATTTACTTATATATAGTAACGTTTTAAAATGATATGACATATTACTTGTCAATATATCAGCGATTATAAGATTATAAAGAACTGAAATAAACAGTATTCAGCACAGAGAATTCTTGAATTTTCAAACCGTCCGTAAATTCTACGTTTTCTATACAACAGGGAATTGGAGAAACGCGCGGATATATTAGTTCTTTTTCTTCCAATCTTCATCGTGCTCGCTCTCGTTCGATCAATCAATGAGTATCAATTACATCAAACCTTTCATACCTTCTAAATTCTCAAGAGATATTTAAGTGTTTTATTACTGCCGACTCGTTCTATGTATACTTGCTATAGGTGCGTGAATATCCAATGGAGAATAGTCCTCCGTCTTGGTCTCTTTTCTTCCTGTTAGTTGTTACTATAGATCGTTCGTTTCCAGGGATGCTTTATTCTTCTTTCTCCTCCTGATCGACCTTTCGAAAGCCGGCACGTTAGCGAAGTACGCACTGAGTTCGAGAAGTCAGGAGGAAGTCAAGGCGAATATCGCACGTGGCATGTCGCTCCTGGGACCAAGCATCACTCTCGACACCATCGTGGAATTCCTTCTTATCGGCATCGGATCGTTATCGGGTGTCAGGAGACTAGAAATCATGTGTACCTTCGCATGCTTGGGCGTCATCGTCAACTACATTGTATTCATGACGTTCTACCCGGCTTGCCTCTCGCTCATACTGGAGGTATTTAAGATATCAGATTCTGATAGGGTCTTCATATCCTGATTATTTGGAATCTGTTCTTTCAATCCTGTGCAATAGGTGTAACCTTTAGCCTTTTGCTCTAAGCAGCAAAATATAATGTAACTTCTGACGAAAGGCGTTTTTCTCACTGTCAAAAATTGTAAAATTGGTAGTAACGTTGAAAATTGAGGAATTGCGACACCTGATAGCTCTGGAAACGCTCTTTGCTAGAAATTACGTTTCAATTTAGAGCAAGAGACTAAGGCTTGTGGCCACATATAAAACGTAAGTAGTAAGCAAATCGACCGATCGCAATCGATTATTCTTCGATTGGATAAAGAGGACGATCGATTGTGATTGGTCAATTTTTTTTACTGCTTACGTTTTTCTGCGCGCCATGGTCCTTAGGTTTACTATACCCATTGATAGATTCGGACTTAATGTTCTCTGCATATTCTCCTACAATTCTGCTGCCTTCCTTCAAGCCCCAAATGTACCTGCCGGCTGAGAACAGATGTCAATCCGGCGATATCTTTATAGCTTTCTCGCGGAAGTAACAGCATGGGGCAACTGAGCGCGGACAAGAGATTCATAATGCATCTATTGAACGAGGAGGACCAAAAACCGAATCCCGTGGTACAACGCGTCAAAACGATCATGATCTTTGGCCTATTCGTGGTGCACGCCAGCAGGTATGTACATTAAGTTTTCATACGTGAATTTTCCGCTATATTATATCTCGGCACGCGTAAGAGCTCTCATCATCGCGGGTGTGAACTTGGACACTCTTAGTGCTGTACAATGTAACGTCGTACAGCGTGAACGATGACGTGGTACAGCTATAAATCTATTTCTTACTAGCACTCTCGCGCTGACTACTTACTATTATGTAGCGTACCATTCTCTAATTCTGGCGGGTTATCCTGAACGCATCAGAATAGGACATAAACGTGTATAGTCCATATTCAGTGAAGAAGCTATCTCATCTTGATCGTTTTGAAATCTCTGCCAGTACCGTGAACCCTAGCAATGCTGTGACGCGCGTAAACTCCATTGCACCTCCGCTCTTTTCCTGCTTCAAGTGCTCTTCAGCTTCAAGCTTGTCCCGCTCACGTGGGCGAGCGACGAACGTTAAAGAATACAGGAGAACATTTAGGCAGGCCTTAATCGTATATATCGTAATAATCGTAACATTTATATTTCTATGGCGTCACTATGGCTCGTATTAACCCTTTGCACTCGAGGGCTCCGGAGCGGAGCCATTTAAAATTTGTCTTGAAACTCTTCAAACTCAAATGCAAATAGCAAGAACGGAATATCCTATACGCAATAGTTTTTACGATTTGTCTTTGTCCTTATGTTATGAACTGAAAGTTATTTGCATTGTCTCCATAGCGGAGCCCTCGAGTTTGAAGACAAATTTTAAATGGCTCCGCTCCGGAGCCCTCGAGTGCAAACGGTTAATAGTCGTTATTTGGAACTTGCCTTAAGTGATACTCAGATTCGCTGTTATAGATGTTAGATGTGAATTTTTCAGTGGAACCATCGTATCGTATAACTGAAACGCTCAAATCCAAATTTAGATCTACATATTTTCGCGTGACTTAATCCAGAGAGGGAGAACGTTAAAAAATCGTAAAAATATCTTTGAGACAATAAAATGTTTCAGGCGCCTCTTAGATATCTTTTAAACATGTGCGTTATATAAGAAGTTTCAAGTAACGACTATTAGTGAAAGATCTATGATTTTCGTTCATATTCGTAGATATAGAAGTTGTTTTTGCTATATTATATTAAGGCCGAGCTCTGTGTAAAGATACACTATGCGATAAAGATAAATTCCAGCGCAATTTCGTTCGAATTTCAATTGTATCGTCCGTGGTTATAATCCGTTCTTGGGGTTTTGGCGTATCGAGCGCTACACTTTTGAACGGAGCCCGGATGAGTCGATGGGTTTCAATATTGCATGAGGTACGTAAGTTAATAATAACACGCGTACAAAAGATTGGCCGCCCATACAAAGTAAAATGAGAGTTCGAAAATAGACGTCACAGAGTGGGTGCGCAAACACTTTAGGCCCTCTTCCGTGGGTGGTTATCATCCGTTTGTTCAGTTTGAGAAAAAACTCTGTTAGATCCACGTCGCGTCTAGCGACCGACAGGGATAAAGAAAACGCGGCCGATGAATGTACTAACTTCATACATAATGTGGCGTTTTATGTAAGGCAGTTTCTGCGTTAACGTTCGCTATACGATTTTTGACTAGTGCCGCGTTTAAATCATATTTGTAGTTACATAATATAACGACATGTGTAGTATATTAAAAGTTTAGATTTTCATTATTCCAATATAGACAGAGAGTTCCTCCGTCGGAATTATTTTTAAACGACGGATACTTTGATTGAAGTTGTTCCTTTTCTCGGTGAATATGTCCTGATGATAACTAAGAATTACAAACGATTAATAAAGAAGGGGTTTTCGCCAACTAAACGTTCGAGGAAGCCAAACGGATATCAAAGCTGCATTCTTCGGTCGAGATTGAATGAAGTTGATTTTGATGAAACTTGAACCCGGGATCTCAACCAGATCGCAGAAGCATGTAACACTAAAAATTGGAAAGTTGCGAGAAACAACAAGATTTTTCTCAATATATTTTCGCTAAAGAAAATTAATATAAATAAATTATTGATTAATACAAATTCAACACGTCAATTAATCAATCATTACGTGTTACAGCCGTTGGCCTTTCAAGACTGAAGAAATCGAGCACACAGCAGAAGCCGTAGCGACATCCGTGAGGTCGGAAGTAACGAATGGCTCCTACAAGACTGAGAATTCCGAGCTGACCGGGCATTTGATAAATCTGCTGACCGTCAGCGCGGATAATGTTGTGATATTGATTCTAATGCTGGCGTTGTCGGTGAAATTTATCTTCTTCGAAGATAGAAACGACGTTGCGAAACAGTCAAGATTTAAGCAGGAGGAAACAGAGGAGGTAGAAATGGACGAAGTTAGAGCGGAGCTCGATGGCCTCGCCTTGGATGACGTGAATACGACGGCCATGGACATGTCCTTACGACAGCGATTCGGTGGAAAAACATTACCGTCGATCCAGCAACCGTCGGTCTTCCCGCTCTCAGGGGTCGGTGGCGGATGGATTGAAGATGACAACGAAAAGCATGTGGAGTACTTGGACAAGGAAGTGCAAACCGACGCGAAATATTTCATTGCGTGTGACTCCGCCAATGAGAGCTCGTCAGAGCCGAAGATACTTGTTCCTAGAAGTGTAGAAGAGTGCCTAGAAATATATAAGTCTGAGGTAAGAATTCAAATTTTTTATCTCCGACATCAGTCCGATATGGCAATAGCAAAAAGAATAGAAGCTTCTGTGTCAGCTCTTTTAATATGAAACTTTAATATGAAGTTCAAAAACTGTAGTTTTAAAAAGATCAATTTTTTAATCGCTGGGAATAAAATGAAAAACGGTTTCTTGCGAAAAATGGTTTTTTTACTGCTACTTAAAAAAAAACCATATGATTCTATTAAAAAAAAAATTTTAATAACATATAATATATTAACTTCATTTAACTTCAGTTAAGTTTACACAATTATCTTCTTTAAAAGAAGTAAATATGGCAGGTTTTAACCGAACATACGTGAATTTTTTTAAATAGATTTTTCCTATTTTTGCAAAAGAAACCAAAAAACCCGCGGAAAAATGAAAAAGAATGGTTTTTTTATGATCCTTCAAAACTATATTAAAAACTTATCATGAAGCCCAAGTTACAAGAAATGAATCGAGTAAAATCGATTCGTGCATCGTTTTGATATAAGATAAATAAAAAAATTTTATATCTTCTAAAAAAAAGAAAATTATGCAAAAATGATTTGTGAAAAATGAAAGATTAGACTTAAATCGTAGAACCAACTACCACGCATTAACCACGCATCGTTAACTGCTATTTTCTTCTTTTTATTTTCTTTCTATTCTTATTTAATCTTTCTTATTTGATTATTATACTACCATATTGTAAATTTGATTATTATATTAACATATTGTAAATTATGAGAGGCAGAGAAAGAGAGAGAGAGAGAGAGAGAGAGAGAGAGAGAGAGAGAGAGAGAGAGACCTAAAATGAAGAATAAATAAATGTTAATTTATAAGGCTTGTAATTATCCCTTGTGTTGAAAAACGCAAGGAGAGCTGGCTAATTAAGAGAAAAGAGAAATACATTCTCATATATCGGCTAATTACGGATTTGTATTAGTCGAAATTACAGAATCATTGCTGCTTCTCATACATATTTAATGAAACGCAATCGAGAGTGAGATCTTCTCCATTTCCATTGGTATCATCTTGTTTTCCAGCTCGGAGCTAACGCGCTGACGGACCAAGAAGTGATCCAATTGGTGAAACACAAGCACATAGCTGCCTATCAGTTGGAGAAAGCCGTGGGCGACATGGAACGTGGCGTCGGGATCAGGCGTCTGGTGACCGGCGCCGTGGGCAATTTCACGAAGGAGATAGCCGAGCTGCCGTACAAGAACTACGACTACAGCAAAGTGTTCGGCTCATGTTGCGAGAATGTGATTGGCTACCTGCCCGTGCCGGTCGGAATCGCGGGGCCGTTGTTGGTCGACGGCCAACTGTATCACGTGCCAATGGCGACTACAGAGGGCTGCCTGGTGGCGTCCACTAACCGCGGCAGCCGGGCGCTGATGAAGTGCGGTGTGACAAGCCGTATAGTGGCGGACGGTATGACCCGGGGGCCGGTGGTGCGATTCCCGAGCATCGTCCGGGCGAGCGAGGCCATGTCGTGGATGCAGCAGCCGCAGAATTTCGAGGATATGAAGAACAGCTTCGACCAGACCAGCCGATTCGCCCGGCTGACGCGGATTCACGTGCGCATTGCCGGCCGGCACCTGTTCGTGCGTTTCGTCGCGAAGACCGGCGACGCGATGGGCATGAACATGCTGTCGAAGGGCACGGAGAAGTCCCTGCAGACGGTGCAGAGCCACTTCCCGGACATGGAGATATTGTCGCTCAGCGGTAACTTCTGCACCGACAAAAAGCCCGCGGCCGTCAACTGGATCGAAGGTAGGGGCAAGAGCGTGGTGTGCGAGGCGGTCGTGCCGGTGGACGTTGTCACCAGTGTGCTGAAGACCTCGGTGCACGCACTCGTCGACGTGAACATCAGCAAGAACATGGTCGGCTCCGCCGTGGCGGGCAGTATAGGTGGCTTCAACGCGCACGCCGCGAACATCGTGACGGCGATCTTCATCGCTACCGGGCAGGATCCTGCGCAGAACGTCGGTAGTAGTAACTGCATGACGCTGATGGAGCCTTGGGGCGAGGAGGGCAAAGATCTGTACGTGTCTTGCACAATGCCCAGCATAGAGATCGGTACGGTGGGCGGTGGTACGAACTTGCCAGCCCAGGCGGCGTGCCTGGCTATGTTGGGCGTGAAGGGCGCGCACGCCACCGAACCCGGCGAGAACGCCAGCAAACTCGCCCGAATCGTATGCGCCACCGTCCTCGCCGGAGAGCTGTCTCTGATGGCTGCGTTAACCGCCGGACACTTAGTCAAGAGTCATCTTAGGTATAACAGGTAGGACCGTTGAAAGTTATGCAGAGTCTCTCTTGTGAAATTTTTGCCGCGACGAGAATTGCGTTCATTAATGTTGCCGGAAGAACTGGCGTTTTGTAAAAGCTTGATTGTTAAAATAGCTTTATGAGAACGTCAGTAGCTTGAATAACCAGTGAACCAATTAACAATAATATAACACCATCGTTACAATTTCACACTCGATAACGTAACTGTTAGATAACACACATATTGTATTGCATTTACATTGTCGAGTGGGAAATGATAACATTGATGTTATATTAGAATTGATGTTCACTGGGTACTGATTATATCTCGCTAGATACTGATATTATGAAGCAATCTTAATCCGTATCTATAAAAAAAAAAAGATAATAGCCTGCGATGCATGTGTGTAATCTTGATCTCATAAAACTGCCAACTTTTTTCACTTTTCAAGGGATTCTTCGGTTGTGAATAAAACTTAATTTATAAATTTCTCGCAAATTGATCGGTTTAATTTATCCAAATATCAATTTGATCATCAAATATGAGAATAATCGGTTGAATCATGTTTTTTTATGTCCGCAGGTCATCCGTCACAGTTAGCAACTCTATGAACATTGCCCATAGTAGTGCTGGTGAGAAGCTAACTGTGCCCTCTTCACAGTACCTTTGCGCGGACTTCACGCAGAAACATTAACACGTTTCTTTCGGCTGTATGGGCTGCTTGTTATCTTGTACCTGCGTCACTTGCGTCGCATATACTAGAATTTTTTATAATTATTTGTCATATATGCTGAATTTCCAAGTTTACGGAACGTAGCCGATAGTCCAGTGAAAGAACATAACTTCTGGGTATTAATAAACAAAAAAAATCTTTCATTGAACCGTTGGCTACATCTCGAACTGCATCGTAAAAAAGTATTCAAACCGTTTTAAAACCCAGCGTATGGTGATGGACAGAAAAATCGTTACTCTTTGATTTTGTTTTGATAACTTTCGGAATTATTCCAATAGGAGATACATTTTCCTATTGGATAGGAGATGCGTTGCGAACTTATAAAAAAAAGTGTAACAACCATTTTGTCCACCACTATACAAGTGTGCATATATATATATGCACATATATAAGAATATATATGATATACAGAGTGATTAATTTTAATCTTAATAGACAATAGTTCGAAAAATATGAAAAATATAGGAATATATCTCAGATAAAAGTAAGGTTTAGAGGGGGACATAAGACAGTGATTTTAGCTTCGTACAATCAATAATTCAAGATCATTTCAAATTCTACTTCATTTTTTTTTAATAGAGTTTCATATCAGTTTTGTTTAACACAAATCGATTCCTCTTCTTTATACATATAAAAATATTCCCAAATGTTATCAAAAAGATATTATCAAAAAATAAATATTTTATGAGATATTTCATATCTCGTACTAAAAAAATATCAGAATGATAAATAAAATAACACAAAAAGTATCCGTATTTGCCCTAGTATTTTTGTATGTATAATTAACAGAGGAATCGATTTGTGTTAAAAAAAACTATATGATTCTATTAAAAAAGTGAAGTTGACTTTGAAGTAATCTGGAATTATTAGCTGTATAACAAAGTTGAGATCATTTTATGTCCTCTTCTAAACCCTACAAGTTTTATTTGAAACACTCTCATATCTTCCATTTTTTCGAAATATTTGTCTGTTAAGATTAAAATAAATCACCCTGTATATAAAAATATATTTCGTATATATCTTATATATGTGAATATATATATATATATATGAAAAGGATATATGAAAAATTGAGCGCGTATTTAAAATGACATACGATAGTGTCGTGTGTGTTCTTAACGTCCGCTCGTTTTTTTAAATANGAAATTAAGAACCATATGCGCTACAATTAGCTGTATAAATGTTACAGATGTTGTTTACATAAAGTCTTCCGAAGATTAAAATGTGCTTAATAAAACGGCGGAGAATATGTAGACATATTGTATCGAGAAGATAAAATTGACGAATTGTTTATCGCTGTATTAACTACGTTTTGATGAGGGTATGTAATGATGGAGAAAATTGTTGTATGTATTGAACAGCAAATGAAATGTAAAATCGTTATATTATTTCGACATTGCATTATAATAAACTTAAAAATAGAAAAAGAATGTAAGACGAAAAATAAACCGGAAAGTTGTCCGAAGATTAAGAAATGTAAATAAAGATGAGAAGATAATAATGTTATAATAGAAATAAAACAAGAGACTAGAATATAAAATACAGATATAAGTTTTAAAATATACGTAAAATTTATCAAGAAAATTGTTGGGATTATTTATTTCATTCTTCTAATTAATGCCTACCATTATATCGATGAGATAATAACATTTAATATTATGACATATGCATATTTTTGTATTAATATGGAAAAAACAGGGTAACGCCGCATACGTTGGCCTTCATCGTGCACCGTGCCTAAATACGTGAATTTTATCATCTCGGTATTATTATAACACATTCACAATTTCGTCGAGTTACATAACAGATATACAAAATAGGTATCACAGTAAAAATAATTTATGCACAGTACTAAAGAGAGATAAAGTTGATGGATTGCAAGCAAAATTGACCGATCCAAGACTCACAGAAAAAAGTGTGAAACATATATCGTTCCTATCATCGTAATAATGATAAAATTAATATTGTTCATACTGTCGCAATAATATTCACACGCTATTGTTATCTCTTCGCAAGTCTTCGAGGAAAAATTGAATATATCGGTATAGAATGTAGATTGGCTGTGTATGTAGCTGTATATAATTAACGAATTAAATTATGATACTGTAAAGGTTCATCGTAACATTATTACATCTTTTCGTACGTTTCTTCATAGCCGCAGGTTGTACAAGCATGCGTATACGTATCATCTTCCTCATTGTATGTGTCTTCCCCAAATTCGTGAACGTGTGCTACCTTGGTCGTCCTATCGTACAACGAACTTCTCACTTGCATGCGCAGCTGTTTCATCTTTGCGATGGTAAAATACAAGAAACGATTTAGTTTCGACGACTTTGCGAGAGGACGCTAAGGTTACGCTCAAGTTTCTCAATGTAAGAGAATAATGTAATCAGTTAAAATACCTTTTTGTTGAATTTCTTGATTTTCGCTCCTTCGCGCTTGATGTCGCGCATTTCCTTTTCTTTCAGTAACTTTTCCTCCGAACCCCAGACTTCTAAGGCTCTTTGTTCAATCTGCAAGTGCAGATACAACTTCATCTCGCCCCAATTAACATTGTGTGGATTCTTCCGCACAATATATTTTAGCGCAGGCTCCCGCTTATCAAGATCGCAGTCTTTCAATAGGTATTCTTGTTTAGCCTCAGTTTTGGTGATCAGAGAATGTTTTCCCTCCTTATCTCTAAGCAGACAAATGGCGATTTAATAATCATTAATCTTCATTATGCTAACACATTGTCGATTGTGCTAACACAGATCATTGCTAACACATTGTGCTAACACAGATCATTGCTAAATGAAATAGCTTAACTAGCAGTACTTAAGACATCAATCATACCTGCATCCATCACAAACTGAAAGATTAAACGTATGTAGGAGATAGGAGTCTCCAAATTTCTGTTGACATTCTTCACAATTGTTGAATTTACCGAGTACAGGCTCTGGTTCTGTTCTTATTTTGAACTAATCAAACAAGAGTAAGTTACAGTATTTTCAAAAATATAACAAAGCTGTATATATCATAATTATGTACCATTTGCTGTTCCAGATCATTATTATCTTCTATTAGAAAACCTCCACCACTGTCAATAATTCGTTGTCCTTGTACTTTTAACAATCTTTTATTTGACTCGCTATAATAATCATATATAATATATTATCAATTGTACTCAAGTATCTTTCAAAGTTTTGTTTATATATATACTCAGATAATTACCTATTTGCGTATGGATGTGTTACAATCTTCGATTTCTTCAGTAACAATGCTTTCTGACGATTTCTTTCAGCTCTATCTTTGAGCAGCTTTTCCATCTCCGTATTATCTCCATTTTTGGTGGAATTATTCTCTATGCTCACAGTCTCTGTAGTGGCCATTCTCTAATAAACTATACAAAAAATAAATTATGCTTATTAAATACTCATATATAACTATATATCCTGAAAAAAAGAAAATACATAATTATATCAGACTACATAAATACAACACACATACATAATTATATGACTAGTTTGTTTCCCAAGTAAACAAACAGGTTAACCTAAGTTTTTAATAATTATTAAATTAATTTTTTTATCAAATATCAGATCTATAGAAGAATAAACATTCGAATATTTATTTGGAACACTACATAACGAGTTGAAATATTGACTTGCAGCTATTAATTTTAAAAAATTTTACCTTCGGAAAATTTAAAAGCTTCAAAACAGGTGAGAAGATTGTCAGCACAACCTCAAAATCTTCGCTATTTGTCCTTTTCAGCTGCACTTTCTGCACTAGTACATGAAATGTAAAGAAGTAAAAAGATGATAATTTTCAATATTAATCAAGGTACAAATATAATAAATAAATTAATTAATATAGTAATAATATATACAATACATGCACAATTCCATTTTGTACAAAAATTAAGGAGTCATTAAAGAGTTAAAAAATTAATACATTACAGACAAAAACGAGGATTCTACTTAAATGCTGTCTCTCTCTGCACCTCAAAGCTGGCAAGCTGCTTTTTTTTGGTTTATTTGTTCAATGGGAACTACTCTTCTGATTTAGACCCTTTATTTACATCAAAGTAACGAGTCTAAGAATCGAAACATTCTTGGTTTAGTTCCTTTATTTCTAAAGGCCAAATATGATATTGTTATATTTGCCAGAGACATGTTATTTTGAAGCAGATAATCAACAATTATTTGTAAACATTATTGTAAACCTTCGTCAAGTTCCAATAATATTCGTATACTTCTATCATAGATGTTTACTTTGAAAAGGAAGCAGAAAATAAAACTGAACTTTTTAATTGACCTAATATGATTAGCAGGAATAAGAAATACATTTATTAAAATTGATCATAGAAACATATATTTTAATACTATTCTTGATCGTTAAGGCAGTATATTACAATGTCGCAAATAAACGTAAAAAATATTAAAAGTACCTAATTCCTAATATTTTAAGTCCACATCATGACGTCCGTATATTCTAATTCATAATTACGTAGCGAATAAATACACGGAAGCGTCATACATATATATGACGTCGACCAGTCGTTCCAAATACTTTCAATTTTTCACAAATACCATTATTTACAACGTGCACATTACATCTAGACGCATGTTACACCTAGACTTAGACTAGACGGATTGCTGTAGATGAATTAACATATCATTAGGGTGCGGAAATTTGCAAAGTTTCATAGAGAGCTTCTCGTGGAGATGCTCAGCATTACGTTAGCAATGTTTATCGACAAAACTATATCATGTAAAATACATGATAGTAATGTCACTCTTTTATTTCAATTATTTTAATTACAGAAGCTTAAAGGAACAGGTAAAGAAACAGAATTTGAAAAGAAACAATAGAAAAAGCATACAATAGGGATATTCCACATTAACGATATAAAAATTATTATTAAATTAGTCTCTCACACAAAAGCCTCAATCTGATTAACTTCACTTTTACATAAATTTTTTAATTTTAGTATTATAACACATGAATTTTTGAACTTTCCAAAGTTAAAAATGTGCAAAATGTAGGATTAAACAGAGTTTAGTTTTTGTGAGGCTCACTTATTGATAATTTAAACATCGTTAACGTGTGAAATACCTTTGCCGCTCGTGCATATTCTTTTTTTTTAAAGTTGAAATCCTCTTTGCTCATTTGTTCCTTTCAACTGTATTTAAAATAATAGAAAGATAACAATCGGAGCATCTCAGCACATGGTAAAATGAAATCTCAGGAATCTGTCGCACCCCGCGTGTTATATATTTAGTATATTACAATATATCGGCGGTCTCTGGAACACTCTCTCTCAACGTACGGAAGTACTGAGTTCGCGGATTACACTCGTCCAATTTGTCGTAGCGACGAAACCGCTGTGCCCGCTTTCCGAGCACGTTCGGCTAACGATAAATTGCACGTAGAGGATGACAACGTGAAACCAACTTCGCGTCTTCTACGTCCAGGACCTGGTTTTTTTTTTCTCCGCCGATACGCGCCTTCGCGCGAGGTCGCGCGTTCAGGTCTTCCCGTAAAACTTTCGATTGAGGAGATGCAGGAGCAAGTTCACGTTGACCTTCGCTCTGCCGAACATGTTCATGATTGATGCGCCCTCGTATTGCAATTGCAGCAACTCTTGTATGTTGATGTCGAGCTTCTCCATCTCAAGGCCCATGAATCGGCAGTTGACGACGAAGAGACCGCTGTGCTCCGTCGGACTGATCTCGAAGATAACGTTTCTCAGCTCCGTCTGCGTCAACCCGTCGACCTCCACCAGCACGCCTTTCTCCTGCAGCTTCCAGGCAGAATACTTCAGCGTCATCTTGGATCTCAGCTTGCCGTGCGTATCTTTCTGCAGTGCTTGATACGCGCGACGCGAACTGCAAAGAATCGCTCGTCATCGGGATGTTGCTTGTAAGAATCAACTTCTTCACAATATCACAGAATATTTCCGATCTTACAGGAAAACATCACGGTAATTGACAGATGATGATGCAAAAAGTTCGTCGCTCCACAATTAAATTTTGCTTTAATGAAAGTGATTTGAATCATGTTTTATTACAGAAATTTGGAATTCAGGAAACTTCTTTGCGCACCTGATGTGTCGTGACCCGATAGTATAATCGCTATTATTAATCTTGAAAATTATCAAATAATTTTGAAAATGCGTAATTTCATTTTGGACCTCGCTTAAAAGGCACGACGAGGCCCTGTTGAAGAGAAATCGGCGTGAAACATTAACGTACCCCTTTCCGGTGTGCAAATTTTCGAGGCATCGTTGTATGTATTGATTGTAGAATTCAACCTGCTCCTCGTAATACTTCGTCTTCTCTTCCAGTCGCTCTTTGGTCGCACGCAGCGTCTGCAGTTCCGTATCTCTCATGACACGGTACTTCTTCTTGTTGCAGATGTCCTTCGCTATGGCAGTCACGATCGTTTGATAGCCGTCCGCACGACTCACCCACCCCTCGAGTTCGAGTTTGTGCAGGTACGAGCGTAATTGCAGCTTGCAGTCGTTTACAGACGAGCTGTTGCGCGAGGATTTGGTGACGCATTAATATTTGCAAAGGACTTGAATTTCTTGACAGCTGCGCGAAATGTTGATGACACAAAGGGATCTCCGTAAAATACAGGATGTCGCAAAAAAATGTTACCACACTTGGATTGTTTATAAAGTGTAGATTATTTATGTAGCGTTTTACCAGTTAATAAATGTGGTAACATTTTTTTGGCGACACCCTGTATTTATAGCAAAACTCATTACGAGATACGTTAGATACGATATTAGATTTTAAATACTGACAAGGATAAGATGAAGATGAAGAACTCACCTCTCGCGAATAACGTGTAATGCTGGCGTTGCCATCGAGTGATCGTAAAGCTTCACGTACATCGGAGAACAACTGGTCTCTAAGGATTCCACCAAAGATTGCCTCTTTAGAAACGGAAGAACCGAAACGAGCAATTCTTTCGCTTGTATGAAAAGGTTGTTCAGATTCGCGTCGTCGTGTCGCGGCACTTGGTACTTGTTAGTCAACACCAAACATACCTCGGTTTTGCTATATCGCGGCAAATTCGCCTCGTATGTCGGTTGAGCTGCGGGGAAATCGGTATTGACAATATAAATATCGCATGTAGCAACACATCGCCGGTATCTGTATTTCGTTCTAACTCACATATTCCGAGTAACGACGCTACAGTCGGCGCCGGACCCAAGTCTTCCAGCAGGTCGTGCAAAGGGTCGGACTGATCAGGCGCTATCTCGTCCTGATATTTCAGCACCAAGTTATGTATGTCACATATTTCCTGCGAACCAAGTTCAAATTTAGTCGATCAATTCGCCGGTAAGATCGATTGCGCACACAGAGAGAAAGATTTCTTCGGATTTAATAGAATTTCTTTAATTGAAACAAATTTGTCTTTCGGAATGGAACGAACAAACAAATGTATTTTGATTAAACAAACAAGATCGTTTGGTTTCTTAAACAATAAGTATTTTTACGTCAAATAACATGTTTCTCTTGTATTTTTATCTAAACATTACAATAGTTCACAAGCAATAAATTATTTTAGAAAAAGTAACATCATATGTTAAAAAAGTATCAAAAAACTTCTTTGTCCATGAAATATTTGTTTTATTAAAAATTAAATATAATTTTCCTTAAATAATGTTTTCCATCAAATAACATGATGACATTGGCAAGATGATATTGATATTAAATTATATTCTTTATATTAAACAAACCCAAGTCAAACCCAAGTCAAATAAACACCTATATTACATTCAAGGAAATCTTTAGCTCCGTGTATCAGTTCATATCGTCGAGCATCCATATAGTTGACGTAATCGCTCACCTGCAGGGATATGCAGATCTCTGGTTTTTGTATGAGCGTGGCTTCCGTGTATTCGTGGATGTTGAAGTGCTCCTCGAGATCCTCCACCTGACAACAGTGCCGGAAGAAACTCTTGAACTGTTCGTGGCAGTCGATGATGAACGGATTAAGACATCCCAAATGCGGTGACTCGTCGCCGAAACCCTTCTTCGTGGAGGCGAACTGCAAAATCTTGGCAATCGTGGCCAGATTTCGCCTCTGGTTGCTGGACAACGACTTGTCGACCGGCAACGACACGATGTCAAAGGTATCGGGCGCCACGATCGCGGCATTGATGAAGTGATAGTAAATCAAATTGCCGACGGCTTTCAGAATATCCTTCTCGGGAGCTTGCGGGAACTTCTCCGTCAGCGAGTCGTACAGGACTTTCGCCATGTAGAGCATTCCATATGGTATCCAGTCGCGAGATTCCGTTATTTTGTTCAGAAACTCGAGAGAGATACTTTTCAGACCGTTTATTGTCTTTTCCAACACCCTGCTCACGTGAGGGAAACACAATGCGCTCTCTCGAGACACCGTCTGAGGCATGTCTTGAATTTGGCCGGATTCCATCTCCAACTGATTTCGCCACAGCTTGTATATGTCAGATGGACTCGTCTCGAGGTACAGGGTCCCGTCTTCCAGGACTTTTTCGATCAATGGTCCCACTACTTGCTTCAGTAATCCTTGGCCGCTCAACTGTTTCGCGTAACTCACTACCATTTCGCGCACAAGCGGCTTGCCGGTCAACACATCCGAAGGCTTGTCGCAGTTGCACCTGATCTCTTCCCTTAACGCGCTGCCGAAGAGCTTCAGCAATAGGTAATCCTCTCGCGTGTTCGAGCCGAAATTGAACAATATCAGAATGACGTTCTTCAGAAACAATTTGTTCGTCTTACCCTGAGGAGGCAAGTGCAACAATTTCGACAGGTATTGCGGATTCGTCTGCAACGCGTAAAATAAGTGCTGGTATCCTTCCAGCATCTTACGACCCTCCTTCGTCAGCGATCTGAGGCCTTTATGCGCTTTTATCATGATGCTGTCGTTTGAAACTCCCGTCTGATCCTCGGTCGTATTCTTCTCCTTCGCAAGAGTATCCAGATTCTTACTATGCGCCACTACATCCTAAAAATAAAAGTAATACACGTTCCAAAAAAAAAGTATATATTAATTAATTATTGGCAATACTAATTATTAATTAATAATTATTTCTAGTGGCTTCTAATATCTAGTGGCATTAAAACATCCGTATTTGGCTCCTCTTGACTGACGGATAATTTATCTTCCGTCATACTTCAAGATTGATTTAATTATTAATAATTATTAATTAATTGGTAATTAATTAATTGTAAATACACTCTAGATGTTTGGAGTTACCTGTAATGCTATTCTGTTCTGGATCAACAATCCTATTTTCACGTACATGCTGTCCAGCTGCTGCGACAGATTTTGATTGTGCTTTATACCCTGCACAACGTCGAGCTTTAATTTCTGAAACAAGCGGTTGTGAACAGAACTTGGGTGTATGCATAGAGATTCCTGTGCATTAATGTGAAATAAGTGACGCAAGATTTATCGTACTTGTAGCTCTAGATCCTTGTCGTAATCTTCCGCGTTGAAGCCGAGCACCGTCGAGAAATGTCGGACCACAGCGAAAGATGGCTTTTCCGAGTAAAGTAACGAATGAAAGGCTTGCCTAGATATTCGGCCACGCCACAGAGCTTGTATCTTTATTATCCGCTCAATGTCTTGCTAATGTCGGAATAAGATTTGACGAGAATAAATATAAATGTATATTGTACCGAGGAGCAATAGTTAGATTATTTGGTCAAAAGTCGAATTCAAAACTCACCTCGTTCATATATAGGCTTAATATATCATAATTGTCCACTATTTTAATGTTTAATAATTTGCTCTCGCTCTCGTGATATTGTAATATCGCATCTTGCCGTCTTCTTTCCAGAAGTTTAAGATATCGTTTACGTTGCATAATTCCTCGCCACCACGCTTGTATCATGACAACTTTTTTCAGATTCTTCTTGAATTGAGAGCGTATTTCGTGAACTTTTCTACGTAGCAAATTTCCCCGGATATAAGCCTGAAGTCTGGTAATCATCTCTTCGAATACGCTTCTTTCGTCCCATGTTTCGTCTTGATGTTTCCTCGATGTTGAGCCGATGTATTTAATTATTTCCTACGAACGTGCAGGATGAAGAGAACGTTATTTGTGACGTATTTTTTAATGAAAAATGATAGTGTATAATTTTTTCCGAGAGAAATACGTACTTTTACATCCTCCCCAGTGATATAGTAAGATTCCACGAGATCTGCCGGTTGATCCCACATGTACACGCCTTTGTCCATATCGATATAGGCTTCATTTCCGTTATCAGTGATGTATAAAACATATGAAGAACTGTAGATTTCGCGCTACAGTAATAAACAAATCATTATAATTAGATGATTGCGTGGTATATATATTTGTGAAGAAATTGACATTATTGTATTATTGTAATATTAGTCTTTTGTTTTCATACAGTTTTAACAAAGTATTAGTTCTTCTTCTTCCAAGGTGCAACAATTGTACAATGTAACCTTCATAAGAGCTTTTACCTTTCGCTTTTGTAACTGCCGCAATGACTGATGATACTCCTCATGAAACGCTTCATCGAGTGTACAACCGAATATTTGAAGACAATCGATCACATCTGACATATTGTCCTGTTTCACCGCTTCATTAATATCAAGCAGAAACATAATCACTGCAAACAAAAGCGATATAACACATGAAGATGATGAATAAAGATTTATGTTCATCACGCTAAGTTCCAGCTTAAAATGATGACTACGGTAAACGCATATTTTCGAACGTACTTTCTTCGACTTTCATGCTTTCCGATTTCACTATTTCCGTTATAGTTTCAACGTCATCTAGCCATAACTCAGATCCATCGGATTGTTTCTCAATTAAACGTTTCTTGAACAGCTTTAAATAAAGCGTCACGTCGTACGGAGACACGTGTATACCGAGCTTCGCATTTATCGTTTCAAGGGCCTCCCTCAAGCTGTCATAATCGTTCTCGATCACAGCCCGATTTAATCGTTGTAAAATCTCTATAACTGTTTAAATAATTGGTCAATAGTAATTTCATACCGTATGATATGCATACACATAATCACAGCCCGTTTTAATATTCTCGTTATACCTTCCGAGTTCTTAATGCATTGCGCATTTATCGAATCGATGCATATTTGAATGTCGCTGTAAGTTAATAAAGGGCACTTTAAGCTCCTCAGTTGCTTTTCGTGCCGAGCATTCACCAGTGCACGGGTATACTTCACTCTGTTCTCCTCGTCTAAGTCCTATGTACGTGGGTTCCAATGCTACGTTAAAACAGTTCGCGTTTCTATTCTTGCAGATAATCATAGATTATCGTTATACTTACGGATATACGTGCTTCGGCATTCGACAGCTTTTCATACACGAGATCTGGATTTCCCGTGTCTACCGCCTTGGAAATAGAGGCGATAGCGGTTAACACAGTTACACTGACTATTACATCCTCGTAGGTAATACCACCCTGTTGGAAAAAAACAGTTTTGCTCCTCGATCGTGTTAAATTAGAGAATTTTTACTTTACCTCCGATTCAATACAATCGTCTTTCATCTCCTCGTAGTACAACGGGACCGCAAATTTATCGATGCGATGAGAAATTCCCAGACAAGGGCTCCGCAAGATTTCGTAGAATTTCTCTTGATCAGTGTTTTGTAGTAAAAACTTATTTAAACGTTCCATAACTTCCTCTCCTGTAATAAATCTTAATTGTATTCGATATTGTTTGACAACCGTTTATAAGAATCTCTTTGAACGATACTTACGCTCACGACGTTGCAGTACAATCTCGTTTCCTTCGTCAATCGAGTTCTGAAGTAGATCTTGCCAATGGTGAATATTCTTGGAAAATATATCGTGCCATTCGTCGCTTTCAAATAGCCGCTTCAATTCTTTGTTGTATATTTCAATATTTTCAGGAATTATATTCTGGGTGCGCGTACAAGACAATATTTATAATATTAATATTACACAAAATTTGTAATGAACAGTCGTTAAATTCAGAAGAATATTTCTTATACTATACCTTGAGAGATAATGTCTGTGTCATTAGAGCAGATATTAATTGATTATCTTTACGATATGCAAACGAAACGATAGCCTTCAGCGCGCAACGAGCTGAAATATATTTCATCGTAATATAGCTATGTATCAGATACTGTTATATAATTATAATGATAATCAATATTTATTTTACACGTACCATTCACGTAATTAATGTGTCCTTGTATTTCGGCTTGCGTTAATAACTCATCATAGGCATCTGGTTCGTAACTATCGTTGAGAGACTGAACAATATTGTATAAGTTAAAAAATCAGTTGTTGAATCTTAAATGTAAAATCTATAAACGTGTAATTATGAAGTTATATAACTATAATACATACCTTGTTAAGCGTTGCCTCTACCTTTTTAGCTTTAGCTTCTGACAATGTCTTGGCATATTTTTCAATATAAGTAGGCACAATGTTATTTAATTGCGCTGCTTTACATTGAAGCGCTTGTAATATCATTGTGTTATCCTATAAACAAAGCAGTTTGTATTATTAATAATCAAATGTAAAAATTTGATTGGTGAATTAGGTAAAACGTGCATACTTTCTTCATCACGGCTTGATTAACTGCAATTACAGCTGCATGAAGAGTGGCAGTGTCAGTAGCGATATTGTTAGTTAGTAAACCTCCTATTTTTTGGAAGGCAGGCATTTGGATGCCATATTTTCGTAGTTCTTTTCTAACAGCATCAATTTCTTCATCTGGACAAAATACATAAAATATAGCATAAAAATACATAGAGATTCAATATTTCTCCTCAAAAGAATATTTTAACTATTTTGTTTTAATATCTGCAAATATTGCGTATATGATAAGGCATATAATAAAGTACAAACCTGTAAAATCTACTTTTCCATATAAATCTTGTATTTGTGGTGCTTTACCCAATTTAAATAAATGTGTACTAAGGGCATGAATGCAATATATTACTCGTGGCATATTCTTCTTGTCATATATGTCTGTTGTTTCTGGCTGAAATGTCTATAAAAGCAAATAATATAACATATTAACTTTTAACAAGACTATGTTTATATACCACAGTAATGTATTCTTTTACAAAAAATTATATTCTATAAATACATACCAATGGTAGCTGCGTACATTTTAAACATCTTAAAAAGTGGTTTATATTGTCTGTGTGACGGAACTGTAACCCTACAATTCTGTATCTACGCTGCTCAGAATCATATATCTTATTCAGTGGCAGAATATCAGGTGCCATAAAGTGGCCAAGTTTTGCTAGATATACACCATTGCGTAGATTCTCCTCCAATTCTGTTGTTGGAGGCAATACTTCTCTCAGACAAGCTTCCATCCATCTGTAGAAGAGAATTTTCACAAAAGTCAACACAAATGTCTTTATATTTTTTAAGGCAAATATAAAAATATAATCTATATTACTTCTTAGCTTCTTCCAGATGACAGAGATACTCATACGCTAACATTTTTTGACGTAGCACATCCATTTCTTCTGCAGATTTCCTGTCTTCTCCTTTAATATACATATATTTAATTATTTATTCAGAGCTTATACTTAAGATACAATCGATATAAAAATATAATAAGTTCAAACTATCTCTATCGTGTCAAAATATAGTAAGTACTTAAACTATCTCCATCTCTATCATGTCAATAAAAAGATGTATTTTTTTGCATTTTTCACAAAACATATTTTTGGCATACATTGTCATCCACTCTACTTCCATATATATTAAGCTATTGAGTAAAAGTGTACAACATTGTACACATATACACGTGCATAATTATAATCATACGCGTATATAAATATAAATTTATAAATTATTTCATAATCATCTATAAATTAACACTTGATGTGTAT
Source organism: Dinoponera quadriceps (assembly GCF_001313825.1). Taxonomy (NCBI): domain Eukaryota; kingdom Metazoa; phylum Arthropoda; class Insecta; order Hymenoptera; family Formicidae; genus Dinoponera; species Dinoponera quadriceps. Next base: position 1,071,807 of record NW_014556042.1, on the reverse strand, counting down.
TTTGAATTCAATTCAATGACAATTTCAGCTAGAGGTTCACAGCTGGCTCACAGATGGACAGGACGTATATTAACTATTAATCATTTTATTAATAAAACGATATACATATACAAATCGTTGGGATACTTACCTATTCCATTTTGCATGAAAACATCATTAGTATCAGTCATACTGGAAGAGAACACAAGTCCAAGTGTCACACGAAAAATAGAAAGCAACAGATGAAAAACATCAAACGATACGTTACATCCTATGGAATTTAAATTCGTCGTCTCGGTGGCAGCACTGGGCCCGGTAATGCCAAAGGTATACGACAGAGAGCGTACGTGGACGGTATCGATGTACTATTTGAAATATCGATACTCAGTTGCTGATTGTCGGTATTACAGAAGAGGTGTTATCAGAACGCCAGAACTCAAGGTAAAATTTTTTAATGGATTATAAAATATATCGAACAATATGTTTTTTTCCCTTTATTCCATTTAGGAAGAGGAGGCAGTATTGATTTAACAATAACAGCAGTTACAGGCAGGTATACCGAGTAAAAGGAAATATGAGTGTCAAGAAAGCATGAGAGAAGCGAGGCGAAAAGAGGGACGTGAGAATGATATTATTTTATGTTTTATTTAGAAGAGTTGTTCATATATGCAAAAATAATCAAACGTTAAAAATAAGTGTTAGTTGTGAAGTTATTAACGAAAAAATAAATTTTCAGATACAAAAGTAGAAGAGGTTTGAGAAACAGATACAGAGAACTTCGCACAGAATAGATTATCTGTTCCGATCCAATTCAAGATCTTATTTAAGATCCAATCTTGATAAGGTTATGATTAATCGAAGAAGGAAAACAGAAACAAAAGAAAAATTATGTAAAAAATGTAGTTAGCGCTTTCCGCTGTGCTGCTGGCAAATTTTCAACTGCTATATAACAATATTTCTCTGAGAGAAAGATATTTACACATATAAACTAAAAAAAATATATAAGCACATTTGTAAAAGTAGGATATATATAACATTATTAACGTAACAGTAGTATATTATTTTATCGCAACGCAGTATATTATATTATATTATAACGTAACGCAGTATATTATTTTATCGTAAAATCGAGACAACTCTTTTGCTTTTCCAACGTTTGTTGAAAAGAGAAAATGGTAGAGGCACGGTTCCATCAATTATTTCTTCGAATGTAACGAAATGAACATCGAAACGTTGCTAAAGTTTTCGTTCTGTATTTTCGTGTAGCCACGCTTGGTACGTGAGGCAAGGCATGGTAGAACCTGGTGGAACCTTAACGATTATGGAACTCTGTTATGGACACGGACGCACGCAAGCATGCATGCACGCGAGCAGGCACGCACGCATGCACGCACGCGGACCACGCACGCGGGAATTGTTGTTGTCGACCGTACGGTTGAACGTACGCACGCGAGCACGCACGTAAGCACGCACGCATGCACACTCGACTTCGCCTTGCTTAATGTAAGTCTGTACCGCCTCGTGGAACGATTTTCCCTTTCGACCCAACATCGTCTGTAGCTTTCTTACGATACAACGTCTCGTAAACGAATTCAAAGTTATAAGTTATTAATACTTTAACATCGTTTTCCTCCACACTCTCGTTTGAAAATCACACACGTGGATACAATTTTTATCAGCGTCTGACAATATTGTTAAATTTTCATATTATCTCTTCCTTTGAATATTAGGGTAAATCCTCTGTAAAGAAGAAAAAACGATATTAATCCCTGGAGATATATCATAATCAAATCGTAATATTTGATTCAGGGTTGTAAATCTTCAATAGATTGTTGACGATTTATTACTATGCAAGTTGAAGGTAGTAGCAACAATTGTTAAAACATTAAGACGATATTCCTATTTTGATAATTATTATTTTTGATATATATATATATATTCATCCACACACATACATATGCATATGCATTATATTAGATAGTGAATCGGTTCTATGTTCATAACATTTTTATTCACATATAACCGATTCGCCCATTATATCTTAACTAGCATTTTACTCTTGTAAGTAGTGATGATGCCGACTTTTGGAGTGGATTATCTGCCAACAGTGAGTGAGCGTAAAAATTTCATTGCGCATATTTCGTAAACACGTAAATCGGCAAACATATTGAGCATAAAGCCAATTCGTTGTCTGCATTTTAACCAGCACTTTGTTCTTGTACCGATGATATACTTTCGATTTTTTATCTTCCAAACTATAACAGATACGTGAGTTCTGTTAAATGTTCTTCATTAACACATAATTCCGACGTACTACGTCGTACATCATTCTGACGTATTACAATGTTTTGATTTTTGTTTAATTTCAAAGAATGGGAAATGTTAGTTTTATATTAATTAAGTCAGCGTTCTCATTTTTAATCGCGATTTTCTGCCAAACTAGTTGACCATCGGAATATTCAGATAATTAGCATACAAAAAAGGCATTTAACTTCTATATAAGTGTTATTTTAATTTTTTGCAATGGAATGTTAGTTTAACAAAGGTTGAATTTGAACTTGTGCAAAAATGGGTTTGTTTATGCGTTAATTTGTTTCATTGCTATTATGTGTACGACACAACGCATCCATATTGTGGATTCGCTCGATGGGACGCAGGTTTGAACGCTGCTTAAACGCTCCACATCGTTCAAAGTTCGCGCTCGAACTTTCAGCAGTGCTCAGCTACACTTTCTGCACTTGAAATTAAATAGCTACTGCTTGAAGTTTACCGATAACGAAAAGAAGAAAGAGAAATCGTACCAAAGTGCACAGGAAGAACTGAGAAGCAAATCATTCACAAATTTTGCCATATTCGCTAAAACAAATCGCGTTATCTATACTTTTCACGCATTGCTTTTTATATTTTTCATCCAAATTCAAACATACGGAGTCTGCTTGATCCAACCTTAACGTCTGCACTTCCTTTCAATTTTAGTTTCCGTCCTTTTCCTCCTCAACACGCAATACCCAGGTTCGCTCGGAGGGCAGAAAGTGCATATCGCCTACGGTCGAGAGGAGCAGACCGTTTCGCCCCGAGTGCGGCGAGTGCACGGGAGTGCAGGAGAAACGAGCAGAACAGGCGCGCCTCCTCTCCCGACTCCGCCGCCGACGATGTTTGTGCGTGCCTGGCACGACTGCCGTGCCACTGTCGCGCTCGCCGTTCCCGTCGTCGCGTGAGAAGACAAGGCTCGCGTTCGCCGCGCGACACCACGGTGCGATAGCGTCTACCCCGACACAGTGCGAGCGTGCCGAGCCGTGCCGTGCCTGCTGTGCTATCCCGCGCGACATGTCAAGTCAAATATGCCTAAAGTGGAACAGTTTTCTCAGCAATATCGCGACCAGCTTCGAGAGCCTGTGGGAGGAAGAGGGTCTAGTGGACGTGACTCTCGCCAGTGACGGACAGTGTCTGACGGCGCACAAGGTGATACTATCGGCCAGCAGTCCCTTCTTCAAGAAGGTCTTCCAGGTGAGGTCAAGATCGTGCTCGTCGCCGAAAACTCTCGTGGACGTGTCGTCAGTTCGGCGACGGCTCGTCCCGCTCGTCCGGGCACTGTCCACTTCGCGGTTCTGGCGGTACTCGCGCGTGTCACGCCTCGGTGAGAGACGTATGTACACAACAACGCGTTTGACAGCTGTCGTAGCCCACCGAGCGCTCTCGCGTCGCGAGGTTAGAGTCTGATTGGCGTGCTCGATTTCGGGGCAAACCGGACGATTATTGACCACGATTATCGGCTAATTGGCTCCCGGATTTTCCACTCGAGTGTATTCTCACGCTTACCTCGATTCTTGTTGTCAAACGTTGACGTATTTCTTACGTGGTGGTGCGCACGAAATATAGTCCTGCCAGAGAGCTGGTGGATTGAAACTTACCCTAATATGCCGAGATTTAAACTTGTTCTAGTGCTAATTTTGGTTAATTCGCAAGCTTACATTTTATTTCCCTCGTGTGAAAATAAAGATGATTCACTGCATATTTGCTATTTTAGTAGAAGATATATCGTTTATCTTGTATACATAACCAGAAATGACATAACTCTTGAGTGATTTCGTTACATCTATGATTTATACATGCTAGTATTTATGTTTCACGTAATAATATTATAAAAATGTTTTGTTAATATATTTTATGGAAATATGGATATATCAATATATAGTATTTTATAAATTTTTTAAATTATAAACATTACTTTGAGCCCATTTTTGTAATAATAACATTTAGAAAAATGGCTTTCCCGACAAAATAATATAAGTGGTTTTTATGTTTAACATATATTAATAATTTTTTGTTAATAATATGGTGTAAATTATAACTTGACAGTTTTATTTTCTCTTTTTTAGACAAACCCATGTCAGCATCCAGTTATAATACTTCAAGATGTACATTTTAGTGAATTGGAGGCACTACTTATATTTATATACAAAGGAGAGGTGAATATCGAGCAGAAGAACTTACCTGCGCTTTTGAAAGCTGCAGAAACATTACAAATTCGGGGTCTGTCCGGTGGAGACATCTTCGCGAAGGAGTCGTATAAAAGACTGGCTGAACTAGAGCAGGCTGTGGCCGAGGATGCACCGTTGACTAAAGAGGAGACACCTAAGAAGAAACAGAAAGTCAGCAAACAGCAGAATAATTCTATTTTGGAGAAAGCACTGACACCTAGAATACCGCAGTCGGAGAATACAAATGAATCCGCGGCGAGTGATCAGAGCGGGAAAGACGGAGATTACACGTTGCCCGAGACATTGCCCAACCCAGTGTATCATCGTTTGGAGATGAAAGTTAGTTCTGGAAGTAGTAGAAAGATCAGATAGAATAGTGACGAAACAGTCAGTCGCACGTTATGCGCATATGATTGTGCATACGATTGTGTGTACGAGTAGCGTTCAATCCAAATACATTTCAGATAGAACCATTGGAAATGACGGTGGAAGACATCCAGAAACGATCTCCGTTAGATAAGGACGCAGTGGAGAGGCTAGACACGGAACAGTCGGATGGGAATCAAGGTTAGTGTCAGATTGATCGGATCTTTCCCGTTGAAAATTGCGCGCGAATGTGCCTCACTTGGCGGATGTGTAAATAGACTGCTCTATTTACCCTTGTGTACTGCGTTTTATGCGTTCCTTGCGTTGGAAAATTGTGTATTCTTTGCGAAATTAGGCAACGTTCAGTCTCCTTTGCATTCTCATTGCCGTGTTGTCGCTGGCATCTCGATGTTGTAGTAAATACAGATCCGTTAGACCGGCTACTTCGGTATATCTTTTGTACATACGAGCATGTAGACACATACATACGCACACAGAGTATACAAAATATGCCGCACATTTTATCAGCCACCTCTTCCTACAGATATGTATATAAAGATGCTTCTTGGCGAAAAGTCTAACGGAGAACCAACGTTTATTGTAACTTTTTTACTTTCGACGTTGGAAATTTGGAAAAACCTAAGTTTCTTTTGGATATATTTTTTCCTAAAGAAAGAGAGATTTAAAGAGATACGTCGGGGAATCGGGATGTCTGTCGATCTAAACCCGAGAGAAGATGAGCGACTTTTTAAGTTAAGTTCGTCAAGGATACGTGGGAGAGGAGTTGCCGACTTGTGTGCAAAATTTGGCCAAATTAATGAGTTCATGTCGTATTCGCTTTCTCTTCGATGTGTATAGGGTGCTAAAATATTTTGACGGAGCGACTATGCGCAGGTAGAAGGAGTTGAACTGAGTAGAAAAATCCTTTATCATTTTGCAAATAGCACAAATTTTTCAATTATTAATTAAAGAAACCTCTACACATGGCCATTTTTAATAATTAATAATTCGAAATTTTGCGTGGTCATTTGCAAAATGATACAGGATTTTTTTGCTCAGTTTAACCCGTTCTACCTGCATATAGCCGCTTTATCAAAACTTTCCGGACACCCTGTATAGTTAGTTATTATTTGAAAATTTGCTGTTTTTATTATTACTTTTATTACAACCTTTTTATTTTCAACGTTGGAAATTTTGCAAATTCACGCTCCAATAGTATCACGCCGAAATTTCTTATGGAATTTTTCCCAAAGAGAAATTTAACACGTTCGCTGCCACGCTCTTCGGACATAGTTTGTTACCGCGCTCCAAGCACTTTCATTTCTACAAAACGTTAGTACGAGTTATCTCGTAGCTGGCTTATCAGATAGAATTTTGTTTTATACGCCAACTACGAGTAATCTCGTATCACAATTTCTCATTCTCAATGCAACTTGAGTTCAGAGTCAGAGTTTAAATAAAAATTTTCCTTTACGCTATGGCCAATAAAAGAAAGATAAAACCAAATATCGTTAGGGACTATAATTTGGGTATGCAGGCATCGATCTTTCTGATCAAATGCTTTCTTACTATCCCGCCTAACGAGAGACAATTAGATGGCCAAAGAAATTGGCAATATGCATTTTTGATATATACATCCAAAATGCGCATAAATTTTATAATATAGTTACTGGAAACTCAATGATTACGTAAAAATTTAGAGATAAATTTGTCTCAGTTTTTGTTGGAATGGATGAGCCTACGACATCACGGAATATCAGCAGGATTCGGGATCTACATTATTTGGAAATTTTACCACCTACAGAAAAAAAGAATCGCCCGACAAGGCCATGCAGAGTATGCACACGAAACAAACAGCGACGCGAAACACGTTATTATTGTCCTGTGTGCCAGGGAAAACCACCATTGTGCGTGGAAAATTGTTTTAAAGTGTACCATTCGTAATTTGATTTATAAAAAGATTGACTTTTTTCACTTATAGGTTTACAGTACAGTTAGTGTTGTATTTTACTAAAAATTTAACTTCTTTTCTATTACTTGTGCATTATATATATCCTATATAAATATATGTACATTAAAATATTGAAAAAACTTCAGAAAATTGTTTTATTTGCAATAATAAATACATAGTTTACACAACAATACTTCTTATAATATATTATACTTTTGCTGAAATTATTTTCCTTCTACCAAACCCCCAGATGTGCTCTCCGCTTTATTCACAAATCAAATTAACGTGCTTATACTACGGATTAACTCTTGCTTGGCATAGGAGGTCGGTAATCGACGTACGAATATATTCGTAGTTGGTTTGTGAGGCTCATATACCAACTATGAGTATACTCGTAGCTGGCAGCGAACGTGTTAAAAAAGCTCGTCGGTAAATCAAGATGTCGGTCCAAAACCGAGAAAAAAATACGCGACTTTAAGTTAAGTTCGTCAGGAACACGTAGGAGAGGAATTACCGATCTGTCTGCAAAATTCGGTCGAAATGACGAGTTTGAATTCAATGCGAGGGCCATATCGTATCTCGCCTTTTCTTCGACGTACATGGTTAATTATCATTTGATAACCCGCTGTTTTTATTGAAACACACGCATAATGCAACACGCAAAACTGCGTACACCGACGTTGTTGTCTCTGCGTGTCCGTCGATACGCGCTGAAGTATCGGAGAGCTTTTTCTTCGATACCGCAGCTCGTAGCTTCTTTCGAATTCTCTGTTCGCTTTCATCGCATATATATTCTGTTCCGCTCGTTTTGGCGTGTTTGGCCACGTTTCCTTTATTTGTTGCACCGCCGAGAGTACCGTGAGAAAGGTAGAAAGAAAGGAAGGCAGAGATTGCGTGCGCGAGTAAAGAGAACTCTATCGAGAAGACAATGAGAGCGACATAATTATCGCAAGCGGGCAAAACGGCCTCTCTCTCTCTTTCTCTCTCTTTCTCTCTCTCTCTATGGCTCATGAGATTACAGCGAAGACACTTGACGCTAAAAATCCGTAGAAAACCTGATCGTTCTCGCTCGATCAGTCGCGAAACGATTGTACATACACGCGTGTGACGGCTGTAATTCACGCCGAACTACGGCCGGTAATCGTCGCGATTTCCAATTTACGTAATACACACGGTGAGCCTCGTGAGAGACCGGACGTCGACTTGGACGTAATTCGGGAAGTTGATTCGAGAAACGAAGTCGACTTCGGTGTCACGCGTCGATCGGCGATGCACAAGCGTCGTATGTGCGTGCGTGCATGCGTGAGCGGCGCATACGTGAGATGGAAGATGCGTGATCGGTCCTTCATTATAGCCTCTTATAACGTACATTCGCTCGCTCACTCGCTCGTTCGTTCGTTCGTTCGTTCGTTCGTTCACTCGCTCGCTCGCATTTTCTCTTTATTGTGCGCGTAATGTCACGTGTGTGAGAAGGTAGCCCGTGTCTCTAAAGCGCGCTGTGCTGATGTGTGTGGCAGGGTCTGGGAACAGCCCTGCTGAAGACATTTCCGGTTTATCGGGCTTGTCCGGGCTAAGTGGATTCTCGGACGTCAAGCCGCTGCTTTACGCGTATCAGCAGCTACCTTACGCCGATCTTCTGCCGAGTCCGGACATAATCTCCACTTGGGCGTCCTCGCGGCCGATGGATCACCTGGCATGCGACCTTATGAAGATCCTCTTCACGCCGGAGGAGAGGATCCTCTGCAACGTCAACGGCAAGATGGGCAAGCAGCAGTTCGACAGCAACAAAATACACCTGATCCGCGAGGTTCTCCTGCACTTCAGCGGCATCGCGCCCAACAGCATCGAGTGGGAGGAGGCGTGGAAGAATTGCGTAACCAAAATCGACACTAGCAATAGGGGCTTAAAAAGGTATCTGTTTCAGAGGCGTTCGGTTTACACCCAATGACTAGGGCGTTTCAGGTCAGGGGTCAAACGGAAACGTTTCCACTGGCTAGAATAGGACCGTAAACCCTTGTAAAAAACCCCCCGTCGCCCCTCCGCCCTCTCTCGCCCTCTCTTTCTCTTTCCCCCCCTCTCTCTCTCTCTCTCTCTCTCTGTCTTTGTTGAGTCTGTTACCGCACGCGGAACCGTCGCGAGGCTCGTCCCTCGCTCGTTCCTCCTCGGTGTGAGCTTTCGCGCTTTCGCGTTTTAGGACGTTGTAAAAAAGATCGATGTAAGTAGATAGTTAGGTTCAACGCGCGCGCGTAGCCGTTAACGGGGGGAAGAAGGGACGGACGATCGGCCGGCCGGCGCGGGTTAGGGAAAATCGCGCGGAATACGTGCAATAGGTGTCGGAGCGAACGTTGCGTGCGCGCGTGTGGGCACGCTCCGATCCGCGAGGACGATTTTAGATTGTAGATTTCGGGGTGACAGGGTGTGATCTTAGGAGGCGCGTCGTAGATCGCGATCGAGAGTTATTTATAAATATACGCTTCACGTTCGTCGCACCGGCGGACGTACGAATAATAATTCTAAGCCTTCCTCGGTAGTTTCGTTATAATTTTCACCTTGTCGAAGGGGGCAACACCCCGAGGAACTTTGTTCGATCTCTCTCCCCTTTTCTCCCGTCCCTCTCTTTCGCGCCGCGTGTGCTTTAAGGAATCTCCCCCACTATCACCACCACCACCACAACCATTACTACTCACGACGCGCTCGCGAGAGCGAGGTCAATCGTCCAGCTGCCTGTGTACCTTGTTGTGTTTTTCGTATGGCACGTCGAATAACGTAACATTCCTTAACGTTTATTTGCGGTATATTCGTGCGAGAACTCACTTCGCCGGTAAAGACGACATGATATTATTAAGTCGGCGTATATCGGGGAAAGACACGCGAGTATCTCTGTCTCTCTCCCTCTCTCCCTCACCCTCTCTCTTTCCCTCTCTCCCCCTCCCTCTATCTATTCCCCTCTTTCACTCACTCTCGCACTCTCGGATATACACACGGATATCACGTACTCGCTCACGCATTATTAATACACGAATAGAGTGCGTGTGTGTATATATATATATATATATATATATATATATATACACTATATGCGGCACGCATTCGTTGTGCGTATATACGTCGCGTGTACAGGCTGTCTTAACATTCGAGAATGAGGAAGTTTTGGCGAGAAACAGTGGGAAAGCGCACGTTCGCGTGCGTTTGTAGATGCTGAATCTAGCGGAGAAGATCGCGTCGTTGTACGCGAACTTCTTCGCGGGTCGCCCGCCTTATCGCGCAGAGTGAAGCGCGCGCGCAGTCACTGGATCTCTCTTGTGTCCGAAGAGCGAGATTGGATTTTGGAATAAAGGGAGAAGAAGAAAATCCCGCTCACTATCATCACTCGCGCGTTTTTCAAGCACGGACTTCCACGCAGCGGCGTCTTCTTTCTGCGAACTTTGGGACATCCTGTATGTGCACGGGCATGCACGCGCGTACACGTACACGTACTCATTTAGAGGTATATGTATGATATGTATGTACGTATATGTACACGTACGAGGATGCGTGGCTCGGCCGTGTCGGTCACGGTCGTGCTGGTCACGCGCGCGTGCGCGTGCGTGAATACGCGCCGCGCGACCACGGCGGCTCTTCAATGTACACTTAAAAAGAAGGAAGAAAAGAAAACTCTGTAGCTCTTACGACAGGAATAGCGAATTAAGACATGCTTGTAGATTATTTAAATCGCCAGCGCGCGGAGGGTCGCTGTATGCGCCACGAACTATTAGGATATGTATGTAATGCAATGTAATTCGGATGAGAAGCGCCGATTAGGAGTGCAGGTGCGCGTCGACGATGCGACACTGCCGTCGTGAAAATGCCGAACGTCCGAGCACATCACGGACACGCTTTCCGCGGCGTATTTTCTCTTCCGTACTCACTCTTGGCAGAGCCGAGTCGTCCGGCACTTTTCGCAGCAGTTGTCGCTGCACGGAGAAAGGCGATTGGTTGAATTAACGTGACAAGGGACCAAACGCATTTTCGTTGAAGGAAACAGAATTTCTAGTTTTTATAAAGCTAAATTGGATTCTTAGGACCGGGAATTCTGCTCTCTTCAATTAAAACATATTCGGTTTGCTTATTGGCACGTTAACCCAGTAAACAAAAAATCATTAATACAATGTTGCTTTAATAATATTTTATAACATATAACGTTTTCAAATATGTAGTTCTTAACTCATTTCGCTCCTCTGTTTTTATGTAGGAACAGCAAATTTATCTATCTTCAAACATTTTTTATTTATGATAAAGATAGATTCTGGCCTAGATCTTCTTACCGAAATATAATTTAGACTTTTGCCTTTCAGAAAATATCACTTTGCCACCACTCGTCACTCCCCGGCGATAGGTGGAGATAAAAAATGACCTTGTAAAATATATCTTTTTAATTCATTGCCTCATCTTTTTAATTAATTTTTAATTAATTAGTTAAAAATAGTAACAAATAAAAAATTGAGAAGACAATGTTGAGGTATTATCAAAAGTTCAAATCGCCGAAAACGATGATTCCCGTTATGATAGGATTCGCCAGGTATCATTTAAGATTGATGCTCCTATTATTTTCCGGGGAAAACGGCTGGTTGGAAAATTCTTAATTTCAGATTTTTTTTCCGTTCTTTAGGTCTCAATTATCCTAAAACAGTACTTGGATTTCATAAATTTCAATATTTTTGCAACCCAATCCGAAATGGGTTAATATTGTATACAAGTCATTGTTAATAATATTTGACTAAAACATTAAAAATAATATTTCTACACTATATGATCTTAATATTTAGGAATATTATATCATCAAGTAACAGTTTAAAAACATTTACAAAATATTATGTCAATTGTTTATAAAATCCAACATAAAATTAATGTTTCTAAAGATTGATTTAATGTTTCTTGCTTGGGAATTCAACCAATCTTTTTTCTCCGTATGGGCATCCTTGCGCGTTTACATCCGCACCCCAGTCCGGATTAGTCCTCCTCCTCCGAATTAGGATATATATATATATGTTGCGAATACGTGCGATTTGTATCATTCTCGAGACTCGCGCGAAAGCGTTTGTTGATCTCCGTTTACTTTACTTCACGAGAAGTCGAGTCATTTTTATTCGGTTGCGCGCGATACGGGCGTCGATCATTCGAGTATACTGACAGCTTCGGATCGACGATTATTATTTAAATCGATACTATTGTAGACAAGACACACACGACTGGTCGCAAATAAACCTATTTTACATTTTTAATTGTCTCCTGATTTCCGACGTACCTGCCGAACGATCTCCGTTGTCCGTCGCATGTGTGATCCACGCGACGATATTAGACGATGTAAGAGACTGCATTTGGCGGTATTTGTCAGAACGACAGTTTGCTCGAGGATTTTCCGCGGGGAAACGTTTCACCTGTACTTCTTAAGTCACGGTTACCGCTTTAAGTCGACGCGAAAGATTGGAGTCGACGGCGGTGTTTATTGCGAGATATTATTGCTTTACGCAAATAGAGAGAGGAGCAAAATCAAGAGACCACAACTAGTACGCGTCGAGTAAGTTATATTTATTAGTTGTAGTTACTTATAGTATACATATCACCGATGTCACATCGAACGCATCGGTCAGTACTTGGTTTATATCGACATTGAGTTTCACTTATGAGAAAAACGATTCAAATGGCCGGCTGAAATTCTTTACAGGATCGTCGTCGTCGAAGCCGACTGTGACGGTGATAGCCGAGGCTCGCCACGCTTCTCCAGAACCACAGACGCGTCTGGAAGGAGATCCGATCGAGCAAAGTTCCCTGTGGGACGGCTCGAAACGTGCGGAGGATCCGTTGCCGTCTAATTTGCGGGGTCGTTTTCATGGCGAGCAAGCGTTTGCTCAGGCAGAGTCCTCGGGTTTCCTCGTGGGACACAGTGCTGGAGCCTCGCAGCCCGGCTTCCCCGCGTTAGCCGAGTCCTACGGCACGGATCTGTCGGAGGAGACGATAAAAGGTGGGCCGGCTTACCCACCGTTTCCGTGTCCTTTCTGCGACAGGGCATACACGAGCTGGGGCTTTCGCAGAAGGCACATAAAAGCTGTCCACACTATCTCGCCGTCCCTCAATTGCAAGTGGTGCTTACAAGTGAGTCTCGGGACCCTTCGCCGTTCGTTACGTAACAAAGTCGCGGTGAATTGTATATCGTTGACATTTCGTAACCCTTTCGTGACAGGTGATATTTTATTCTCATAATTTCTATCTCTCTCTCTCTTTCTCTCCCTCTCTCTCTCTCTCTCTCTTCAGGTCCTCCCCACTCACGCGGCCTGGAGACGGCACGTGATATCGGCGCACAATCTATCGGACAGCGACGCGCACAACGGTCTCTTGATCTTGGAAGAGGCGCATATGGTTCTGCAAATAGCACGTCCTACCAGATTGGACACATTGGTCAATATCATCAAGCAGAGTTCCCAGCAGAATAATAGTCACGAGACCGCTCAGCCGGACAAAGATTAGACGATCGCAAATCGAGCACGAGAGCACGCTCTCGATCTCGTGGACTCCTCGCTGCGAATTTGGTGCCGGTAAAACTCACGGATCTTCACAGGAAGCGAAAAAGAATTGTCACGCCCGAAGCTTATGCAAAATGATCTTCTTGTACTCGAGAATTTTAATTTATTAGAGATGTAAAATGTGTTTTTTTTTTTTATTCATATTTATACGTTACTTCAAGAGATGTTAATATATCCGTCCACAGTCATGTATATGTGTGTGTATGTGAGAATTTAAGAGACTTACGTTGTATTATTATTTATTACTTTTCGTTCGAATCAAAATAGCTGTCCCCGAGCAACTTTGAATGTATAAAGATATATGATAATGTAGTATTATCTATACGTATTCGTACTATATACGTATTACTGTGATGTATGCATCTGTTGTTGAAATAACCGTTTGAAAAACTGCTTAAAGCATCGTGATTTTTCCATATATTTATATACATTATATTTTATATACTTAAGTCAATAAGCATGGCCAGTATGTATATAACGCAAAGCGATCTATTTAACATCTTAATTTAAATTTTACCATCAAGTCACCGATGCGCGCGGAGTACAAAACATATTTCGGCGTATCGTGAGGGAGTAATCTGTTGTTTGTTTATTAAAAATGATATTAGTTTAAGAATTTTTATGAAGAGAAATATATCTATAGTATTTATATTGATATTATATATAACATGTTTTTATAAATTTACTCGTGCACGTTCTTCTCCGTAATGTTGCTTCAACATCATCATTTTATATTTTTATCTCTTACATTTAATTCAGATCTTGACAAGCCAGATTATTCTTAGAATATCTATCTTCTTTTTGTATTAATAAGGAAACTCGCTCCACACATTCTCTCTATTACATAATAATTACTTTATATCGATACATACTTCCTTATTTCTATATTTCTTTGACACTTTGTCATGAATTCAGAATTCAACGTTCGCTTTAACGATCGGCTGGTAAGCGAAACTGCCAGTTTTCCTAGGAATCGTTATTGCATTCGAAATTGTCGCTAAACTCTGATCAGATATCTCTTTCTTCTCCCAGATATATATTATAATCTTAGGTATAGCAGTTACAAAAAAAAAAGTTCAACTAACGAGCACGCTTGGAGTTAACTGATGCTTTATAGTTCAGCCACGTGGCCTTTGACAACAATGCCCGGTGCGATCTCGGTAGTGACGCTGTCACCGTCGTTGGCGCATTCCTCATCCCACGCGTCCTGCTTCGCGTACTTCTCCGACATGAGGATCATCTCGTTCGGGCTCCACTCGGGCGAACCTTTACGATCACCGGCGCTTTTGTAGGCGACGCACAGGTCTTCGCTGTCGCGGCGGTAAGGCATCGGCGACGGTGTGACGCTCTCGTACACAGGATTGCGTTTCATCGAGTCTCGCTGATGAGGCGTTTTCCGCAACATCGCCTAGAATAACAACGATCGATGACTCGGCTAGGTCTATTTTTTAACCATTGATATAACCGATGGATCGCGTCAATGGCTGTAAAATAAACCTGTGCGCACGTAAGAGGCTGCAGCGGGTATAGGAGTGTGAAACGGGGTGCGTCTCACCTGAAAGTTGAACGGAGGTGCGTCGTCGTTGTCGTCGTTGTTATTTCTGCGGCCGATCATCTCCAGCTCCTTAATGGCATTCATGCTGCAACGCGAGGAAGAAAATCTCGTTAGGGAAAGGGAATTATTCGTCGCGTCGGGGCGAGAATTCATTTCCGCGACGGTGACCACACCGAATGTTACTGTCGACGTTACGATTGACTCGATGACGATCCTCGAACTCCCAGTCTGTGATCTCATCGATGTCGTTTCTGTTTCGAATGTCCGACTCGTAGCTGTTGAAATTGCGCGCCGATGATTGCCCTTGATTGAACGGCTTCGGTGACGGCTGCGATTTCTTTCTGTACTGCGCTGGTCCAGTGTGATCGATGTTATTCTATACACGAGGTTGTATGTAACTTAAAAATTGTATCTTCACATATTCTTGCTTACAATGAGAATATGAGTCTTGAATTGATACTAATTTTGTTCTGCGTATACAAGTTCATTTACACGAAATGTCATTTTGCCGCGAACTTACGGAACAAGGAATTTGAGAATCAAAGGATTGCGTGGAGCTGTATCTGCTCAGAGGCGGTTGATAACCGGGGTTGTTGCTGTTGCGGCGGGATAGATCCTCCGGTGGACATTGAACGGGGACACTCGGATCCCTGGTGAACGGAGTGTTGATCAAGCTTTGCTCCCCGCCGACTGAAGCGCGATGTAGAGACATGCGATGTGGCGAATTGGTCGTTTGTACCTCAACGTCTGAAGGAGAGAATTTCATTGCTTGCCATATTCCTTGTGATATTCTGTATCTGACCGAGTTCATAGGTATCTTCCTATCTCGCTCTAGATATCTAGGTAACTATCGAAGAATGACGAGACCTCGACGACGTACCTCTCGTATGAACGTTGCTGTTGGCCCATGGTACGGTTTGCCTGCGCAACGGTGCGTCCCACGGCTCGTGCTCGTCGTCGCTCACCGACGACACAGATCTGCGATTAACGTCTTTCTCTCAGTCGATCTCATAAATTCCCGAAGGGTCCTTCGGGAGACGACTCCTACTTCTTCAACATAGACGGCACGATACGCACAAAAAGACAGAACTACGCGTACGGAGTGTACAGGGAGGAAGGTGGGGAAATAGCAAGAGAAACAGAACAGAACGGATCTGCGAGGGAAGTTACCGTACGACTCTGTGCGTGCGTTAATATTATCCGGGTCGTGTAAAATAGGGTTGCCGGCCGTGTGTGTTTGTGTATTCCCGATTCTCAGGCTGTTGCTACGAGCAAAGGTCGAAGGTTGAAGGATACATTAGGCGCGACTCACCCTGTACGTTTCATTTTCTCGCTCGAGGGGTCGTTCATGTAGCTCGTATCGAAGTATGACAGCTCTTGTTGCATGTCGAAGGGTAGTTTGTACACCTGAGGTGGCTTCACTTCGCTTATGTAAGCGTCCACCTTAGCGCCTGGGTCGACCTTCTCGAGAGGTACCCGATTATTCATGCTCTCCAAGGCTGTCATTATCGATTGATTGCATAGGTGAACCTGCCATCGATATTCGAAACGGTATACCTTTTTTTTTCTATGAAAAAACCGCTCAAGGCTTGAATATATCTTAGTAATACCTGTTGCGATAACTGCACAAAGTCTTGATAGCGGGCTGCACGGTACCGTAGGAGGACTTGGAATATGCTCTTCGATCTCCACTTGTTGCTGTAGAATTTGATGAAATCCTTCGTCTCTTGGCTCATCTCATTCTTCATCAATGGGCTTATTTCTTTCCTCACCATGTGCCCTCTGTACGCTGATAAGTACGTTTTCATTAAACGTTTCATTTGCATATTAAAAAAATTTGTTCTTTATTTATTTCATTCATTTATGCGAAAGCTTCCCTTTGGTACACATAATTATAATTATTTAGGAGAAAAAAGATATATGTACAGATAAAATTCTAAGGAAACATATAAAAGGAATAAAAAGTTTTTTTTTTATAATGATAACTTTAGATGAAGACAATGACATAAAATAAAATTCAACTGTATTATTAAAATTATTCACAAGCAAGCATAATCTATTGATTGGTTTAAATTCACCATAAGATGTACGGTGCAATTTAACATGGAAGAAATGGATATCTTCTAAAAGGCCCAATGGGAATATTAAATGCGAGTGCCCTTCAATAATTCAGGACAATCAACCAGACTTCTCAATATTTTAAACAGAAATAAAAAATCCGTTAGCATTCTTCTATTATTCAAAGATAATACACCCTGTATCCTGTATAATACTCTTAGTATATAAGAGACTTTTATTTAATCCCGATTTTATTGAATCGCCTTTTCTAAAAAAAATTAAGAATCCCTACAATTCGGAACAAAGTGTGATTCGTAGTTTGATCTCGAAAATACGCGATCGTCGTGAATGTCGGGAATTATTTATCGTCAAGAATGCATCGTTGCGAAGATTGGGTAAAACTCAAATCATACGATGAATGTTGCTTTTAGTCACCCACCTTTCTGTATCATCAGTGCCGCTTCATCCTTCGTGAGCATCGAATTTTTCCTCTTGATCGACGTTTTTTTCACTGAAGCAATGCAATCGAAACGCTGAACGACTTACAGGAGCATTGAAATCGCGAGTATACACGTAATATCGAGACACGAATAAATAGCGGGGCAATTTCGTCGTCAGTTCGATTACATATTTGCTCACCGATTTCCTTCTTAATGTTGGTGATCTTCGAGGCGATGTTCTTGCGCGCCAGGAAGGCGCGCATCATACACTGCACTTTTACGATCTTCCTCACTTGCGTCTCGTACAAACGCGACAGATACTCCTCGTTGTAGTACTTTAAGAAGACCTTAGTCTTACCGATGATCCAGCCCTCCATCTTCAACCTGATCAAAAGCAGCCGGCAGTTGTCTTTCGTCATCTCGACTGTCTCGTTGAAATCGAAGGCTAGAAACTTGTACCTGCAATTAGAAACAATCGTCCGTGCGTGAGCTTAACGCCGAAGCCGGTGAAATGTTTCCGTAACTCGCCGTAACACGTTCGATTCGATCGTTACTCCCGCATTAAAATACCTTCGGAGGAATTCTTGAAAGGATATCCTACAGGGATAACCGCGTTGCCTAGCTTTCGCTGTATCCAGAACCGCTAACGCTCTGATCTGCTGTTTGACGACATCTTGATAGAAACCACGAGGAGTGTCCTCGAGATCGGAGCGAATGCATTTAACGAAATGCATACCACCACTTCCTGCGCCCACCGCGAGATTCTTCAGGATCTCGAGACTCGTAGCTCTGAATATCGACGTGCACGTTCGCATCTTTCGCGTCTGCGAGTATTGTCCCCTGGACGCAGTATTGTATCTCTGTTGGGTTTGAAGGAAAAACAAGACAAAATATTTCTAACTTCGAAACTATCGGCGCCTTGAAATATCGCTTAAGGAAATGTCAGTTAAAAGTAATTTAGAAGGTCAAATAATTCTTTGCTGAAGCTCAAGAGCTATCAACTATTCTAATTGGGAATGCGATTTCGCATATAATCATCGTAGTCACCTACTCGAAACTTCGAACATTCCTGTATGAGAGCACTCCACTTGTTCCTCGACGTTTCTTCCATCGTGGCGCAATGTTCCTGAACGATCGTCAGGTTGCCCGACTTGGTGAGTTTATTGGTGAACATCTGCTTGACCGCATCGCACGACGAGAATCTCATCATGCCGATCATCTCCGGCGGCACGAAATCCCGATTCTTGCTGGCGATCTCTCTGGCGTCATATACCAGTTTTCCGGTGTAATGGGCGACTGTGAACTCGTGCGAGCCCACCGGTTTCACGTAGATACCACGCTTACGCTCTCTGATCCTCTCGAGGATGTACTGAGCATCCTGCAGTTGCCGCGAAGCGTCGTCGATGATATGAAAGAGGCCGTTCTCCTTGCTCATCAATTGATCGATCGCTTCCTTGTTGTCGTAGAAGCGCAAGCGTTGCATGGGTACGTCTTCTTCATCCTGCTCTTGCTGAAGCCACGGTAAGTGAGAAATGAAGATATTTTGCAAATTTCTTCGTCAATTTTACTAAAAAGACGTGTTGCAGAGTTTAACGGTGTCATCTCCGTGAAGGACTTACCATTTCCCAGGCGAATACTCTTTGATTGTAATGGTATTGCATTTGCTCGTTCATCGTATTCACTATCAGCTGTTCCAGTCGATTCACCGAGAAACATTCGAACCCGAAGAGATCGAGAATGCTGATGGAATATTTATCGCCACTGGAAATTTGAATTAGAAAAATTAAGAAGAGATTGCTGAACATCTATCTCGGGACTTATCCTTTTTTACTCAATGTGCGACTTTCAAAAATTTCCGTGTAACTTACTAAAGGCTACGAGTCATCGCGAGCTTATAATTAATGTTATTGACTATCCAGTCCACCAAACGTTGGTAAAGAGTATTTGCCAAAACGTCTCGTGCTTCCTTCGCTTCTTCCCAAGTGTGCTTCCTGCGCATTGCCGATCTTTTCACGATTAAGCAGTAATTAACGAGAGCCCAAATAAATTTTTTCGGGTCTAGACCAAGAAGCTCCGCCACTGTAATTTGAAACAGCAACTCATTGATCCTCTTACGTTTACAGATCAGATAGATTCTGGGAAATGCCTGGTAATATTGAGAATTTTCGGATTTGATTGTTTACCTGTGTCAGCAGCTTCATCGTTGTCCAATTCAGCTTCCCCGTTATTGCCCTCGACGAATCGAATTTCTCCAAGAATCAGGATAGCTGCGAGGACTTTCCAAATTGTCTCGCACTGATCTTCCATATCCATAAATTTGAGATCCTCCATAAGTTCCTCGAATTTGAGTGCGTTATTCTGCGGATCGTTTCGTATTTTGAACGCTCGTTTCTTCTCGGTGCTCTTGTCGGTTATTTTGAGGTATCGAAGCCTTCTTCCGCTTGGTAGGTTATATATATTTAATTTCCCCGACGCCTGGAGGCCGTCGTAGAAATAATAAAAGGCGTGGAAATTTGACTGATTCCTAGAAAAATAATTAATAATTATTATATGAAATATTGTAACGCGCAGTTTCAAGTTATTATTCTTTCTTTTTACTATTTTTTTTCATCTTATATTGTTTGATATTATTATTCTATTACATCTCTTGAATTTATTATTTTCATTATTTTTAATATTATTGTTTAATTAATTATTTCCTAATTTCTTGTGCTGTGTAATAAGCTGATCGTAAAGAACGGTTACCAGTCTACACGCCTATATAGAGACAACCTGTTATACATCGAAGAATAGAATGCGGCGTATCTTTTGGCGCTCAATACTTCGGTTATTGAGCGATTTATTAATAATCTTCGATACATTAGTATGATAAAAATAGGCTTATCGATAAGTACCTGTCGCGAGTGGAGACACGCCACTTTTCCAACTGATATAACCAGAATATCGCGCCCGACACTTTGCCGGTCGAGCCGAAGGTCGTCTGCACCTGTAAGATGCATCTGGTAGAGTTGGCGTTCAGCGGTGTCGACGCGTTCGTGAACGCTTGAATTATTCTTATAGATCGCATTATTCTCTTTCCGGTGTCTTGCATGCCCTGAAAGAAAAAAAAGGGGTTTGCGAACAGGTCTTCTCGTGATTCTATCGTCTACGTCGCCGAACGCGCGCGATGAACTCACTTTCCCGAGGAACGTGAGGTGCTCCACCAGATGCAGCATATTCGTGGTTTTCCCGGAATTGCTCTCACCGGCTAATAAAATGTGTTGCGGTTCTTCGTTATGCATCACATCCTGGAATGTGCTGTCCGCTACGGAATAGATATGCGGAGCATTGTCCGATCGCGACTTGCATTGATACTTCGCGTGATGCTCCAATTAAAATCATATTTAATTATTCGTCACAATTTAATTAAATTATGCTCATAATGATGTAAAATTATTGCAGTCTCGTTATGAAGCATGTTGACAGTTTACTAAGTTTTACTCTTTTTTTACTCTTACGTCTTTCGTTTCCTTCTCTTACGTCTACAGAGTAAAAAATTTCGTGTTAAATGGCCCATTGAAATTTTGTGTTACTTTAATGTGAGGAATGCGTTAAAAAGTACACAAATATAACATGCTGACAAAGTGAATGTGTTAAAGTGACACAAAATTTTAGTGGACTATTTTTAACGCAAAATTTTTTACTGTGTAAATATGATTTCACATAAAATTTACGAACAGATCAGAAGCAAAGAGATTGCTATAATTTTTCGCATTGAAGATCGACGAAACTATTTATAATCATTCTGCTAATTTGCCGTGATCTTCAATATCGACGTTGTCTCGTGAGCTAACGTGAGATTCACCATAGCGCTATAGATATCATGTTCCTCGTTTGGGTTGAGTATCAATAGAACGTCTCCGACGAATGTGTGGTATTTGCCCCGCTGTAATCTTTCGTTAAGTTCATTCAGGATCACGTTTTCCGTCAGGATGTCGAGCGCCGCGAGATCTTCCGTAAGCATATGCTCCTGTGGTTCGTCTTGACGAGTCTGTCGAGCAGAGGGAGTCTCTCATTCAACAACGCATTGTCGGTCAACAATTTATCTCGTTGTTTTTTTTTCGTCACTACCTTCAAGAAGCTTTCATGAACGATCGACTCCATTTTCCTTTCTTCTCTGCCCTTTCCCGAGACGTCCATCGCCAGCGTTTTAATCTCCTGCGTCAACTGAAAATCCACGTTGTGTGTTCTTGTAATTTTGACGTTCATAAATAGGAATTTACGCCGACTAAATAAGGTATTTGCGGACACCGAAAGTAAAGTGATATGGAGGCTATTTATCTAAGACGTTGCTGGAAATTTACAATTAACAAATGACGTTTTATGATTTTTATCAATTTGAACCAATCATGAACTTCCTTTTTGCTTATCATGTTATAATTTCAACCAAGAACAATCTTGTGTGCGCGCCATTTTATGAATATCCACATTATCTTAATTTCATTCTAAATATGAATTATTCATGACGCCTTATATATTATTTATTTATTCTGTCTTCACATAATCTTGATTTTAATTTCATTCAAATACTCTGTAATACTAGTAATCAATCAGCGACTAGTTCTTCTTTTATGTATCCTATAAAAGGTTTTTCCCGTAAGATTATTATTATTATTATTATTATTTAAGAAACCGCATATTTCTAGAGCCCTGGCGAATCCAGAAGCTGCAGGCAATCTCTTTTCGTATTACCGCGCAACGATCTGTCGCCATTTATCCGTAAACTCGTCCTCCTGAAAAATCACAGATTACCGGGTAATCGTTCTTAGGCAGCTCCGACAAGAAGGGATGATCCATGATTTCCATCATGCACGGTCTGTTCTCGGGATTCTTCTCGAGGCATCTGAAACGAAACATGATGGCGGTGTGAGCTGTCGCGTCGCTTTCCTCGCGATAAAGAGTAAGAGATTTTCATATCTGGCCGGGGTCACGTACTCCGAGATGAAGTCGTTGAGATTCTCCGACCAGTTGGCTGGCCGGTAGAGCGTCGGCGGCGGATTCCGGACGATCTGGAAGAGCGCTCGCGTCGGATGCATGTCTTGGAAGGGCGGCTTGCCGTCGGCCAGCTCTATCGCCGTGATGCCGATCGCCCATACGTCGATCCGGCTGTCGTATCCGCCGTCGGCCCTGTTGCCCTTGCCGGCGACGACCTCCGGCGCCATCCAGGACGGCGACCCTATGCAAGTGTGTCGCCTCTCCAGCTCGTTCTTCATCGTCTTAGAGAGCCCGAAGTCCACCAGCTTCACGTCGCCTTCCTTCGTCAGGACGATGTTGCTGCCACAGATGTCTCTGTGGATGACGTTGTGCTCGTGCAGGTGGATCAAAGCCTGGACGAAGATAGAAATACGTCGAGAGAACTGCTTTGCGAAATCAAGAAGCTGTCGTTGGTGTTGTTGTGATGAGAACTCGAAAACATAATTTTACATTGATAGGGGTCTAAAAAAGACCGAAACGATTGTTATTCATTTCAATATATGACTACTTTAAAGAGAAACAACATTTTGTGTCCAACTCTTATAGTCTTTCCAATCTTAAACATCGATCGTATCGATTTTAGAGCCTCGGATTCTTTTTATTCTAGCCCTTTTATTCGTTTTTCGTTGCTGTCGTCAGTGCTTGAAGGAGGGGGCGAAGTATGTTAAAACAGTGGTTGAATTGAAAATGTCTCCACAGAGAACTCTCGTTATTATCGTGTCGATTTGGCGGTTGGATGAAGTTAACTGGCTCGATTCTGAAGTTGACAAGCAGGAAGTACATTGTCAAGTGCATTATAAAGATTATGCCGAGTTCTCGCGGACTCTGGACTCATGCGAACGAACTCGAGCTAGAATAACGCGCAATGGAACATATACGCGAGACACGAACGATGCGGAAGAGAAGTTGCTAACTCGGCACCTTCAGCGTCTTGAGAGAATCGTCTTTATAGATTTACTGCAAATTGAACGATCTATAATTTGCGGCCGACCGTGCTCACGGCGCGTAACAAGCGCGGGTCAGCGAGCGGCTCCGTTCGTGTGGCATGAGCATGAAATCATTAATACCCGGCTCATCGGAGAGCCACGTTTCAAAGGGTATTCCGCACTCCGGCGCCGTTCTCTTTTAAAATTGCCAATCGTAAACGAAACATTTCTCATTGATCTTTAGCAAATTCGTAACTCGCGTTTAACGAACTCCTTTCTCCATCTCTAGCGAATTCATCGACTAATTTTCAATAAAAAAAAAACAAATATTGTAATGTTTCTTCTCATTTTAATGTAAATGCATATTTCTTCAATTTCCTGATTGTGTCCAGCTAGGCGACTTCACTACCGGAGCGATAGCAATATATAGGTAGTGATTGTGTTTCCATAACAGCAACATGGCACAATAAGAGGCCGTTCAACAATTACATCACGCTAAATTTGGATATTTGTTTACCTCTGCTCCCCTTTGTCATTGTATTTCGTCATAAAGTAGTTATCTTCTTTCAATATTACGTGACATGTGGAATTATTCTCTTCCCTCCCGCCGATACATAAGTTAATAAAATGGCTTATAACAATATTGTGGATAATAATTATTAACACAGAACCATGCCGAAACTTAAAAATTTTCGCCAAACGTGTCACGAATGCAAACAAACTGACGTCACGCAAGCTAATAGACCTCCCTTCCCCCCCCCGTAACATGATTGTTGAACGGTCCTTAAATAAATATTTTGTCAGACAGCGTAATCGACGATCTTCCACTTCGAGAATGAGACGCAAAAGCGAAGAATCGCTAACGAAGCCTCCTCATTGACCGGATGACGCGCAAGAAACCCGGCAGGCAGGGAAACTCGAGGGCCGAGCGAATTCTTAATTGGCGGATAAAGATCCAACGGGATGTAACGGTCACGCAGAAGAAGAGGAAGAAGCTCAGCGGTAGCCTCCATTCGTCTCTCGTTCCTTATCTCTTTCCCGTGCTCTCTTTGTGTTTCTGTTTCGAGCTCTGCGCGTTCGTCGCGCGCGCGCACCGCTCTTCGCGGGCATTTATTTCGCGTATAATTTGCCGGCATTAAACGTCAGCGTGGTCTGATTTACCGCACGAGTGACCGTGGACGAATCGCTACCGGGCTCGTGGAACACGTATCCACTAGGATAAGGGGCAGACGGGGGAGAGGTGAGTAAAGGAAGGAAAGCGGGAGACGGGGGTTGCGTGCAGTTTTCAAGGTGGAGACGCGGCGTGGGCAGCCCTGGGAGGCCGGCGGGGAGCCCCGGGCCCCTTCGGTGGCGAAGGGCGTCGGATTATGCGTGCACGAAGCATACCCCAATGCTGGACCCACATAATGATTTAGTGACAAACTGCCCGGATCGTAAATATTATCGCCGTGAGCCATGAGCCACTCGCGGCAGAAAGAATGCCGGGCCCATTACGCACGTCGTGCCCTTTCGCCGCGCTCCCTCGGGGACCTCTGCGGCGGGATAAGTGGATTTCGAGGGGAATATCGAGATTCGAGCGGGACGGAGGTTCATTAGCGACAGAGTACATAAACTTTGGGCTAGACTCGAGAGAAAAAGAGAAAGGGAAGGAGAGAGAGAGAGAGAGAAAGGGTGGAATAAATCCTTAGACATATAAGACAGACTCAGCATACCTTTGGCAGAACTGAAAAAGAGACAAAACGTCGGAAAATTTTCTCCTCTTTCATGGTTAATCATTAAATTGATAGTTTTGTAATGGCAACTTTTAAAGTTTAATGATTAACCGTGAATAGAAAAAGATGATTTTTACATTATCATCAAATTAAGCCTAAACCACAAATTAAAGCAGAAAATGCAAAACCTGATCCTATGAATAAATTTCGAGAGAGCGAATCGTCGGATGGACGACTTTTACGATTTTATGGTAATACAAGGGAGTGCGCAGTAACAAGTAACGTTGTCGTTAGAAGTCTACAATTATTTCGATCTACCGTATCGTACAATCGCGGTCTGGCAGCGCGCGACCCTTATTATAGCCCCGGGATTAGTTCCGCTCCGGGTATATACGAGTGATAGCAGATAAAGGGACAGGTAAGAAACGCGGCGAGCATTATGAAGGGAAAATCAGTGACACACGAATCGAAGCGGAAACGGTCACTTAGGTTTCATCCTGTGGCGTGCCTCGACCATTCGCTTTTTTCGAGATTCTCGTCTTCATTTTTCCCTCTTCATGAACGCACACGTGAGCACACGTGGACATCGTGTGCGGGGCTGCTTCTTAGCTCCGTTGAGAAATGAGCACGATATCCTCGCCAATTATCCGACCTCCTAGGAGAGGCCGGAATCATGGGAGGTTGTATCATTGTAAATAAGCGAATCCGTCTGCCGTGACTATTAACTATTAAGCTAAAATCGCAGCGGACTACGAAATGGAAGGGCGTTTAGCTATCTCTTTCTCTCTCTCTCTCTCTCTTCGTATCATGCTCTCCACCTTGACCTTCTCTCTTTTCGCTGCCTCTTCGTCTTCTCCATCGCTTTCGTTTTTCTTGCTCGGGCATTTGTCTTACATTAGCTCGCCTCGTTCGCGTCATCCGCTTCCGACTCGCTTCGTACTTGCTGCACGCCAGTTCTCATCTTTTCTCGAAACTCGCGGAAAAATTAACGGCACGGCTTACGTTTTACGATTCGTCGTAAACAAGGGTAATATTCAATTAATGCGGCCGTTGAAATTTATCGCGACGTTAATCGCATTGCCCCGTTAATGCTAATAATGATTAAAGCGAAAAAAACGAATGTTCACGCACTGGATATGAACTTCCCTGATTCGTTGAGTTTGCCCGTCTTATTACGGTAAATGACGCGGCGGTATCATCTTTCGAGTTCATTAATTTACTCGTGCACACATAAAGTTTCGATCGGAGCATCGACTCAAGTACATAATTATTACAATAAAATGATTAATTTAAATTCACGAAGTCGAAGTTAAACCTGCTTCATGTGTGTATCGTCTGTGTTAGAAGATGTACGAGATATTACATTCGTATAAAATGCTCCTGAATAATAAAAACTGGTTATATGTAGACGATTGCAATTTACCGACACTATTCTGCGCGTACAAATCAACATCGTAATTGCGCAGTAGAAAATATTGTAATCGGAAATCGGAATCGAAATCGGAAAATATTCTAATAAACGGTGAAGCGAAGCTGTTCTTCCGTACAGTCGCGGGCAAAGACAGTTGTCTCTAAATATTTCCTAGGCAAAGTGATATAAGAAATTTCGAATTTGGAATATCATTCTAGATATACGTGCATACTGCTGATTATTCCGTGAATCGGCACACGGAAAAAAAATTGGTCTTAAATCAAGAAGCTACTTTCATATGTAAGCAAGAATATCATAATCTTCATAGAAGACTTTTAGTCTTGATTTGATTGGATTTATATTGATGAAAGTTACTTAAATTCAATTCAAGACTAAAAGTCTTCTAAGAAAATTATAATATTCTTGCTTATACACAAGAATATCTGCTCTTGATTTAAGATTAATTTTTTTAATTAATTTTTTTCCATGCATATTCCAAAGTAGCAGTTATGATGCACGTATATTCGAAAATGATGCGCCTAAAGCAGGCTTCACACAATGTAGCAAATGTAAGCCAACGTCGGAAATTATATCGATCACATGTATTATATCAAGTTATTTATGTTATATTACATTTTTTATATATTATCACGTATGTTACATTCGCCCAACATATGTGATCAATATAATTGCTAAGGTTCGCTTACGTTTGCTTACATTTGCCACATCGTGTGGAGCCGACTTAATTGGAACTTTCCGATATTATGCCTCGAGATTGGGACAATCCTTCTGTCCACGACTGTACCCGCAAGCCATATTCGAAATTTCGAGTTACGCGGCGACAACTTCACGCCGGTACACGAATCACGTTAGTTCTGTTTAGTCTCGCGGCGCGTCTTAACCGGCTCGATGTGGAATGATGAGCGATCGCCGTATACCGCCAGCACGCAGAATCGTGATCAGTCGCGTTATATCCGATCAATATGCATTCGTGCACTGACTGAGTAATAAGTGAGTATCCGGTACGCGAGTAATAAGTAAGTGCAATAACGAGTGTCCGGGGCAATGTAACGGTCGACGGCGGCATCGACGGCGATTTGTGGCGGTGAGTGATTGAATTACTATTCATCTTATCCTCCAATCATCCTGCGCCACTTCTGCCTTCTCTAATTATGGCTTTGAGCTCAAATAATCGCGCACTGAAGGTTACAGACGCGTCTGAACGCGTGTGTCGTGTGTGCGTGCATGTGTACGGGGTTAGGGCGACATATTGCGTGACGTATGTCGAGCGTACGAGCAATTCGAGTTACGCGTCGGCAACTTCGCGCCAGGACGCGGTCGGTAATGTCGCTCGCAATCAGCTGTTGGCTGCGCGCGTCCCTAACGAAAATACAGATGTAAGCGAGGAGAGAACGAGGCAGCGAGTGCTCTTCGTGCTCTTGATCTTGAGTGGATGCCGAGGTGGTTGTATGAGTGAGAGGATCATCAAGGGGCAGCTTCTCATACGCGAGAAGGTTAATTAGCGAGCTGCATCTCACCTGTCTTATTTGTAATTTCTACGCCGGAGAATGCGACCTATCGGCGTGCACCTTCCGTCGGTCCTTGTAATTTACACGTTCTATTTATAAGCCGAGTTCCATTCAGTTATGTCTGTAAGTTAGATTAGATCGAGAACGCGTAAAGTAAACCGTCTAAAATGGAAATATCTTTTCAAAAGATCGAATACATCGAGGCTCTTTTTCATAAGTTGTAAATCAAATGAAATCAAAACAGCTTCTTCGAACGTGAATCAGGTTTTACAATTTCGATTGTGCTCGAGATCATTTCTAACGTAACATCGGGTATATTTTATGAACGCGATTGTTCTTCCTGCCCCGTTTCGTACAGATCGAATTTGCGCATTTCAGCAAACTCGCGTTGTTTTCCGGCGCGCTGTTTTTACACGCGATCGTATCAATTACCACGCGACAGATATTCCGACAGTTTTCAGTACCTCCACCGAAAGGCGAGAGAGCCCCTCGATATTTCCTTTCGAATTCCAGCCGCTTGACGTGCGACTATCATAATTATAAGTGAGACGCGTTTTTGCACGGCCGGTCGCTGAATGCGCTCGGTTTTTCCGCGCCTCTTAATTGCACAACGCGGATTCGTTTCGGCGCCGATGCATCTTCTGCAATCAGCGGGATAATGTGCCGCGAGATAAAAGCATCGCCGGGACATACCATCGGGCATAATTATATCGTAATAACGCGACTATCGCCGTCGCCTACCAGCTATTATCATTTCTGTCGGTTCACCGGTACCACTCTGCCCCCACGCGGGTAATATTTATTACACTCTGAATCAAGTGGGGTGGCGAGAGGTGCGGCGAGAGAGGGTAGATTGCGGCACAATTTTGCCGGACATTCCGCGACGGCCATCCTTCTCGGCCGCTGACGTATATATCTTCCCGTGCGCCGGCACAAAAACTAATTACCTCGGTCGGGCTCACGTGTTTTCGGGCCGGCCGGATATTTTCGCGATATAACGATCGACGATATATAATTGATCGTCTCATGAGACGCGCCTCTCACCTCGGCTATCTCGGCCGTGTCGTGTATCTCTGTTAATTAATTTTAATCCCTGTCGTATTACACGCGCGTTTCCTCGAAGGTCTATATTTCGAGGGTCGTCGAGTCGCCTTAACTTTCACGTCTCGTGAATTCTCATTTCGGCGATATCGTCGAGCGAAATGATTACCGCTGCGTTCCCCATGACTGGGCTTACCTTGATCACTTCTCTCAAGATGAAGGCGATGTGCTCCTCCCGCATTCTCTTGTCACTCGCGATCATCCCGCGGACCAGATCGATGACCGTCCCACCTTCGCACAGCTGCAACACGCAACGTCAGGATTTTAGTTAATTACAGTGGTAAATCGAGCTGTAAAACGCAACGAAACGAGATGATTTAACGGCAGAGTTATGGACTTGGGTTCGTTACAAACGCGACGGGCGAGATTCACGGCTCGTTACGACGAGAATTCTGCAATAAGTATCAATTTTTTTCCGGCGTAATCTGCGGTGTGCAATGAAAATCGCATACACTAATTAAAATATCATCCTAATGATGGAAGCGGTCGGAATCTCTCTTCTCTTTTATCGGTTTCTCTTTCATTGTAATATTTCCAAGATGATTCTTCTTACATAATTTCGGGCGTTATCTTTAACACGTTTTTTCCAACGACTTTTCTCTTGTAACTTCCGTTACTAGTATTTCTCGCCACTCCTTCCTAGTCATCCGTTTGATTTCGCGCGCAAAGGTTAATTTACTCGGGAAAAGACCACTCTCGCGGACGGGTATCTCCAGATATTAAGCACTGCCAGCAGAATTTATGCTCGAAGCGTAATAAACTCCGTATGTCTACAATTACACGAAACGTGCCGTAATCTTGAGTAAACGTGATCGAGCGCCTCGTCCACGCGTTACCGCGGAATACGGCTCCTCGTGTGAACCGCGCGTCGTCACACACAGGCACTCTTTCCCAAGTCCTTAATGTAATACACGCTTTTCCCAATCTCGCGTTCCGTTCATGTCGACGCGCAGTTTCTTGATCGAACGATCGGATCGACTGTTGCTCGCCGTACAGAATCGCGTTCACACAGAATATCGCCAGCTACAGTCTAAAGAAGCTCCTGTTTTATTAGCTCACGGTGCGCTCTTAAAACACGGCACCGTTGGTCGGCGCGTTAGAGTTAATCGCGAATAGCATTCCGCCCGTACGTTCCACGCTACGAGACGTGGAGCCTCTTTCTCTCGGATATGCCGCACGCGATGCGGACGGACTCGGTGCGCTCGTGTACTACCGTGCACCAAGCGCACAGGAAGAGAGAGCCTTTCATAGCGGCCCTGCGCACGTCGTGAGAGACCCTACCGAGGGCCCCACTACGTACGCGCCCGTAAAACCCGCTCGATATGAAATACCACCGGCGATAAATCCTTACTACATTGTCGCTGCGTGTTCCGTTCTCCTTCTTCCTCCCTCTCTCTCTCTCTCTTTCTTTCACTCGCTCGCTCGCTCTCGCGATTCGCGATGTTCGTTTCTGCTCGCGCCGACTTAAGGTCGATTGACTCACAAAACTGCTATTCGGTGGCCGCTGGCACCGTCGACGAAGATGGGCGTCGCGTCTTCTCCCTCCTGCCGCCGCTCGCCTTGCACACATCGGCGCACATTCGCGAACCGTCGTTGCGCCTTTATTGCTTGTAATCTCCGAGCAAAGAGCAATCAACGAACTTAACGTTAGTGACCGGCGACTCATTACGTTTCTTCGTCGCGGAGTACTTAGGCCCCGAGGGCTCGCACGCGAGTTCGCTCGCCAAAGTGGATCGTGAGATCCATGGCCGATCTCGTCGTTTTTCGGCGTGTTCGCGCGCGTGGTTCGCCTTTGAATTTGCGCGAGAGACTTGCCGTGGGTCAGACCGACCGAGAATGCGGGTGGTCAGTGTTGAAGAATGCACGTGGCTCTCGCGAAAGCGATCAAAGTAGGTGTCGAGTGTGCGATAATGATACGCGACAAACGAGATTTGTCAGCGGCATAATTGTGTGCCGGGAAAAAGTGCCAGAATCAAGTAAACGTAATTACGTGTTTTTCATCCTCTTAAATCGAATAAT
The DNA here is from genome assembly GCF_001313825.1 of Dinoponera quadriceps. Lineage (NCBI taxonomy): Eukaryota > Metazoa > Arthropoda > Insecta > Hymenoptera > Formicidae > Dinoponera > Dinoponera quadriceps. The sequence continues at coordinate 1,040,706 of NW_014556042.1, read as the reverse complement.
GTCTTTATCAATTTAAATGTATTTTAATAGCTTGTAGCTAGAGGAGAGTATAAATACTTGCTTGAACGTATACCGAATTAATACTTAGTAATTTTAAAAAACTTAGTAATTTTAAATTTACATTTTTCCATCCAGTAATTATTTTCTAAAAATAAATTCTTATATTCTCAATATTATGAATTTAATACTTGTCGTAATTTTTTTAACGTATACATACAAATTTCTACTTATACGAAGAAAAATATACATGGTCAATTTGTTATATTTTTACTTCTAGTAAGTATTTTCTAAAATATATGTAACTGAAATAACCATTTTACTTATATCAAAGAAATATTATTTAAACGGCAGCACTTTTTTCTTTTTTGTTTGATATTACATAGCGTGCGAGGGATATTCGCGAGTTGAAGTATCGAAATTTCGAAAAGAAGAAAACAACGATTGCACCTATGTTACATTAAACAAATATGATAGGAAATGCACTTTCTCGGTGCAGTGCTCGATCTTTTAAAAATACCTCGTCTTTTATTGCGGCAACGTAATTCTTCGGATATCGGTGTGAGCACGCGGTATCTCACTGTGAGGTCGAGTAAATCTCGTAGAAAGTTGACGCAGCCGAATTCGATGCGGTCGGCTTCGTGAAGCGTTCGGTGCAGCGATGCGTTTCGAAAGATAAAGGCGTGGCCGAGAAGATGCCGATGCCGAAGATAAGTCGGTCGATCTTCGAGTGCGCGTATTACGTCAACTATCGTCGCTTTACCCGAGATAAGTAATAATGTTTCGGGCGCGCACCGCGGAGGTCCGTCCGTAAATTAGGGCCGCGACGTGCCAGGCCTCACCTGCGTACACGAACGAGTTTAATGATTGTTTAATGGGGGCGCGCGTGTCGTAAATTATCCGTGTATTCGACGGTCTCAAATGCTTGAAATTGCCTCCGGGTCCTGAGCGGGTACACACACGAGCAACCCTCGCTTCTGGCCTCGCTTTCTCTCCCTCTCCTTCTCGGTCTCCTTCTTTCTGCCTGCGTCTTTCGTTTTGCATCTTTGTCTTGTGTCCTTTTTCTTTTTCCTCTCTCTCTCTCTCTCTCTCTCTTTCTTTCGTAAAGAATTACGACGATACAAGCAGTGCATTATGGATACATCGCGCGGTATCGATAGAAACTTCGCTACGAATCCAATCTTCGATACAGTAATCACAGTGATTGCAACAATAATAACGCGTCTTTGAGTTAATCGAGCCGCCGATCCACATAAGCACAAATGTTTATTCTCGGTTCACTAAATCGTTCTTTGTGTGATCGAGTATGCATATTGTGAGTTATACTAATTAGACAAGTATATTCTAGTGACTAACTTTCGCAGAAGCTGAAGAGAACAATGTGTGCAATACTAGACTTAATAAAGAGAGAAGTAAATCTTAATGTTAAAATCTTAATAAAGAGAGAAGTTGGATAAAAGTGATAAATGTAGAAAAAGCGATCGAACGATAAGAACATGCGATTCAAATAATCATTATATCGAACTACATTCGCGCGAGAGGACTTTTTATAGTTTAATTGCGACCTTGACTAAAACTTACCTCCATGACGAACCATATCTCGTCGTATTCGGACTTCTTCGAGGATCGTCTGCGATATATCCCGTAAAAGTCTGGTAGATTCGGATGGCCGGCGAAGTCACGAAGAATACGATACTCCTCCATGATTAAAGACTGTGATTCCGGCGTGAACCTTTGGATCTTAATGGCAACCTTTTTATTTCCTGAAACACACACACGCCGACACACATAATCGAGACGAATGTGACCGTTCCTCACTGCTACGTACGACAACGCTACGGTATTTAAAATAGGATTGGTCTGCACATATATTCTCTCGTTACGTACCAGCTTGCTGATCGATTCCCTCGTAGACTTCGCCGAATACGCCGTCACCGATGCGATCCTTCAACGCGTACCTCTTCCCCGGATCCTGAATGCTATCCAACCGTTTAAGAGTCGCAGGCCTCGTGTCCTGATTCTTGCTTCGATTATCCATGTTCTCCTCTTCATCTCGTACGTTACCACGCCGATCGTTGCTCATTCTACGTCTTCCGTAGCCGGAATCGTTCATCTTGCGAGTAGACAATGTCTACCGCCTGAAATGTATAGCAATTGAGTCCGAAACACAATTGCAAACATTATTTTTTATTAATACGTAATAATAATCAACAATAATAAAAATACTTGGTGTGAAAAATGTTTAAAAAGCAGATCTCGACAACATATTATTTATTAATTCGAAAAGATGATTTACGCGCATCGATTTACTTTAATTAAAAAATAGCGACATAATAACAAATATAGCAAATTGTATTAAGTTCCACGATACTTCGATGAATGAATTAATATTTTTTTCCTTTTCAGTCGACGAGTGTTTGTGAACGTGTGCATGGACGATGAAGAAGTATGCCTTCGCATTCTCGAAAAATCTCGATCGACGCCTTTCCCCCCGTGATCAAGTCGCACGAGATCGAGGATGACTCTTCGGACGCTCTTGGAATATTTTAAGAGACGTCAGGATCGGCCGATCGAGTGTTTTAGCAGCGCCCCGGCTCACAAAGGTGAGTGCTAATTATATTCCCTCTCGAGTACCCCGTGAACGAGAGGAAATCGTTAATTAGTAGCTTGCTTCCTGAAAGCTTCGGCGGGCGTTGCCGGAGAAGGACGGAGCGAAGAAAGGATCGGAGGGGCGTCTTCCGCCATGAACCTGACTCGCATCCCTGCCTATTTATCGGCTGTACGTTTTAATCGAATTACACTAAACCCTTGCGTCGAGATTTAATCACATTCTTTCTGCTCGAGGGGCTAAGACGAATTTGCTGAAATTTTTACACGCATGCTTCTTTCTTAACTTGTCACACGATAGCCAAAACTGTCAACAGCTATAAGTAAATCTATTACCTTCGTGCCAGATAAATACGTGAGTTTCGTTCAAATGAGGATAAATTATTGCATTAAATCAGACAAAATATAATTTTTGCATTAAATTTAGTTTTACTGCATTCAATGGAAACAAATTATTTTATTTAGTCAATTGTCGTTGCATAGTGAAAAGTTTTGTGTTAAATTTAACATATTAACATATTTCTACACAAATTTTTGTATTAATTTAACATAAGATGAATATGTTAAAAAGTAATACAAGTATAATGCCAAAATTAACACAAAATTAATACCCATAATATTTTAATCAACACCGAAGCATAAAATGTATTATTTTAATACTTACAAATGTTAAATATTGATTTAACATAAAATACTGAGGTGACATAAACACAATATATTAAATTAACACATGAGTATGTTAAAAATTTAACACAAATTTTGTTTAACAAAGACCGATTCACCACAAGTACAAAATGTTTTGTGCTGTGTGTTGTGATCTATGATCCGTCGTCAGTGTCACGGCAGCATTTGAATTTTTTAATTCTGCACTATGTACCTATGTTGATCATCTTATGTGTCAAGGTGCAAATTTTAATTTATGCAAGCGAACAAGCAAACATCTACATTTCCTTCGAAACATGGCCGACTAAATTTAGTTTGCTATTTATTCGTCGCACACGTGAACGTCAAAACTTGTAGGGCTACAAGAACGTTGTAAGTGGATATCTATCTCACTCGTCGCGGTCCGCGGATTACATAAAACTGTTTCAAGCACGTGCACAACAACGCAGAATCATGCGGTAGATATTTTTTACTCGCCCGTTAAGATAATAAACACCCTCGGAAGATGGAAAACCGTGGACGGGTTTCTCTCTCTTTCGATGAATTTATCTGTTCTTAAGTACTTTCCTCATTGCGTAGGCTTCATCGTAATCCACTTATGAGTTATTCCGATTGCTTCCATTTTTCTCTCGGTTCGTAAGGGCGCAGTTGATAAGCTTCTAGAAAGCATGCCGTTTCTAATAGAATTATCGTCCGGTCTTGGATGTAATCAGCGCAACCCGTACGGGAAAAATAATTCCGTTGGTATAAAGGAATTTTCCGTTGCTTGGGGACGACGAAAATTTGGTTGTAGGAACAGAGAGATTCCTATAGGAGGTTTCTACTCAATCAATTGTTCTCAGCTGTCTCAGCCGAGTTTTAATGCTGCTGAATATTCACAGGAATGTTCTCAGTCGCGGTAACACAGATATCAATTTTCGTCGCTGAGTTTCCATTTCGTGTCACCGAGTTCTCATCTGATTCCTACTCTGTTGCGGCAACTGAGTTATTTTATTCCATGCGTAATTAGGGTTACATAGATCGTTTTCGTAAGGAAACGTTCTCTTTTCTCTGAACTTCGCAGGATGTATCGGTATAATTTTAATTTTGCTGGCTGTATATTTCACATTGAACAAGTATCTTTGATATTATATCAAATTGGTTTTGGTCGCAGTTTTATCCACCGTTGAGAGCCGTGCGTCATTCTTGCTCTTCCTGCGGAAAGTAAATTCGCGAATTCGTGCTCTCATCGTCAACGTATCCTTGAATTTCCTCGAGTCTGCCTAGAACCTTGTCTTCCCGGCTAGTCGGTAGGGAAACTGGCAGGATATACGCGGGGCGAGAAAAGAAAAGAGTCACGTCGTTAGCCAATTCATTTATTCCCGGTAGGTCGGCGCCCGTCCGGCATAATCTGTCGATTTGTCGGCGCGGCGTGTCCCGTGTAATGTCGCTTCTTGCCGCTTGTAATCGAGTCGGCGAGAAGGAGAGCGACTCGAGCGAGAGGACGGCGCGTCACTGACTATATGTGAACGGCCGTAAGAAAAGCCACTCGAACCGGAGGACGCGTTCACGGTTCCGTCCTCCGCGTCGTTCCTCCCCCTTCGGTTCCTCTGCCGGCACTCTCCAGGATCTTCCTGCCTCTGTCTCTCCGTTTGCACCTTCGCTCTTCGTCCTGGCCTCGTCCTTCCTCGCCTTTCTCTTCGCTTTGCGCCGGTGCCGGTGCAAGTTTATTGATACGACGGGGCGCTAAATTATTGATGCCCGACTGCACGCCGCGAGACAACGAAGAAGGAGAAGTGAACGACGAGCAGGAGGAGGAGGAGGAGGAAGAAGAAGAGGAGGCGGAGGACGAGGACGGGTCCTGTGATTTCAGAAAAAAGCTTTCCGCGTCACTCGCTCCGTCGCTCAGTCTTTCGCCTCTCCTTCTCACCCTCTTCTCATCGCCCGTTCTCTTCTGCGTATTAAGCGGCCGAGCTGGACTCGACTCCGAGATCTTTAAAAGGAAGGAAGAACCGCGGGGCGACGAAACGCGCATTGTGAGAAAGTTCCGCGCGATATGTACGAGGAACCACCGCGAGTAACTGGGGTGAATTCGGAATCTCTGATCTTCTTAAGAAGATCTTCGAGTCTTCTTTTTGAAAAATCAGCACCTACTTCTCTCTTGTAAATTCTCCGTGTTCTCCTTCAGAAGGTATTTATCGTAGATTTTTCATGTAACGCTGAATGTGTATGTTTTAATTACATTCTCATCATATCTCGATTTTATATATTTTTTTATTATAAATTTGAACTGCCAGTGAGATCAACGAATAGTATATCCTAGAAATTAAATCGTCACGCATCGAATTCAGTTACCATCAAGCGTGATTAGTGCATTACCCAATCAAGTGGATTGGCGCATCCAAATAATCATTGACACATCGACAGACAATCGCCGGTCCGTTGCGTCTCCCGAATTTCCCACGTGACTACTGTCGTACTTGACGTGTAAGAATCAATGGGTCTTCCGGCATTCGTGCGTTTCTGCGAAATCGCAGAGGAGGAAGGACAGTGGCCACGTTCCGCGCGTTCGCTTCCCGAAAAAGCAGCTGTGGGAAAGTTGATATCTGTTTGGCCTGCCACGGCGGAATGTTAGCACCACAAGTCCCTGGGAAGAAATGGCAACGGTAGTAGTGGTAGAAGAAAAAAGAGAGGAGAAAGGGAGACGGAGTGAGAGAGGAAGGGCAGGAGACCGAAAACGTCGTCGGGTCCGACCGGACCAGTTGAAAAGGGTTCGACACTCCTCCCGCCGGAAAGCATCATGGTGGACCGGTGACAAGTGGCTCGCTGGTTCGATCGCGTCTCTCATGTCCGTGCAAGAAACGTGCACCTACGGCATTGCGTAGCGTCGTTTATATATTTATATCCTGCTTTCCCTTTGCGAACGATCGTCATCGTTACGATGGGAATATTCGGAGAGATCTTGTTGAGCCGCGACTTCTGTAAACGTAATGAAATATGAAGTATATTATAAAAGAAATATAATTCTTCGCTCGAAATTTCGAGCCTCGCTTGTTCTCAGTCCTCTGCCTTTTAGCCGAAGAAGTAGGTATCGTTTCGACGATACCGGATGTGGACGCAGCAAAATATCGAAGTCTGGGGACATTCGCGAACGTTTGAAATACTGAGAACTTTGGGAAGTTTCAATGCGTCACAGATATTTCAGGATATCGCTAATACGAAATTATTGGATTTCTCACACTTAAAGAATCCCTTTGTTGCTCCAAATTTTTATTTGGAACTTTCAATTGTTAAGAATCAGAAGTTTCTTTTTCTTAAGAACACTTAAGAAATTCATTATCACGCTTCTGTTGCTCGAGTTATTTCCATTTCAGCATTCAGAAAAATCTTATTGTTTACAATTTTTTGTGCAATTTAAGTCCGTCTCACTTTCAGTGCAGACGTTTGCGAAAGAATGAAGCGGCGTACGTCGAGTCTTTTCGCGTTCTGCTGCGAACTACGCGTGAAGCGTAGAAGAGCGCGCCCGTCAGGACACCTTGCGCGGTGTTTCTTGCGGTGCTTTCTTGCTGTTCGTCCTGTCCCTTTTACAGACGCCCATCGATCGATGCTTTCGGCAGATAAAGCGTCAACCTGCTCGTCGATTCCGTGCCCGAGGTGTCGCGATTCTCGCCTTCTCGGCTCGCGAAAAATCGCCGCGACTGTACGTTATTTCCGTCAGCGGGCTAATCGATACTGGGAATCTCGTCGCTTCTGTCGCCGAGGTCTTCTCTTCGCCGAAGCTCATGTAACATTTAACTTCCCGCTATACTTTTCTGGACTTTTCTGGATCGGCATAAATTGGCGCCGGTTTTGCTCGAACCTTTCTTCGGCTTTCTTTCGCTCGCACGCCGTTCCGTCGTCCATCGACGTCGTTGTCAGAAGGCTCGATACAACAGATAAACGACCTGTGGTTTTCATTCTTGCAGCCGTGGCTTTGTCTCGGGATAACACCTGTTTTGGTATATTTACAAGCGAAACATGAGTACTTCTTTGTACAATCGCAAAATCAGATTACCACTCTCCTCTTTCCAATAAAACTTTGTCCTTTCCCTCCCACAACCAAAAAAAGATATACACGTTGCGAAGTATTTTACTCCTTGTCGTCTCCGCTATCTATTCCGTATATAGTTTCCCTTATATCTTTTAGAAACTTAGAATTAAGAATTTAAAAAAGAAGCAGTTATCGGTAAACTCGCAATATTAGATTAAAAGTATAAATTTTTATTTTTATCAAGCAAAATCCTAGCTACTGTAACTCATTTAACTCGTTTAATCAATTATCTAATTCCCCCCTCTTTTACACGAAGGAAATGAAAAGAACAAGGGGGATCACCTGACGCGCGTCGCAAACACACCGCCTAACTCGATATACTTCGTTCCGTTCTCCAGGAACCGATTGCATAACCCGCAAGTTACTCTTCGTCCCGTCGCACTTCTCACTCCTCGACTTCGTTATTTCTCGCGTATGCGCGACCTTTCTCGCTCCGTTCGCGGCACGTTGGTAGCGCGATGAAAGCGACGACTGCTGCTTCGAAGGGTGCGCGAAAATACTTTACTTACGTAAAGGGAGGCCGGGCTCTATCTCTCTTCCTCTCTTTCTCAAGCTGTCCCACGCGACTCAGGAGTCACCTCTAATTAAAACACGTCTGACAGGTCGTGCAGGCCCCGCGGCGTCCACCGTCGCAGTGCTAGCGCGGCCTGACTAAGTGCACTACGATACATTCTCGTGTGGGGTGGCTGCGATACTTGGCTTCCATAATCCAATAACGCCGACTTAATTAGCTGACTGCTAACTCGCAAGCCTGTTAGCCTCATTGATTTCACTCGGCCGCCCGTCGTCCAGTCGTTACCGCCATCTTCCCCCCGTTGGAAATCTCAATTTTCTCTTTCATCCGTCGTTATTAGGTTCATTCTAAGCCCTTTCGGGAATCGTCCGCGATGCATGGCTGATCTCCGACTCCCCTCTCGATCGCCTTCCCATTCAGATTGCTTATACGGATCGGAATCCTCTTAATAAGTTCTCGCGATGATGCTTCTCCGCGCGTTCGCTTATCGACGAGCGTCTCAATCTCCATTCGTAAGATACTCGAGAGAAAATGGTGAAGTTATACTCGATCCGATGATGTGATCGTCAGCTTTCATCTTGGTAATAATTTTGTCGACTTATCGTCATTGCCGTAAGTTCACACATAAATGCCATCTCAATGCGAAGCTTACCTCACGCGTTACACGAAAAACAAATTATTATCAATTCAAAATTCATATTTTCATGCATAAGCAGGAACGATTTTATATGAAAACTCATTTACACAAGGAAATTTTGTACAATTCTACTAAAAATATATTTTTATCACGTGACAACAAAACTTACAAGATTGAACTTCAACGGTTCCACCACCTGTGCGTAGCGCAACTTCACTTGATCGTTGCGTGCGCGCTCGCGACACCCAACGATAAATAAAAAATAAAAAGGGCGGAACAGGAGGAAAGAAATCGCGCTGTACGCGCTTGCTCGCTTCTAATCTCGTTCTTTGGATCAATGCAAGCGCGTACCTCGGAGCAAGATCTCCCAGGGGAGAGTGGAGGGGGAGGGACGCGATAAATTAATGCGCTTTATCGCGGCTTCTTCAGGGTCGTCGTGGCCGCTGTCGTCGTCAAAGGGAGCCGCTCGCCGTTCGCGGGGCCGTGCAGTTAATGCGCACCTTACCGCGCCTTCTTGCCTCGCGCGCGAGTGCTTCCCCGGATTTCGTCCTTTTACCGGCGGGCGCGTATCCTGCCCACTTTGTTGTGAATTTCTCCGCGTCGTCGTCAACCTGGCAGTTTGTTACGCGCCGATATCCCCGGGAGCCCATAAAAAAGTAATTAGCCCCCTTTTGCCCGTGAGGTTTAAAAATAACTCGGTAATCACCCGCGGTTTATGACAAGCGATCGCTGCTCGAACGTCACGCTGGTCGCCGCGAAGAAAGAGAACAAAGAAGAAAATCAGGATTCAGGTGCCGGTGTTGCGTGTATCCTAGCAAATTTGTCCTCGGAGAGGATCCGTGACCCGCGCTTTTCACGACATTTAAATCGGAGAAATCTACGGTAACGGAAATTACGGATGGGAATTAAATTGGATATTTAAATATATTATGATGAAAGAATGGGAATTTTTTTACGTCGGGAATACATCGCGGATATCGTGGGAGGTTGATCCGGCGATGGCGGATTCTGCGGCAACCATCGTCCAGCGGCTCGACACTTATGAGGGCCATCCCCGTGCGGATCACGTACGAGTCGCGCGAATCGCGGAACTTATCTCTGACCATCTCGCTCGCGCCGTTCATCGTCTCATACAAAATCAATAAGCTCTTTCTCTCTCCGCCTCATCTTCGGTCGGCACGGTACCTCTGCCGTCCTTCCTTCCTTCCTTCATTCCGGACCCTTTGCACCGCCGATCCGCCACCCCTCTCGCGCTTTTTCCGCGCGGCCCTGTCGATCGTCCGAGCGAAAGACGAATCGCCGATCGCACGATAAAGCTTGTACCGGTCACACTTCGGGATTATTGGCGGCTCGTATCAAAGAACGACACTCGCACGGTATCGACCTATCCGTGTTGCGGTCTGAATTATAGTCGCGGGAATCGACAGTGGTTCCGATCGAGGCCTGCTCGGAGGACGAAAAAAAAGATACACAACATGTCGAACGTGTTTTTGACGTGAAATCGAGCGATTTTTCAAATTCCGGGAGCATCGAAGCGATTCGTGATAAATGTCGTGCGGACAATACTCGGTTCTGGCTCGTCGAATGATGTCGCGCGGCGGCAGTAGTAATCGCTAGTACTCTGTCAGGCAGAGGTATAATTAGGAAAAGACAATTAGCCTTGATTGCTGGAAACTTCGTGGCTTAGTGGAACAACGTTTTTTCTCGGCAAAGATGGGATTGGCACAGATTTATCCGAGGTTTTCAAGCGCTGTAATCACGACGGTGATCAATAAGGAAACAGGTCGCACCGTGTCGGTGAATTGAGGTGTTCAGAAATAATTCACTCTGCAAACGCACACAGAGTATCCCTCTCGTTGCTTTTTCACTTGCTTGCAGAATCATCAAACGTATGTGACAAATAATAATAACAATGAAACAGTCCAACCAATAAAACAGTCGTATGGAATATCATGCACTTACTCGACGTAATAAATCGACGAAGACAAACGTACGACGTGTATCATTTAAAGGAACTCTCTTTATTGTACGCGCATTATTAAATTGTATACAATTCGTGTCCATCGAACGGGACACGCGTGTCTCGTCTAATAATACTGAGATGGAGGTGTTACAGTTTACGTAGAAGTTAAAATTAAATATTAATTAAATAGAGCATCATTATAAATAAATTATAAGGTTCGATTAGCCTATGTATAAATCAGTTTGTATTACTCGTACCATTACGGAGCGTTTAATGTAACTTCTAGTGCTGTCGTTGGATCTCTCTGCATTGATTCAAATATTTCTGTTACTCCTGATCCGATTACCTCCTAGATACAATTGTTAAAGATCGATAAAACGAAATATAATGTCCGAAAGGAGCTTTGAGTAAATAGAGTACGAGCCATGCCAGTCGTGGCTTCGTAACTCGCGGTGGTTTCCCCACGACAACGGTCGTTTACGCGAAAATTGGACTTGGACGTTTCAATGATAAACAAGTCTCTCGTCGTTTCACCGCTGCAATAAACATTAAGACGGACTCTCGAATAGTGCAATTAATGAGTTGATTCACGATAGAGGCGTACAATTTTTAACGACACGCCAGCGAGTAGAAAATTGAATTACGATCGAATTCAAAGGAGCCTCACCTCTTATATAAATCGGACTTAATCTCGCTAGTGAGGATTATTACGTTTCTAATACGTTCGCAGAGCTTCGAAGTTAATAGAGAGTAAGAAAGAGAGAGAGAGAGAGAAAGATTCGTTCGGATGTCTCAATCGTTCAAGAGAAATTCGTGCCTGGTAATCCCGACTTCAATAAGAACCGTATCTTTAATCCTATCGTCTTACGTCCTACAATCGACTCCGCGAACGAGCAGTCTCGCGCGCCCACGGCGGATCCCCGGGGCTAATTGCTTCTCTTATCGAGCCCGCGCGAACCCGTCATCGTCCACTTCCCCTTCGATCTCCGTCGCTCACCGAGCCGTTCGCGAAACGAACGACGTCAATGTCGACATTTCGTCAGTCTTAAACCTCCATCGCTTCCTTCGTCGTTCCTCCTCGTCGGTACCCCCCTCACTTGCAAACCGTGATCCACTCCTCGACCGTGCAGTTTTGACACTGCACGAAGCAGCACCAGTGAAATTTGCAGCCGCACCACTCCGTCCGCCGTTGTCGCACCACGTTGTAACCCCGGCCGCAACACAGACTGCCGCAACTGTCGCCGCCGGTGCTGGTCTTGTTGCACCTACGACCGGCGGTGCCGGCTATGTCGATCGCCGGGTCCCGTTCGCAGAAATTCGGCGATTTCTGGTAATAGAAGAGCTGCTTGGCGAGGTCCCGCGTTTTCCTCTTGCGACCGGATTCGCCGACGCGATTCTTCCGCCGCCTCTGCTGATCGGGCTTCCTCCGACGGCCTCCGCGAGCCCTCGAAGACGGTGTCACGCTGCCCAGGTTGCTCTGCGTCACCAGAACGGCGTTCCTGAAACGATCCTTCAGAGTCTTGCCGATCGTCCGGAAGTCCGGGACGACTTTCCAACAGGTCTTCAGCTCGCACGAGCCGGACATGCCGTGGCACTTGCAGCGCACCTGCATGTTGTTCGCCACCGCCTGCAATCGTGAACAAAACGTTTGCGTTGTATTGTTATCGTGTAAGCTTCGTGTAAGAATATGCGATGGGAGGTGATTTTTTAACGTTTTCCGACTAGGGCTAGAAATTTATATTCGAAGCGAATTTTTGAACCTCCGACACATCATATTCGAATAATGAAATTATGTGGCAACTAAGGTCCAGTAGACTATTGAATGAAAGCCCGTTACCAAAAAGAAATATTCCATCACGGTCGTAAATTACTTGAAACTTTTCTTCATCATTTTTCCACATAGTCGTCATTATTTCAGCATTTTTCGCGAACAATAAAATAAAATATGTTTCTGATAACTGTCATTTTTTTTAATAGCCCCTACCGGACATTACTTTACGGACGACCCTCGTGGATAAGAGGGAGCAATGGCCGAGATGTCTCGCGTATCGACAGTTCCAAGCGACAAAGTCGCGCTAAGAAGTCACCTCCACGTCGGTTGATTTTGCGCGAAACGGTCGATCGACTTTTTCATTTACGCCTGCCACGGTCGAGCACAGCCTCCTCTTCGTCCGAGCCTTCGGCCCGGCGGACGAGGCGGGCCGAATCGAATCTTTCCCTCAGATTGCGATATCCACGGTGCCGCCGTTGCGACGTCTCGGCTAAAAAACGCCGGTTCTAACACGCTGTACAAACAGGTACGAGTCGCTCGGATGCGCAGGAGGGTGGTCAAGAGGGTGAGAGACGAGCGGAGAAGGGGGGGGGGGGCAAGAGAGAGAAGAGAAAGGGGAGGGCCCAGTTTCTTTTAAACAAAGAGGTGTCGCGTACAAAACAGTTAATGAGTCTACGGCTGGGTGGTCCAGCCCGGGGCTTCGTCTTAATAACGTCGAGGCGAGAGAGCGAGCGTGGAGAGGTCCACGGAGGAAAGGAGAGGGCCTCTCTCTCTCTTTTTTCCTCTTTTCCCTCTCTGTCCCTCTGCTCTCCCTTCCTCTCTCTTCGTCGCTCCCTTTTATTCTTTTTTTCGTCCTCTTTTTCTCCCTTTCTCGCGGCATTCGGAGGAAGGGAAGAAGAACGCGCTCCGCTAAAAAGTAAAAGCCAGCGGAAAGGTAGAACGGAGGAGGAAGGACGAAGAAAGGAGAATCGCGCGCGCGCGCGCGCAGGATCACTCGGAGCACTCTTATGCGGCAGGACCCGCGGCAGGACGCGGCGTGGCGTGCGCGCTACGTTATTCGCGGACGGACGCGGCACGCGATTGCGAATTCGCTTCCTCGGGATTCCCCGCCGACCGCTTAACGGTACATTTCTTGCGCGCGTCTGCTTCAGATGATGGCGCATCATTTGTCGTGAGATAGCCTGTGTGTGTATGCGCGGAGGTTGCAGGGATAGTCCTCGATTATGTTGAGAGGCATCTTGGATTCAACGTCGAAAAAGACAGGAAACAGAATCGAACGTTTTTTTTTTTTTTGTTACAAATGGAATACAGCTGAAAGAAGTTTTACCGAGCGAAAAATGTCGATAGAAATTTCAATTGAGCGGGAAACTTTGTGTCTACGGTAATAATTAAAAGTTCCCTCCAACTTGATTTTCTAAGGATGTCTAAGGACATGATTTTCTCAGAATTCCAAAGTGAGATCACGTATCTTCATTAGCTTAACGACCGTAAAGGAGAGCTGATACGGTCGGATAACAGAAACCTACGTAGTGAAAATAAGAAGAGCGCGGGACGCCTAATATTTATCTCCTCTTCTTTTGTCTTCTCGAGAAGAAATATACGCTCAAATATCCGGAGTTTAACGGTACACGCTCACATCCGGAGTTTAACTACAGCGGAGTTGCGAAAGTAGCGCTTACCAGCCGACCGGCTTGATTGTTGTGTAGATTCACCGTAGACTGTATGTCGCCGGCTTTCTCCCGCGTGTCTAGGAACTGTCTCGAGAACTGCATGCCGTAGTCGAGATTGTGAGAGCAACCGCCCCACTTCCATTGGACGCCCCTGGCCTTCGCCGGCGTTCTACCCCTGTAGTTCGAAGGATCGCAGCCGCAGGAGAGCAAGCGACCCATGCTGCAGGCACGAGCCACATTGTGAGCTACACCAGCTGCTGAAATCGCGTAGGCGAACGCCGTCTCTCTGTAGCCTGTAAGCAGAGTGCAACTGATAACACAGGTCGACATTAAACGCGCAACATGGATAAGTTGTATCATTTCCCGATGGACTTTTGGTCGCCGAATCCGAATCAGGAAGCGAAAGTTTGGTATCACACGTCAGATTCTTCGGAAAATTGAGACGAAGAAACGCGTTTTTGGCTATTTCTGAAGCAATGTTGCGAGCAAACCTGACATACTAGAAACTTTTAATAGGGATTCAATGAAAGCTTGAACCTTGCGTTTTGAGATTATCACAATGAAAATAATGTTGCGCCCGCTTATCTTGAGCGATAATAGATTTTCGCTGAGCGGGCTCGCCACTCCTCACCGCACACCGCCTGGGGAATTCTGGGACTGTACATCCGAACAACTCGAGATTACATTTTTTACCGGACGTCAACTTTATTGTTGTTGTTTGCACTTCGGACAGCGTCGGTTTGTAACTGTACCGCGCGCATAGCGCTATCTGAATGAATACAATTTGCATTCAGGATTATATCATGTTATGAAAAAGCTTTCTAAGTTTTCTAAGTTTGTTTTCCAAGCTTTCTAAGTTTGTGTGTTACTTCTAATACATAAATATGGGTTAGATTTTCCCTGTTTTTAAACGTTAAAAATTTAAGATTACATATTAATCATGGAAAATTTCCCACTGTCGTCTGGAAAACATGGGAAAGTCAAAATTCACTTTCTGCGACGATCCTAGGCCTGTTGCGCGAATACCTGCGAATGAAAAATACGATTTTATTTTCCATTTAATTTACCGCACGTTCACTATTGAATTGAAACCATTTTTCCGATCGCGACGGAGCAGGCACACCAAAGTAACACAACTCTGGCCCAGAATCTTCAAGTATCGGCGGGTAGTTGTTTGAGACGCATCGAGGCATCGGGAAGACATTCTCGTCGGTCCCGTGATCGTCTCTGTCGAGAGTCAGCAAATTGCCGGTGACGCCGACGAGGCCCGACGCGGATAATATACGCAAGGCCGCGATATCGCATTCGCTTCTCTCCTCTCGCGAGTAAAGGAATGAGCATGAAACAGCGGGACACCGGTGAAGCCGAGCTTCCGTAGAAGGAACTTCGGTAGCGAGCTCGGGACGGAACGGGCCGACAGACGGGACGGACAGCCATCAGGCGCAGTTCAGAGGTAGATTATTCAGCCGTCCGTCAAAACAAAGCGCGGCCATCAGCAGCGGCGGCCGGCGGGCATCCACTGTCCGCATGTATAAACGATCTCGCGACGGGGTGCCTGAAGACGCGACGCCGAACTCTGTCTCCGCGAGTCGCCCGCGGACAAATCGCGATTTCTCACCCGATTCCGCACGAAAATCGCGGCGCGCCGTTCCCAGAGCACTTCCCGATCTCCCTAGACGCAACGTGGCACGTGGAAAGTTCAGCAATTTTTATTTTCCCCGTTTCGAAGTTTCATTATTTAATGATATAAGATTGCTCATATCGCGATATTATGATTTATAATTTTTTTTTTTTTCAACTAGCCGAGTCACCAGCAAGTTTCTTCACGTGCGTTTGTAATGAATATCAAATACTGGAACGAAATTGCTGTGCAGAAGTCAGTCACATTTAAAAGGGTCGAAAATACGAAGAAATACGAGGTAGATGTTGGATGACAAAGGTTGTTTCAAAAAGTCAGGCTGGTCCATCATGAGTAAATAATGCGATGTCAAATGCAGTTTTTCTCCGGGCCCTTCAAGGTCTCTCAAGATCTTTGGGCCGTCCGGACGCGATTGACGGACGGCTGCTTTCGAAGCTGCGATGGTGGCTGTCAACTTACAAACGATACGACGTACATACAACTGTCTTTGAGTCCGGAATACCGGATTGAAACGGCTTTTTCTCACTCGCTCTCTTTACGTCGAAAATCGGAAGGGGGTGGAATCATTCGATCGACGCTTATTCGATTAATATTCTCAACAACGACGATTGCTTCCAAAATAACACACAACTTCTTCTTCAGTCGCCGTTCTTAAAAGAAATGAAGTGCGTTGAAATCTCGATCGAGTTGAAATTTTAATTCTACATTAAGCCTGCAAATCGCACTTTGAAATCTGTCGAAAGATTTTCCCTAAAAAAAGGGGCCGTGACAGCTGAAAATGGCTGAAACATACATTGTTATTTCAGGAATGATTTTGTTATTCTACATGAAATATTGGACGGACAATTGCCGCATATTTCACAGATTTCAGAAGTTATAAAACTATATCTTTCAGAAAAAATTGAAAAATGAGAAAACTAAAGCTACATGTCGCGAGAAATGTACTGCATACCATCTCTCACTTCTGATGTCGTACAGCCGATATAGCTGTCGAAGATAGCCGAGTCTGAAATAATTTCAAATATTCCTTGCAAATACTCATAGCATAGGACTTGGATAACATCAGTGAGATTTATTCGTTCTTCGTGCAAAAAGACGTTGTTGCAATACTACGGTAGGACTTGTAGCGTAAGGAGCATTGTAAGACTACAAGTTAGCATTTACGAGACTTATAGCAGATTCTAAATTCCGATTCGGGCAGCGCGCCGCGACTGTCGACGACGCGAGAGGGATCTTTTCGGCCGCTGTCGATCCCGTTACTAGATCACCCGACAGAATGGATCCGTTTGACCGTTCCTCAGCGCAGGAGGCAGTCGGACAGCTGGCAGCTGATTACGTCGCTCTTCGTCGGCCGCACGAGAAGCTGCTGCGCGACGTTAAACAGCCTCCTCCATGAATCCCGGAGGTCGATCTTCCGGACGTCGACGGCCAAGAGGAGGACATTTCTTCGAGATTCAGCGGGCCGATAGGAACCGTCGAGAATGAGAACCAGGGTGGACCGTCACTGCCGACGAGCACCATCCGAACCCGATATCGCGCGCCGTCGCCGAGGATGCTAACCCTCTCGACGCCGAAGAGGAGCGCGCGTCGTTCGGCGGGGAAGGAGACACGAGGGGATGGGAGGGAAGGTCCTTTATATGGTTCTACGGTGGGGAGGAGGGGTCGTTGGGAGCTTTCGCTATATACGGCTATTGGCAGCAACTGTTTTATAATGCAGATAGCTACCGTGCCGCGAGATCGCCGCTGTTTCTCGACAGCGAGAGAGGCGGAGGGGACGCGTAATAAATCCTCCGCGGGGAGTTGTACGTTTCTCCTCTCTTTCTCCCTTTCTCTGTCCCTCCCAGGGACAGCCGGAGAGAGCCTGGCGAAGCGGAAGGCAGGGAAGAATCCCGAGGAACGCGCAGCGGTCTCCACTCCTTCGCCTCCTCGCCGGCGAGCCTCGACGCGGCTCGACGTAGTGACGGATGGTGCGCGGGTCCTGCTACTCTCGCGTGTCAGGCCCGAATCGGTATTTAGATAACTCAATAGATAGCACTCGGGAGGTCTCCGTGAGGACACGCGTGTCCTTCGGGAACGCGGCGGCGGATCCCGGAGATATGGTATCGAACGGGTGCAACGAGTTTGCTCGCGATTCACGCGATTCGTTAATCTCGATAGTGTCTCTAAATCGCCACTTTCGATACGATCACGATTATCCAGAAACAGGCAGAACACCTGTACTTCGTGGAATTATTTGTACAGTAAAAGCCCTCATTACCAAGACCGACTCCATTACCGATGGGACTCAATGTTTTATTAAATTATAAAAAGTAAGGTGGTCGAAAATAGTAGGAAAGAAATTCTTTCTGAAAATTGAAAATTAACATTCATGTTGCATATAGTTTATCGGATATTAAATTTTTTTCTCACAATTAAAGAATGTTTTCAGATTACTTGACACTTTATTTTTGTTCTTTTTCTAGCCGAAAATACTAAATATACACACAAATGCAAAGATTTGTTAGCAACATTTTTTCGTGTCTTGAAGTAATAGCGAAATTTTCTTTCTCAAAATCAAACTTCATATTTTTAATTGGAGCGATAAAATATGTATTCTAATTATCTTTTATAAGATAAAGATCGATGTCGGCAATAAACTTCAATTCATATATGTATTTCATTTACTGCATCCGGTAATAGATTGCGTATTGAAATGAGAAGATCCGATTACCGTCAGTTTTTAGTGACAATTCTCAGATACGCATAATCTCAATTGCGCTTAAAACACTCCATATAAGGTCTTACATTTGGTAACTGAGGCTCAGTAACATTCTCACTGTACTTTTTAGAAGGCTCGTTAATTCACAACATTCCTCTCGAATAATAAAAAAAAATATTTAATTCGTCAATATAAACGCCTGAAAAAATTATATCCGAATATTGTAATTAATGTCTTAATATTGATGTAAAATAATATGGACGTCTGGAAATGATAAAATAACCTGTTTATCGATATATTCAATCGAAATATGTTCCATTAACCTCGCTAATGTGGAGTTATTTGTCCTAATACGAGCGAGATTGCAGGAGCGCACGCACGAGCGCTGGAAATTCGTGTGAGAACGCCAATGTCCTTCGTGCCGCTGCAGTATACAGGCGTATAAATCAAACTGATACAACGAGTCCGCTCAATTAATGGCGTCGTCTTTGTTTGATTCGGGTGAAAAGTACTTATTACTTCGGCGGATGCACGACGTCTCCCCCTTAATTAATACGGAAGATGTATCGGCACGATCGGTCTACGGATGTCTCGTCCAGCTCGACCTTCGCCTTCGCACGTCGACGACCCTTAACGAGCCCCATCATGTCCGTTAATCGAGTGCATCTTCATGGATAGATCCCAAGACGTCAGAGTTGCCGGGAAGGTCGAAAACTGGGAGGTCAAAAAACCGAATGAGCGGTCTCAGAAAATAGGAGAAGAAGAAAAACCTCCACTTGGGCGACAGGCATTTCCATATTTACGGTCTTAAATCGTTTCATTCGTGGCGATGCGCCGTCAGCGAGTCGGTAACGCGAATGAGCGAGGCTTTCTTGTCTCCTTGTGTGGTCGCAGCGGCCAAATGTCGGTTTCGTGTACTTTTCACAATACATTAAGTCGTTTTGCCGAAACCCCAACGAAGTCGTGACGATAGACGAAAGAACGAGAGAGAAAGAGAGAGAGGTCCGAGAGAGGAGAGCGGCAGGGGGAAAGCAGGATCGTGCTGAGAGCAATGAGAGGGCGAGAGGACCGTGTCCGAGTGACTTAGCTCAGTGAACGGGCTCTTCACGAGATACCCGGACCCAAGGCCCAAATTTGACACGGTGGATTTGTCGAATGGTCGCACGAACCGTCCTCTCACCTGGCCACCGATGTCTACCTCGAAAAGCAGGGAAGCCGAGGTTGGACGGTCGTTGCTTAAACGCACGATGAGGTCTCATGCTTCTCGGAAGCTGCTGCCCTCTGACTCGACAACCAAAATCTAATAATGACCTGTTAGTTGTTGTCGACGTTACGGATAATCGATGAATCGAACCTTCTTCGCACGCTCGATCTCACATTCTAGACCTCAGAGGAACCTTCGTTGCGTGCAAACGTCTTCGCGAACTCCCGCAGTCGTTTCATGCGTCTGTCGTATACGACAGAAAAAATCCGAACTCAGAAGCGGTCTTCTCAAGGTATATTGTGCTGAGACGAAATGGAGGATTGTCGTTACTAAGAAAATTTCACGATTGTAATGGAAATCGAAATTATACCGCGGGACTGTTACAATCGAGACATATAGCATCCGAAGAAACTGGAAATTCACCGAGCAGCCTGATCGAAGACTGATCGATCGGTTGGATCGAAATGAATGCGGTGGGAACAGAGGCGATTCGCGAAACGCGAAAAAGGGTATTACGTTCGTGCCGAAGGTCTCGTTAGAATTCCACGATCGACTGGACGGGTCGCTTTACATAACTCTCGAAAAAGTCGTGGAATCGACACCTCCTTCTGTCCCGCGGGCAAGAAAAGGCGTACCACCGATTCACGGAGGCAGATAACGAGGGGTCGGACGGGCCCGCGAAGCGGGCTTAAGCTTTCAGGTCAGGTGCGCCCGATGTCGCGTTCTCGCGCATTCGTCCGACACGATATATGTTTCCTCTTTCGGCGCACGTACGCGCCACGACGAATTTATATGTCACACCGGAATAGGCCGGCCCGTGGGGGCAGGGTCTTCTTATGGAACTGGGACAGGTTTTCGGGGCCTGTCGCGGGTAGGTTACGCTGTGCGCTTTGATTTAAGGAAACGCGTCGTCTCACCTCGCCTCGCCGCGCCTCGTCTCGCCTCTCGCCTCACCTACGCCGTCGTCTCGTCAACGACGTCGTAAAAGATTCCACTTTGTACCCTCCGTGGAACCCGTGCCCGGCAATTGTACCGTGAGGAATCATCCAGAACTTTCGTTCGTGGATGCGAAATGTTACCGAACGGAAGTTTCTATTCCTATACTGGAAATCCAAGTGTGTAAGTTTATACATTTTGTGTGTAGAATCATGTAGTCACTTTTTACGCACTTGTATGCGCGTGTCATTACTATGATTTTACGCACATAAAGTGTGTAAAATTACACACTCTGATCTGCAGTGTAGGATATAGTAAACAGTTTTGTGTGAAATTTTATACACTTCACATGTCCCAAACGACCCGTGCACAATTTTGTGCCAATTAATTATAATTATAAATTTAACACAAGATGAATGTGTTGAATAGTAACAAATATTACATCAAAATTTAATACAAAATTAACGTGTCAAAGTATAAAATGTGTTATTTTAACACTTACATATGCGAAATATCGATTCAACACAAAATATTGAGATAACATAAACACAATATTTTAAATTAACTTATAGGTATATTAAGAATTAACAGTGGATGTGACATAAAAATTTTAATAAGAACCAATTTGACACAAGTACGATACGTTTCTCCTCTATAATCGGTTTCTTTAACGTATTCTGTACGTCCTTTTTGGTCACGTTCCTCCTTGATCACCTGTACGAAGGGTGCAACCTTTGGAAGCTAAATAAACATCTATCAGGTACAGCTCGTATTTATATTCGTCACAAGAGTGAGCTGAACTTTCGCTAGTAATTGATTGTTTCGCTACTGTCCGGTGAATTCGGTAGAATTAGTCAAACGAATAGGCGGACGGAGGCAATGGCGTCTTTGTGGTCGCAAAAATGATCTATTACACCGGATGATTCATGGTAATTTTTTGCCCAAGTAGAAAGTCGCTCGGAATGCTTCTACCTGAATCTGCATTGTTTCAAGACGGTCGGGCAGTGCGGGCGGAGTGATGAAAAAATTCTCGTTGGAATCACGCCATTTTTCACGCGGTTTTACAGGTCGTTCCAGTCTCTTAATGGAGTCTTACTCGTTTCGCTCATTTGTATTTATGGCGCGAACCGCGACGAATTTAATGATCCAGGAAACATTAATTCGCCATTAGCGGGTCGGCGGATTATTAATCACGGGTCGTCGGATCTGATCAGATAATCTCGCTCGTTAAGTGTTACGTATTCTCGCGATGTTCTCTCGGTATACCTCGTTGAAGGAGAACGCTGCTCTGCTGGGTCCTGCTTCTGGGCGTGAGGGACGAGCAGTTCCACCTGTGCCACATGAACTGATGCTGGCATTCGGATACGGCCAGTTGCAGCCCTTTGAGCGCCGCGACGGTCACGTCCGGATTCACGTGGCAGAGCTCGCGTTGCTCCTTCGTCAGTCCCGGAATACCGTTGCAGACCACGGCGTTGCCGTTCACCCAGTTGTCCACGGAATTGCTCATTAGGCAGGTCGCGCTGAAAAAGGCAGCAATCATATGATGGACGCGTGTCGCTAATTTCTCCGATCGCCATAAACGGTTATCATTAAGGCGTCGGGTCGTGTAATGACTAAATATGTAAGATGAGATAATGTCTTTCTGTCGGACAGTGGACGAATTGGAAAGTTTATGGTGAAATAAGCACAACCTTTTCAGGACACGTGACAGAGAATGTAACGATTGCCACGATACCGTGAGTCTCGAGAGTTTTGTCCGTTCGATGGAAAGGATATCATTGATTACTTTTGGTTGTCGATCTCTAACGGTGTTATTTGTGAGTAACAAACGGGTCTGTTGTAAAATAGGATCGGGATTCTAAGACATGTTGGATCGACTCGATAAATGAGGTTTCGCCGATTCGTTCGAAATTGCGAGCCCACAAATAGCGAGGCAAATGATTTTCCCACGGGAGCGGCTGCGTTCGATCGGTTTGAGTGATTTTGGCTCCGGGGAATCCAGCTGGAGGCATTCCTCGTGCTTACGGTATGTCGTGATCTCCTTCCAGCTCTCGCTCCCTTGATCCTCTCTCGTCCTGCTTGTCTGCCCCCCTATCCCCGGTTATCGAATTCCCGATCGTGAGCGTGGTCCGCTCGTGGATCAGTCGCCGATTAAAGGTACGCCACCTTTTTCCTCTTTGCACCTTGCGACTTCGACAGGTCCCGGAGCTTCGGACGATTATCAGCAGGTAGACACGCGAATATCCAGCGCGTGGAAACTTGATTAATCCTCCAGACATTTTCCCCTCGAATTTGTCTTTCTTTTACGGAAATGTTCTCACGGAAATTTAATTTTATCAAACGATAAATTGACTTGAACTTGGGCACATGTTGTGATTAGTTACAATGTACCGTTACGTGCGTTTCCGTATCGTGAAATCTCCGGGAAATACCGCGGCATGAACGGAAATTAACGAGAAAGAAAAGGCGCGAGCGTTTATCGCGAGGCGAGAACTCACATCACAGTCATCGTTTCATCGCGGTTATTTCTCTTCCCGGTTGCTGCGAGCGTACATATTAGTTTAACACGTGTCGAGTGTAATTAGTGACGAAGTATGGAAGGGCGGAAGTGGACGGTGCGCCAGCTGGTCAAACTCGCGAAACTGATTATCGTCGAGTTCCTCGCGGGTAACAACGCGCAGGCAATTATATTATGGATGACTATCGATAGCACGGTACCGGGAAGTACAGATATTCCAGAGCAAACTAGATGAATGATATATGTCTTTTCTTGTCGATATAAGTTTAAATTACAAGTTTGAGGACGCCGAATAAGTTCGAGAAGATTTGCATCGTCTGCTATTTTTATTTCCGCTTGATTTGTTTTATCCACTAATTTACGTATTTAATTTTTTTATTTAATTGTAATAGTTGCTTCAACAGCCATATATAAGGTGAGGCAATAATTGTTACCACCTTTAATACATCTCCAAAATATAAGAGAAGAGAAAAAGACAAGAGGTAAGATGGATTAATATTAGTCCCGGAATGGAAAGTAAAAACGGTATGTTTTTTTTGTAGTTTCTGAGCTACTGAATCTGATTCTGACTTTCGAAAAATTTCAATTTTAATGATTTTAATACTGTCCCGACAAATAACAATACTTTTTGAGATCAGATATAAAAACCACAAGAAAACACACCGTTTTGGCTTATCACTCCGAGCTCCAAAATCAGCCCATTTTACCTATCATCCTTTGTCAAACAAACAAAAATTGTACACCGAAAAAAATAGTCCCAAGTCAGTGGCAAACATTCTTATATATTTGTAACGTTTCTTCTTTCTGGATAGGTTTCTAGATTTCTAGGCAGTTTCGAAGCTCTGAAGCTCACCTTTGTCTGTTTAACCGGAAGTATTTGATCGAAAGTCTTCAAAGTGATAATAGTTGTTGCATCGGCCCGTGTATTTCTGAAATTGCACGCGGACGTGCTAAAGGAAAGGCTCATGCGGAGGCAACGGGAGTCAAGAGCCTGGGGCCGGCTGCATCTCCGAATCTGTGCGCGATGCAGCACTAATCACGGCGGTCTGGAGCACCGGTTTTACGGCCGCATGCGGCTGCACGGCGCGCACTTTCGCGCACGCGTGCACAGATCGCGCGGGCGTCCGCTTTCCTTCGTGGAGTCGGTTTTACGAGGCCGGGGTCAAGAGGTGCGAACGCTCTCAAAGAGCCGATAAAGCCGTTTCTATCTCGCCGTCTGTTTCTGCCATCGTGCGCCTCGCACGAGACCGGCGGGGAGGAAGATCCGCGTGTTGGGTCTCCGTTTCACCCTTCGCCCCATGTCCC
>NW_014556042.1:967784-1016430 GCF_001313825.1 Dinoponera quadriceps | reverse complement strand
CCCCCGGCCCCCGCTCGGTCGCGATAACGGCATCCATCTCTCGGAAGAAGAGCTCTTAAAGCGCTATCTTAAGCGACGGCTGCTGCCTAATGGCCGCGTATTACGGCGTACCGGGTGTTAATTAATTTCGAGGTGGAAAAAAGGAACGACGGGAGCCAGCGTGCGTGCGTACATGCGTGTCTGTGCACGCGGTGATCCACGGATCGCGTGTGTTCGAGAACGAGAAAGGGTTGCTCGTTCGCTTCGTTGCACGCCGCTGCCAGAGGAACGTGGTCGTCATTTCCTGTTACTACATGCTCCACCGAAACGTCGGGCGAACGTACCGTTAGGTTCTTCTTTTCTTTTTTTCTTTATGACCGTTTTATTGCCCGTGGTATTTATTTGTTTACTCTCAGTAAATAGTAAGCCGTAAAACAGGCTCCTCATCGAATTCTATTGAGTTAACCTTCGACGCTCTCTGGGCAGCGCGCTTCCTCTTCATATCGCTCGTCCTCAACCCTTTGAAATGCGACGGTTACGCAGGACTGAAACGACGGCATTTTGAAGCCTTTGTTACCTTCCATATCGTCAAAACAAATCGTAGATATCACGAGTGCAACGGTAAAAATTCTTGGCTGAACATTCTTTACATTTCTCCGTTTCGTTCCTGCACGGCGAATTGTCGGTCATTAAGTCCGGCAGAAGTCACGCGGCGGAGCGCGATATTAGCGCCAAGTAATCTCGCGAGAATTAACGCGATTCGTTAACACGCACGAACATACACCGGGGGATTCAGGGGGTCGAAGCGTCCTATCGGCGATCATGAGATTCGCGAAATTGGCTAGCAGCGCGAGAAGACCGCCGCGGCGTCCCTCACGATCATTAATCTGCTCGCGGCACCGCGGGGCGGTTTATTTTTTCCTGCGAGACGATCTCTCTCGACGCGCAGAGTCCTGCGCGGGATGTCACGGTGCAAAGCTCTCTCCCCTTTCCCTCCCCTCTCTCTCTCTCTCTCTCTCTCTCTCTTTCTTCGTGGGTCGCTCAGTTATCTACGGGTACAAATTAGCGGACGAGCTTCTTCTAAAGTAAAAGCTGTGTATGGCACCCGCGTGAACGAAAAGAGAGAGAGAGAGAGAGAGAGAGAAAGGGAGGGTGAGAAAGGGCGGGGGGACGGAGGGGAAAAAGGAGAAAGAGAAGAAGAAGAGGAGAGGAAGAAGTCGGCGACAACGAATGAGAGAGGAGGGAGCGGAGACGGGGGAGGGTGGTAATAAGAAGAAAAGGGAAAAAGGGCCCGGCGACTCTGCGTAGTGTGGGAAAGGACTGGAGGGAGGAGGGGGTGGGTGGCGACTCTCGGAGGGGTTTTAGGGTCGCGGAGGTTATTGAGAGCTCCCATTACCGGTACAACGTTGCACCGCTGCTATCTTTCGCGCTATTGATGATCTACCGAAAGCAGATTAATGATCTTAACTCCCCCAACAAATTACGAAAGACACCGCGTACCTGCGGAGGAAGTCGGATTGTATCAAGAGATTCCTTTCGCTACCTCCTCGCGTCCCGGCTTCGCCGCTCGTGCGTGCGTCTCACTTCGCGAATAAGGAACGAGCCGAGCACCCGCGGCAATTATTCCACCGTGAGTTGCTCGTGTAGCGATCGTGCGTTTCGCTGAAAACGCGCGGATTTCTTTTATCGGTCCGCGCGATTCGCGCTCGTCCGCTTCTCATCTCGCCACGATGATGACGATAAATTTCTTAACGGATAATTCTCTTTCTATTTAATTTGTTAATTTAGTAATTGTTAATTTAGTAATTTTCAAACGATTTCGCCACTTTATTATACGTAATCCTGATATTGACAGACGAGGAGCGCGAGATGGATTTCGTCGAGCAGCTAAGAGTTAAGAGGAAGTGAATAACGGAACGATAGAAAGTATTTCGATCGAGAGCTATCTGCGTTAAACGCTGCATTCGAAGACGACGAAAGGAACAAGGACATATCGCAGGAGCGATTTATCGCAGCGACCGACCTGCGCACTTTGCCAGCGGCTGTTATAGTTTCGTTTCGCTTCGAGTGCTCGATCTCATGGGAACCCGTTGGGCAAATCGGAGACGAGATACACGAGCGCGTGTCCCGCATTTTTGCAATAATCCAAGGGGTCGCAGAAGAATCCATGATGGCGACGACGCGGGGATGCACGTGTTTTATTTAATCCTCAGCCCGCTCCCGCGCGTCCCGTCCACCGCATGCGCTCGCGGAGACGAGAGAGAGAGAGAGAAATACACCGCACGGAATTTCGCGTCTAATGGGATATACCCGATGGGAAGAGGAGAGAACTCGTCCTTTCTTTTTTTCTCGGATCCCCCGACTCGCGAGAATACCTGCGGCAGATATCGAGGTGCCTCCTCACTCTTCCCCCGATCTTACGAGAGTAAATCGATTTCGCGGCGAAGTACATTGTAGGGAATGCGATAGGCCGCGAATTACGTTCCGCAGATGGTATCTAGCGCGTAAGTTATGGCGACCTGTAACTTGGCGATAAAACAGGACTCTCTCGTTCGTCAATTTCCAAGCGAGCTTCGCGGAGTGCTCGCGTCACGCGAAGAGGCACCTTTTGTTAATAAACCTCCGCGCGATTCCGTTATCCTTCACGATAACGTAAATTCCGCGGAAATGATGTCACACTCGCGAGACCGCAAGTAGCACAATATCGTTCGCTACACCCAGTCGTTAAACTGTCGCGCATCCAGCGCGCTCACTTCGGCTCAGCATTCGTAGAATGATTTCTCCGACTTTCGATCGTACATCTCACGTTAATTAGAAGCGATATCTGTGTTATTGCTAGACTAATTGCGTCAAATTTATCGTTCAAACTGATGTAAGACAAGGTTTCAATCTTGAAATTCTTTCATACATTATCTTGTACCAATATTATCTATGCTAATGCCAAGTAAATTGGTAGTTAGCAGTTCATTGAAGCACTCGGAAGTTTGATAACGTGACGTAGATTGACACAGATCGACGGCGACACTATTTTTTTCCATTTCGATAAACCCCGGTAGAAATTTCATGCATTTTTTGAGCAGTTACTGGACAGTCTATTAACTTCTGTCTAGTCGTCGAGGAGTAAAATTACTTGGAAGATCAATCAAGTTGCAACGTTTTTTCTACACTGAGAGAAAATTATCGTTATTTTCGATGCTAACAATATCTTTTTGTTATTTTAACCACAAAAATAGTAGAGAACTATGTTTCTAGCAAGTGTTACTGTATCAGTGATAATAACTTCACGTGCATGTTGTTACTATTATTTTTAACCGGAAATAATTACAATTTTCTCTCAACATACAATTATTGCGGGCGGAAAGAGTTCGCTCCCACAGCTAAAAACTAGGTCTGATAACTAAATTTCAGTTGCATCATATCAGCTAACTTTCAACTGCGGGAGCTAATTTTTTCACTCCTGTGCGTACAAAAGATACGGAGAATCCGTATCCATTTACTAAACGAAAACGAATAAAAAAGAATAAATAAAGAAAAAACTATTCAATTGATTGACAAGCAAACCTGCTGCTCATGAAATGAGCAGTTTTGCTCTAGAAGTGCTGTATAAAAAGGTAACCCCACGCGTCGCGTGAATTCTACTCGCATAGGGGGAGAAAAAAGAGCGCGTATCACGGCGTGCATCAGAGAAAGCCACGCACACGTGTCACGACGTCAAGAACGCGCGTCGCCGCGAACCAGTTTATTGACTATTATATCATCAGACCTGTAATTCAATGTCGTCCTGCAAGTCCGACCGGCGTAAGTGCGCGCGTGTGTGAAGGTATACGCGCGTGCATCTACTCACACGCACGCCTCCTGTTCCCGGATGCTAGGTGTAATTATTTACAAGAAGCTACGTAGCTCTCCTTCTCTATCGCGCACGGCGAGAGCTCGTCGAGGCTGTCGCCGTTGACGAAGAATCGCTCGTGTGTATATATTTCGAGAAGTTCTCGCGGCGAATCGTCGCCGATGTCCGCGCGCCGGCTGACGACAAACGAGAAGCGTATTGTCGCGAAATACGCCGCGATTGTAAAATTTATCGCCCGACACTTTTACGCGCCGTGCCGGATTTTACGACTGATGATGCCCGATTGAGGGCCCCGCGAGTTTCGCATCCGATCTTTATTTATCGACGCGCTGTCGACGCGCATCGCGCGTCAGTCGTCCGTCGTTTCAATATTGGTTGATAAGTAGCCAAACAATAAAACATCTTGATTAATCGAGAAGCGTTTCGAAAGGAGCTAACGGTTTTCTCACCTCGGCGCTTCCCTGTGCACTTAGTGATCGCGATAATGAAGGAATCGCCTGATTAATCGTATCATCGATTTGTACAATTTGACACGATGCATCAGTTTGATCTACATTCATCAGTGAAAATTGACGATTTTCAATACATCTATCCAACTGTGGGTCGAGGCGGTCTCTTTTAATTTAGGGGAGAGGAAGGGTAACCCAAGTCGAAATTTTTAATTCTACAATTAAGTCTTCAAATTAGCTGTCTCTATATAATCCAATCGAATGTTTAATCGATTTAATTAATTTTTTGCCCCTATTTTATGTAACTTCCGCGGCTAAAAACTAGATATTGTAACTAAATTTCAGTTGTATTATACGGACAACGAATTTTTACCCTTACCTTATTTATTGAATGGACGCATCGCGAATCGTAGATTCTCACTGAGATTGCAGATCAAGCTGATAGCTAAACTAAACATCAGCTGCTTTATATAAACAGCTAATTTCTTTCTTCCATGTGGAGAAAACGAAAATGGGTTCCTATTTGCACCAAAGGAGCACAAATGGGAGCTGAGATATTCAGAGTCTAGATTTGAGTTCTACATTGAGTCTTCAAGCGGGAGGAAATGGGCGATAACTTCCCACAACTTGTAATATTAAAGGAGCACAATGGAAGACCATCGGAGACTCGTAGAATGTAGAACTAAATTAGACCTAAGGACTAAAACATCGACTCGGGGACGCGCATTGTCCGCGAATCGTTCCCTCTGTCGACGCGCCTTTCTCTCGAAGAGAAGGAAGCTCGTTTCGGACGCGGTTCCGGTGCACGAGGCGCGCGATTAATACCACGACGAGAGGCCCATAATGAAGATCGCAGCGGGATTCGTTCCTCACGCGCGGTGTGGCTCTCGAAGGGCCTATTTGCACTTCGTCATTGTGCACTCCTGCGAAAGCGGAGGATGCGACCACCAGGTCGAGGAAGAAACCGGCGCCCCTATTGACGAATTCTCCCCGCGGCCGAGGGTATGAGGCGCGGGCGCGCCAATAATACATTGGACGCAAAGAGGAAAAAGGCCGCAGAAAAAGTCCGACCGCGCTACCGGGCTGGTAAATTTTTCCCGACGGGATTAGACACGGCGGACTCGCAGCTTTTTGCTCTCGCTCGTTGACAACGACGACGACGACGACGACGATCGTCGTGATGCCTCTCGTCGCGCGCGGCGGTCTGCCACCGCGTGGCGAACGAAGGCGAATGACGTGCACTCCGTGAACGACTTTGCGATTTGAACCGCTCCGTCGCAGCGGACGTACAAAGCGCGCGAGAGTGACATCTTGACGTCTGCATTATGCTGCATCGCGGCGCATCGGGAGATCGTGGGGATCGCAGACTTCCCCGAGGAGCGTTCACGGCGACGATGAAGTGTCGTGATCGGGGTAAAAGAAGAAGACGAGGAGGATGAGAGAGAAGGATGCGCGGTGTGAGGAGCGGAGGGCGTATTGACGGTCAATCTCGCGGAGAGTGGACGGTTTGAGTGAAGACAAATCGACGACGATGGTCGGCAACGATCGCGTGTAAATTAAGACGGGGAGTGCAATCGGCGAGGTGCCCGGGGGACGCGATGCTACTTTTCATCTTCGAGCTGTTCCTTTTCGCCCTGCGCGACGTCGCGAGATATCGACGATTTTTCCAGCAGCGCCGATGGATTCGGCGAGTTCGCGGATTTTCCGTTGGAAATTTCCGGACGGAAAATCGAGAGGACTTTCCGATTCCGGTGTCGCCGTTTCCGAAGACATTGGGAGGAAGCTCGAGAGGTCGAACATGAAATCGCTAGGTCGCAGAGGCACTCACCGACGGTGCTCCAGGAGGATCAGCAGCAAGGCGACGGTGGGGCCGATCCTGGTGGCGATCCTGGACGGCGACCCCTCGCGTGCACGTCCTGTACGAGACGGAGGCATCCTGTCATTGCCTCGAGGACTCTTCTTTGCGCGGTTTGCCCACTTTAAAAGAGTCGAGTGCGACCCCTCGTCCGGGGCTGCACACCCCTAGCACCCGAACGGAAGGACCCCTCGTTCGAGACGATGCTGGAAGCTGCTCCCGTTCTTTATCCACCTCTTTCTCTCCTTCTCTCTTTCGCGCGCGCGCCTTCTCTCGCGCTCTCCGTCGCTCTCCTCGCGCGTTCGCCCCGTATTCTACGGTCCCTCTCCTACTCTTCTCGCCGCGGTGCCTGTGATCAGCAGCCTGGCACGCGTCGAGGACTCCACCTCGCCCCGGGCACCGGCGCTTCTCCTTTGACGTTCCGTACGATTCGAGAGCTCGCAGTTTCGCTGCCTCGAGGGGTTGTACCGAAAACTACCCCGGGACAATAATATTCCACGGCGATCGGTCGATTCATCGGACGAGAGAGAGACAGCGGTACGTGTGTGTTTACGTGTGCGTACGCGTCTCGATCCCGGGCTCTCTCGCGGCACGATGGGACAGCTTATTGCGTTGGCTCGCTCGCTCGATGACGAGGAGGTTCGTTCTCGACGTGTAATCACCTACCTTCTCTCGTGACTCGTTTGTCGGGTAATGACGCTTCGCTATCCTTTGACGAACCACTTACGCGTACATCCCCATCAGAGAGATCTCCGTCGCGTTTATCGGGAGGAACTGTCGACGTAAGAGAGAGATAAAGAGAACGAGGCACGGCGGGAACGATTCTCTCCCGGGCGACCTCGCTGAATCTTCTTAGATACACTTATCTTTGGAGCAAAAATACTGTCGATGTTTGCGTGAACGAGACGGTCTGGAGGTTCCCAGCGTCCTCCAGGTGGTTTCGTCGAGGTATACGGTGTGGTCACTATCACTACAGTCTTCGTCGCACCGGCTCTATCTTTGGCATTCTCTTCGGCGAGGTACTCTTGAGCATAACCCGGACTTCCGGACGATATCGCGACGATATTCCCTTTATCCGATTTGCACCACGAACTCGCTGACCGCGACACCCTTCTCGACGAAGTCTATTCGAAGATCCAGTGACATCCTGTCGTCCTTTCGTACTTCGAGGTCGTCCACCTTCTTCTTCTTCTTCTCCTCCTCCTCCTCGCGGCTCCTGCGCTCGGTAGCGGTGGATACGGATGAACGAGCCGATCTTTCAACGCGTTTGTCGGAAGAAGAGAAGAGAGCACGGTGTCTCACTCGACACTTCCGGTGTGTGTGCGCTCGCGGCGAAGTGTCAAGCTCAAATAAAAGAAAAGTCGCCCTCCGGATCCTCCTACTCCTCCCACACGCGGACCATCACCATCTTCCCCCCTTCCCCGCCACCTTGGTTGCAAGTCTTCTTCCTCTTTCTCCGCAACCACCGCCTCCTCTTCCACCGCGGCTTCCTCGGCCTCTCTCTCCCTCGTAACCGCGCCTATCTTTCGCTCCGCTCGTGCAAACAGTCGAATAGCAAACTTCCCGCGATCGTCACGCACGGTGCGACGATGACGACATAGCCAGGCGAGGCTTTGTAGACCGCGGAAGAGGAAGACGTGAAGAATCGGATGGAGGAAGGGGAAGAAAAGGGTGGAGGGCTCTGATCCGCCTGGAGAGACTCCGGGAGTGGAAGTGCCGACGCGTTTGATCGGATCGCAACGGGGGTGGAAAAGGTTCCCGCACGCCGTCGGATCGGCCGTCGAGGACGGAGGATATAATCAAAGGTGAAACTGTTTCGGCGTACGAGACGGAGGAGACGCTAAGAAGCTTCGCGAACGTCGACCAGCACGACGATGGAGCGCGACGAACGTGTGGCGATCGGAAGCAGCGAGCCCGATGGAGGAACGCGAGAAGAAGGTCGCGCACTTTCGTTATCCCCCTGTGTTCTCCTGTTTCTTTCTCTCTCTCTCTCTCTTTCCCTCCCTCTCCTCCTTTCTATCGATCTATCTCTTTCCCCGGTTCGCCGACACCGACACCACGTTGCAGAACCGAACAGACGGGCAGATTCCGCCTCCGTTCAAGACCGACGAGAAGCTGTCAGGAAGATCGCTCTGTCTATGATGAACTCGGTGCGCAGTGCGCGGCTACGGGGCCCTCCTCGCCCTCCCATAGGGAGAGAAAGGAGAGATAGGGAACGGTATAGGCACGAAGAAACCAACTACCCCCCCACCATAGCCACCACCATCCGGACGCGACCACCACCACCATCGGCCACCACCCCGAGATTCGGTGTGAGAGACGAAGAGAGACGTATCAGAAACCGAACCGTTTGAACGAGGACGACGAGATGTCGAGGGGCCGAGATGGAAAGGGAGAAATAGCGGAGGTAGAGGACGCGCGCGCTGGAAAGAGAGAGACGGAAAAATGCGTGGCGGCCGTAGGCCGCTTCTGCATCTCTCTTTTCCTTCCCTTTTCCTCCCACCGCCGTCTCTTTCCTGCCGTCGGCGGTGACTCCGTCCTCGTTCTCGAAAGAAAACACCTAAAACGTATCCCCGTGAACCAACAGGTACGCCGGCGCGTCGGCGACCTGGATTTTTGCATCTCGGGGTGTTCCTCGCTGCCGAGAATTTATTCTTTTTCTCTCTTTCTCTCGGCGATAGATAAGCGCAACATCAGTTGTTTGTCGTAGCGAGGATTGCGCGCTCCCCCGTTCGTCCACGCTAAAACCCCGTTCGATTTCATTCAATCGGGACAAACGCGATTCATTCATTCGCAAATCGGCGATACATTGCGTCTCATTGAGACGAACGCAGCTGCGTTCATGCCGCTTCGAGCAGACCATCCCCGCTTACCGAGATTCCTCGACACGTTTCCCGGTTCCCGAAGGATCACACCCTCCGTCGGAAGCAGAAGAAGGAAGGTTGCCCGAGATCACGTGACGGGTACAAGTAGGAGGAGCAAAATTCCCCTACCTAGCATCACTCGGAGGAGTCAATCGGCATAATTGAGGCTTATCTTCCTCCCTTACACAAACTGCCGTCCGCCTACTCTCCATCCCCTCTTTTCTCCTCGGGTCTTTCCTCGGGTTCTGGTTTGTACGCGTAGGGGCTACGAAGGGTGCCGAATCCAGGTTGCCTCAGCAACAACGACTTTCCGTCAGGGTGGCCTCGTCTCTTCTCATTTGTTACCCGAGATCCGAAGTCTTCAATAGATACCTCCCAAGCAACAATGAGCGTTTAATGAATATCGGACGGAAAGAGAAGGAATGCGATGCAACGGTCTCATTTTCTTCGGCGGAATTTCAATTCTTTGCGTTTTCGCAACTGCCATTGTGTCACGAGGAGATGTTCAATTACACGGCGAATATTTCTATCGCGGTAAGAAACGCAACAACGGAAGAAAGACATACCGAATTCGTATTTACGCGGTTCGGCCGATCGCCGTCCGTCCGATCGAGCACGCGAACGAAAGAAACGGGCGGATGCCTAAATCGAAATGCCCATGACGTCTGAATCGAAACAGCCGGCTCCGCGAGCTATCTGACGCGCATCTCCCCGCATCGTCGGCTCGTTCCTCTCTATAGCCAATTAGCAGCGCGTCCAATATAATATCCGTCGCACGATGATCGCAGGTCGGTGCCGCGATTGCGAGAACCATAGCGAGGGAGCGAAGCTTCCTTCCCGTTTCCTCTCACCCCGGTCGCCTTCGATCGACGCGATGTGGAAGTGCAGATTTCATTGACGTGGTCGCTGAGCTGGCAATTAGCCGCAGCAGCGACCCCGGCTCGCTCGTACACCGCGCGTAGTCACCCCACCGCGCCACGTGGTCGAAGATCAAACGGTATCCTGGCACAAAGCGTAACCAGCTGGGGTCTCGCCCGATAATCGGTGGCGACTCGGCCGGGGCCTCGTGGTCGACGAATTCACGGTGACGTTCGCTCACCTTCCGCTCGCGACCTTCGGCCCGTGCCTAATTAAAACACATGCTGTACAAAAAGAGAAACGAACAGGTGCGTATTCGCCGGTGACAGAGCGAGCGTTGATCTAATCAGTGAAACTGATCCTTGCCGGTGAACGGAATAAATCGCGCGCGAAAAGCTCCTCTTCAGAGGTGTATATGTGCGAATTGCTTTAAACATTGTTAATATATTAATCATTGCATAGGGAATAAACAACTCTTGAAATTCCTTGGAAGTGAAGTCTCCCTCGATAAGGAAAATAATCACCGGATCGTGTCGAACTTGAGCGACTTTTCACTTGCACAGAGTGAATTCTTCTCTGAATCGTCGGGTGACTATTTTCGCTCGAAATTGAGAAGTGAATCTGACTTATTTCACCGTCACAGGAATATATATTCACTCTAATCGACTGGAATATTCGCTCAGGCGGAATCGGATTCGCTTCGAGCTTGGGTGAAACATTCGCTCTTGCGATTTCGGGTTGGCAGTATTCTCACTGTCGCTTCGAGTTAACAATATTGCCGCTCTTCATTTATTCCGAGTGAGATTCGATTCTAGGAAATTTGAGGAGAATAGCGGTCGCAAAAGGGATTTCATTCGAGCATTATTTCACGGAGTTTCGATCGGCACGTTATGAGAGACAGTACCGTTTCTTACCGAAACAGTATCAGCCTTCATTAGCGCAAGCAGCGGTAGACATAGTTCAGCCTGAGCAGTAATTCTGGATTATCACGATACGTCACCGTGTCTACGTGCAGGTGGTTCGGTGCAACCTTACTATCGCATATCCCAAACGGCTAACGAGCCGTTATCTCGCGAACGCCACGGAATTATAGGCGGCGATTTATCGCGGTGGGCCATTTACCAGTGAGCGCGTACACCGCTCGCGACACGTGTTTCCTTTTGCCTCGCGCACGCACGTACGTATGTACGCACGTACGTACGTACGTACGCGGTCCAGCCACGTTCCATTCGTTTCGTAAAGGGACACTCATTGCCGTTCCCGATACCTCGTACCGATAACATCGTTCGTGCTTCCAGAGGTATCCCTGGAAGCGCGCTTCTCGCCGCCACGATCTCGTCCCTTTCCCTCCTCGTCCTTCCTTCGTTCCGTCTCGGTCTATCTTACGGAGCGTGTACCCTCCGTCATCCTATCAGGGTGCATTACTTATCGGGCTATCGAGTGTCCTGACCGTAATCCTGGCACGCGAGCACCGATACGATCGGGTCGCTCGATCATCCTATCGCCGCGCAATGCGCCGCCGCTCGGCAACCTAATTGGCCGGCTCAGGAAAAGGGTACGAAATCCTGCCATGAAGGGCAAAGTAGAAGAGAAGAGAGAAGAAGAGAAGGGAGGGGGAGAGAGAGAGAGAGAAGGTGGTAGGTGTCGTGCGCGCTACCGATTTCTGCGATACGATCCACGTAAGATCCTTTCGCGATCCGGCGGCGTCTCGGGACGAGCGAGAGGGAAGATGTCGGTTAATTAAATGTTCTCGTAAATATTCGCATACCCGCATCCGTGCGTTATTGCGACGTCGCATTAGCGAGAGGGTGATTTATGCCACGGTAACGGGGGGAGATTACTTTAGGGCTCGCGATTGCCGTATCATGACCGTAATTTATTGCACGATTCAATGCTAATGGTCGTTTTCTCTCTCGAACGGCGCGCAATGAGAGAGGTATCCTGTCGCGTACACGCTCTCCTATTTTAAACTGGTACGCACGCACGAACGGGCGAGCGCTTTTCAGCGCGAGCTATCTTGGGAAAGAGCAAACGGTTCCCTCCGATCTGAAATTATAGCCTTAAACAGCGGCATATAGCTTCTAACAAGCGCACGATTTATCCGTCACGTCGATGAGCATCTATCTATGGTACGATACATCGCACGGCGTAAAATCACGACATAACGCGCAACTTTTTGCGCCCACCTTGTGAAAGATTATCGTTTAACCTTTTCTCAGAGAATTTCTTCTACTAATATTTACGTGTACGTTTACACAGTAAAAAATTTTTTATAAATAACGGTCCATTGGACTTTTTGTGTTACTTTAACATTGGAATATGTTGAAAATTACACAAATATATGTTAAATTAACATATTCACCTTGTTAAAATAACACCAGAATTTCAGCGAACCATTATTTGTTACAAAATTTCTTACTGTGTATGTGCCAGTTCTTTTTAATTCAAACATTTTTTTTAAATTTAAACACTTGGCGCAGATACAACGAACATTATTGCGACTAAATATTCATCGCGAAATTCTCCAAAATGATAATGAAAAATCTGGTCGTGCGACTGACAAATGTCATATTTATGCCACTTTGAAATTATATCATTTTCCTGTAACTTTAATAAATTTCAAACTTTATTAAATCTCTGAAGAAGTTGAAGTGCGTGTATGCTTGGTCGAAACTAAATTTTTTTTCAACTACTATTAATTGACTATATGAATTTCTGTATGGTATGCGGATCATATTTAACATTTATACAATTTATCGTTTTCCTAATAAAATGAACGCAAGCTAATGAAAAATAGTTCGAGTAATTTGTCGGCGCGATGTGTCGGGAATGCATGTACGCGGCCTCTGTTGCACGAAGCTGCGTAGCTCGCAGCGCAATAATTGATTGATACGCGTGCAAAGCGTAGTTTTGTTTTCGCGAGGTAGTCATTATTGTGTCTTCAAAGGGAAGAGGAAGCAAAGGCTCGCAAGAAAGGGAGACGCGATAGAATGGCGGTGTGAAAATCGTCAGTAATTGCAGTCGATCGCCTTCGATCTTAATTGAGACATCCGCCCGTTAGCAAGAAGCTAACTACAGGAAGGCTGCGAAGAAACGATAATAGACGCGCTATCGTTTCTTCGCGTAATATCCTGCAACAAAAGTCAGGTGCAAGAAACGGGCTTATTTTGTCGTTTTTTATCTGATACGTTCTGCTTATCCCGCTTTACAAAAGACGAAGATCTCGTAGCGAATGTTTTACTTGCGAAAGCCCACCTCTCTCGTAACGCGGAAGGAAAGTTTGACGCGTTAAGAAAAGGGCGAATGTTCGAAGAAGCGGCTTCCTAATTTACCCGAGACCCATATATTTTATGTACTTTTACGCCGTGACTAGGAATCTAAGGAAAAAAAATGAGCAGTTCGTATCGTCTCAACGGTGCATATCTACCGTGGGTATATTGGAAGATGCTTCATGTAGAAGATTTACTCTTGAAGAATTCGCGGAAAAATGTCTCGTTTTTATTTCAATAAACTAAAAGGGACGAGTGGTATGCGTATTATTCGCAAACGTGGGTTCGGGATGCACGAAACGCGTGAAGCTTGAACAAAAGAGAAAGGAGAGGAAACCGTGAAAAGTGGCCCTCCCACGACCGTGTTCCGCCGGTATAAGGCGAAGCGAGGCTTCCGCAACGGCGGTGGCCAACAATTCGAGAGATTCGCTCGCCATGGAAACGCCGCAAGTTATGAGCCCACCGGCGACCCTGCCGGGCGCGTTGAGGTCGATGGGGTGCTCTCTGGAATGTTTTAATAATATGCATTCCGGTGGACGAACTTTTGAAGTTCCGGAGCCGGCGGGGAAACGGCCGACGGGGATGAACCAAGCCGAACCGCGATACACTTTATATAATAATGATAATGGGCGCGCGCGCGAAGGAGATAGCTCGCGGTTTTTCGCGAACGACGATATTAAAACTCGTTTACTCGCTTAGAGTGAGTAGCTGTCTATAATTATAGACTTTCACCTACTGCGTGCGGGCTGACAGGAATGACGACGTGTTTGAGATAAGTGAGATAGATAAGATAATTTACTGTAATCTGCGCGAGCGCGGCAGGATATACGGCCCGCGACGTAATAAATTTCTTGATCGTTACTATGTGTACGCGCTCGGGGATACTCGTGTCACGCCGAGGAGGAGACAGTATGCAGATAGCCGCGTACGTTTCTCCTGACGAGCGCTTGACACGATTTCGTCGTTAGCGAGCCAGGAAAGTTAAACATAATCAACACCGATCTACCGATTACCGGCGATGTCGAGTATTCGTTTAATGACCGGAAAACACACATCAATTTTGCTTTTCCTCTCCACGTGGTCCTCCTCGGCTCTCAGCCATGGTATACGCGATTGCTCCTCGCTCGAACACGTGATCTCGTTCCATCCTATTTCACATCGTTTGCCGAACATTATTTTCCAATCAACTTCTTAGCGTTCCTCCGTTATTCACATGGAACGCTCGTTTTCTGCGAATTTTTATTCCCCCCGAAGTATCACTCGGATGTAAGCGCGCAAAGTATAATTACTCCTTGTGGCAGGGCGATTCGCGTATGACGACGCCGGGATACCGCGTGTGGCGTACGTTTCAATGGGAAAACCAAGGCGATAGATTAACGATGCGTGAAAGGCACCGATTGGTCAAGCCTTCGAGCACAGTCGACGTCGAATTTGCATATACGGGGGCGTTGGGAGGAGCGCCGGCTTATTGCACAGCTCTTCGTGACTCGCTCACGGCCAATAATTTTATTCCTTCGATTAGTAGGATACCGCGTGTCCGAGAGATTTCAACACGTGTTCGTTAATAGTCACGTCGTGTTTCCTTCGATTTTTAACGGGAGGTAAACTTCTAACGGAATTACGCTTGGAACACGTCGTGCTGCGTTTTTTCGTAAACAAAAGAGGGCTTTCCCATGATGCCGAACTTCCGGGGGATAGTTTTTCGAGGTAGCCCGGCTCTCGATTCACTCTGAAAGACCGGCTAGACGTGTTCTTTGACAATTCCATCATGGGACTCGGCGAAATCGCGCGTAACCCCGTCATTAACTAGTATATTATGCCGACTAACAGGCGGTCCAAATAAGCGCAATATCTCTACCCCGGAAGAGAGAACGTAGGAAGAAAGCTGCGCATATGCGGCCGTCACGCCCCCATCCTTTCAGCAGCCCGATTAAGCACCCCGTTCGCGGATGCAGCTCGCTTGAGCGCGAGCTCATTGCCGAAAATGAACCGTTGAAAGGATCGACCATTGTAAATGTCCCGAGAGAGGAACAAAAGTGCAGATCCGGTGGGATCGTCGCGACATCTTCGTTGCACTCGACGCGACACCGCGATAATGTCGATCTATTTGTTTTCGAAGAGAGTTTGGGCTGCTTAGGATCGCTTTGACAGAAAATCATCGCGAGCTAAGATGTAGTATTTCGCGTGTAATTTGCATTTCCTCTCCGGTAGAAATATATGCAATTTTCCTAGTAGTAGCAACATGCACGTAAAGTCATTAACATTATAGTAACATTTATTGGAAAAGTAGTTATCTCAACTATTTTTGTGGTTGAAATGAAAAAGGGGATCTTCTTGTCCCCGAAAATAACTATATTATTCTCTCAGTGCAATTACCGTCTAGTATTAATGTATTTCTTATTAGTTGTAACAACGCTACGTATGAAATAGATGAGAACTTGATACAGTTTTGTTCAGTGATACTTCTAGGACAGAATTGTCCATATATTTTTTTTCTGTTTTCGTTCGGTAAATGGGTTTAGATCTTGCGCATTTTTTGTGCGCAGTAACTACCGGAAAAATATTACATCTTGATTGGGACCCCAAGTAGTTTTACTCCTTAGTTAGGCAACAGTTGACAAACTGTCCAGTGACTGTTCAAATTTTATTCAGTGATTTTCGAGTTTTGTAATACCGACCCAATCGGAGGTGCTCGTCAAGTTTCGGGACAACCACCGAGGATAAAATTTCCCTCGAAAAGAACGTTTCAGACTGTAGCCCTGGAATAGCTATTTTTTCCGTTCATCTCGGCGCAATAACCGAATTTTAATCTCGAGAAATATTTTTAGACGGAGCCGCGAACGTGGCGATTTTTCAAACTACGTTGGCTGACGAAGTCTCGTTGAGAGAATACCGACTTTGAGATTTGATCCAAAGAGACGAACGCCTCGCTAGGTCGAGAGGAAGCTCAATGGCTCAGGTATAGACGGTGCATACACGGTAGGATCGTCGGCGCGCATACCGCGCGGTATGAACAGCAGCGGCGGTCGAGGAGAGATATCCGTTGCAAATTGTAACGCTCGATCGCACAATCGACAGGCCGGATACGCCGAACGTATCATCGCTGTCGTTTTCTCCGTTAAAAGGCACTTGTTGGAGTGCGTCCGAGCATGATCGATCTGCTCGTTAAAGTAGCCCCCTCCGAGTAATCTGCTTTCGAGGATCATAGAGGTCCCGCGCGCTCGCAAGGACGCGAGACGCATCCTCCCGTCACCAAACGGGAGGGCCACAGCGTGTTCATGCTCACAGAAGCGCATCCCTCGCGCGCGCATTCACGCGTGTAGACGCGCGCCCGTGGAGGAATCGGGGAAAAATCGCAATCGAGAAAGCACAATGCTCGAGAAAGGAAACAAGAACAAAGTCCTTCGCAACGATCTCGCGACGATCATCCTGTCGATGTCTCTTTTTCATCTCCCCCGTCTCTTCCTCTTCTCCTTCTTCTTCCTCTTCATCTTCTCCTTCACCTTCTTCCTCTTTTTCTTCTTTCTCTTCTTCTTCTTCTTCCTCCTCCACCAATGGAACGCAACGCGCACAATGGACGCTTCGATACGCGGGAAATCCTTTCTGCCGATCTTCGCTGTAGCGACTTAAGCGGCTGAAAGGATCTTCTTCGAGGATGATTCTCCGCTCTCCGAGTTTCTCTTTGTAAGTCGCGCTGTATTGTGCCGTGTGCGTACACGCGTGCGTAACCATGTTACTTTTTCTCCCTTTTCCTCTCTTTTTACTGGAAATCGAGAGAAAGAGGGCGGAGGGAGCGGGTATGTATCGTGTTCGCGGCCTTTTCTTTTCGCATCGATTATCGGATGATCGGCTTACAATTCGTACAGTTCACGTAGATCATCGTACGAATTAGGGTCGCGTCATACATACTGATCCGACAATGAGCTGTGAAAAATAGCGAAAGACCTTGCGAGAAAGGAAGAATCTCTATCTTTTTTTTTTTCGGCCCAAGCGTTTAAAAGGAGATCAACTCGGGTCTTCGTCTCTCGCTGAACGGGAAGGAAAATTAATCGTGCTGTAAACAATAAAAAAAAAAGTACTGGGCGATATCTTCACAAATCTTTGTCCGAACGATTCATCTTGAAAACTTAAATAATCAATTTCTTTTTTTCTAGAAAATCTGCGTCACTCAGTAGTCTCGTGTCGATCTTGAAGCGTGGAATGTCCCCCCAGGTCCCGGCGTTTCACATGAGTGGTAAGTTCAATACAACCGAATAATTCTTGCATACCACTTTTTCCAGAATTTCTCCCGTGAGGAAAATCGGGATGACGACCGGAACATTTAGAGGGACCCGTTTGGTATTGAATTTCTTGTTTAATTTTGACAGACTGAGTGAGTTTAAACGTTTAAAAATGATACACAAAGTCTCGGGAATTTCCGCGGTGGCTTCGTTCTTCGCGCGTCCGCGATTAAAGAGTTAATCGGCGAAAAGCCGCGCGCTTTCCAAGCGGACACGGCTGTCAAACGAACATCGTTGCCCCTCTGACAGACATCTGCGGCGACGGCGTGTGCGCGAGCGTGCAGCGCACACCGAGACGCGCGTCCGTGGTGCAGGTGAAGAATGGTAGCCCGCGAGCGAGAAGGAAGGCCGGCGGCGGCGGGCCACCATGCTCGCCTATTATGGCAACCGAGCCATGGGGATTCGAAGAGTGGCCCTCGACCAACGGCAATCCGAATAAATAAAAAGGGAAAATAAGATATATACGCGTGTGGGTGTGGCGGCAGGCGGGACCCGGGCTCATTGCCACCTCCGAAGCTGTCGGATCTCGCACTCGCCGATAGCTATGCTGGTATGCGTACCGGGGGATTCGTGCTCGACCGTGTGTACCACACGCTGTATCCCCGAGACCGCGGCACCTTCCTTCCACGCCGACCTCGACCATGATTCCCTGCCCTTCGCGCGGCGACCGTGCCGAGAGTGCGTTTTTCGCATCATTGTCCGGACGTTTTAAACGTCGCAATCTCGCGTCTCGCTGCAAACCGTCCGGGATCGCTTTCCCACCCGACTTCCGAGAGATTTCTCAGTCTTGTTGCCCGGTGTTTCTTATTCCTCCTTCATCCACGAGGTATTCGATAATTCGAATATATGTACGGCGACTTTTGAGAAAAACGTCGTACCAGTTGTCATATTAATAAATTTCATTTTGAGGAAAATAATTATTACGATATATATAGGAAATTAATTAATTTGAATTAGAGAGATATATTAATGGACATAGGAATAGGAAGCAAATTTTTAAGATTTAGAAAAAAGCGTTCGAATCGCACGGTAAAAAGTTTCGTGTTAAATTTAACACATTTCACACATTCCAAATGGTTCACGCAAATTTTTCTGTTGATTTAACACCGAATTGAAAAGTAACGCAAATCATATGTCAGAAATTAATATCCATAATATGTTAATCGATACTGAAATATAAAATGTTATTTTAAATATTTAACACTTTATTTTAACTTTATTTTAACATTTACACGTGTTGAATATCGGCTTAATATAAAATATTGAGATAACGTGAACGCAATATGTTAAATTGACACACGGGTGTGTGAAAAATTTGACACGAACATTTTGACAGATATCGATTTTAACGCAAGTGCAAAACATTTCTTACCGTGTACAAGCTCGAAAGTATCAGTCGGGCGATGAGAAGGGAGCCAGTTGCGGGATAAATCGAAAGAATCGTGAAAATTTCGGTGGGTGAGGCGCTATTTGAAATCAAGCACGATTCGTGTCGCTAATTTCTCGTCGCTCCTACTTGGCTGCTCGTCCGTGGGCCACGTCCAATACATTTTTTTCTGCTCTATCGCGCGCCCGGCATGGCGAACACGGTGGACGCGGGCTCGTCGTGGAATCTAGATCGTGTAAAGGGTTGAAGTTGATAAAGTGTCCCTTTCCGAGCGACTCTTGCGGCCGCGCGAGCAGCGATGGCTATCTGGCGGAGCCACCTACGAGAGCGGGGATTAGAGCCGGTCGAGTAAGTGTGTCCCGGAGAAGCCTAATCGCCGTTGTTCTACTTGCGGCGAGTCCCGATTAGAATCTCAACGCCCACGCTCCGAGGATGCCCGTGGGTCCTCCGCGTTTGTCCGTCGCGTCGCCACTCGGATCCCGTTTAAATACGCGACTTGACCGCCGGGAGAGAGAGAGAGAGAGGGGGGGGGGACGTTATACCGCGGACGTGCACGTTCACTTCGCTGGAGAGACGAGCTCTTAAAGTAAGAGTTAAAGAGTAAAAGACGGTACTTAAACATTTGCCCTCCTTCGGGAGTTTCGCGCGGCAAGATAATCCGCCAGAAATATTAAACGTCACGCTGGTGGTGGAGGCCGTCGGCAGCCGTGTCCTGGCCTGTCTCCACCCGGTCGCGTATCTGAAATCGCTGCTCTCCGTACTTTTTCTGGAATTTTAAGTGCACGACGAAAAAACACGCATAGCGATGCGCGCTCGCGCGCGGTTTCAGCCGCGTTCTCGCGCGGCCTGAAACGGGCAGGGGCGCTCGGTGAAGCGGTTTTATTGGCTCGTTTGTTCTCGGAGGTGGCGGTTTCTTTGTCGCGACTAGTAACGATCGTTTTACTACCGGTTTCAGCGATTAGGGCTATCATGACGTTTCGCGAATAAAGAGAAAAAAAAAGGGAAGGAGAGAGAGAGAGAGAGACGCTGGGTGATTTAGCGGTCGTAAACGATCGTAATCAACCCGTGGCCGAGCTTCGTCGGTGTATCAGGCACTTTAGGGTGTTCGGGAATTACGGAGAGAAATATATTAGCTAATATAATATAGGTACTTTATGTTCCACCTGACAGGAGACACTCCGTCCGACAGGATTTGCGGCCGTTCGCGGTCCGATAAGCCTGCGATACGAGCGCGTTTATCGGCCCGGGCTCTTTTTATCGGCGTGTTTCGCCGTAATTTTTTCGCGACGACAATATTTTGAACACGCCTCTGTACAATGCTTATCGAGAACTTAGTATGTTTGTCGGTGCGCGCCGTCGTAACCGCCGTCGCTTTCTCTCCCCTTTTCGACAGCGATCTTTCGGCCTACCATTACGCAGCGAGGGATCCGTGCCAGCTTCGTTATCGGGGCGCCTTTTCATACATCATAAGAAAACAGGATAT
Source organism: Dinoponera quadriceps (assembly GCF_001313825.1). Taxonomy (NCBI): domain Eukaryota; kingdom Metazoa; phylum Arthropoda; class Insecta; order Hymenoptera; family Formicidae; genus Dinoponera; species Dinoponera quadriceps. The sequence goes on along the minus strand of NW_014556042.1, from coordinate 996,159 downwards.
TCTCCAATGACTTTAGAATTTTACAGTCTTTACAGTTCTGTGAAAGAAACCGACTTTTCTCCACCTTCCCGCGGATTTCCTCGCTTTCTCCCGAATCGAAATTTTGGCCCTACGTTATGCCTGTTTAGCTTTACTTCAAGTCTTCATTAGGTCTTTCACTAGTGCTTCTTCGATACTACAAATGGGAAGTTATTTTCGTTTTCTCCAATTGAAAACTCAATGTAGAATTAAGTAGACTTAATGTATGACTAAAATTTCGACCCGGGCTGTCCAAAGAGCTGTCCGAGAGCTGTAGAAATTTGTTCACAAAATTCACGCGTGTGTGGTTAAAGCCTGCTTTTGCTTTTTTGCTTTTTTTATAAGAAAGAGAAAATTGAGAAGGAAATAGTTTTCTCCCCGGAACTTTAAAACTACATTTTAGAATCCGACATACATTCAATCGGAAAAGTTCCAAGAGTGTCAATGAGCGTCAATGACGCGTCAAGAAGAAAAAAAAAGGATAAATCGGAATTATACAATGTTTTTGTTGTAATGTTCCCAAGGCCAGATCGCGAAGTCGTTTCTCGGCGTGTACCTCCGCCGCGATTCGCGACGATTCACCGAGGCGAGCGGGACGAAAATTGATCGAACAAAGAAGTGTTAATTGCGTTATTATGAGCGGCCGGCTTATCGAGGTTTCGTCCGTCCACCGAAACGATCGCGATCTTATCGCCTCACGTCGTCCATTGTACGATTATTAAATACGATGATGCGGCTCTATTATTCAGGCATCTCTCGATGGCAACGATCGGTGAGAGCCGATCTCCGATCTCTTCTCTTCCCGTCTCTCTCCGTCCTCCTCCTCCTCCACCGCCGCCGCGCGATCGAGTGCCACGAAAAGATCGACGAGAGACTTCCTGCGCGGTCGTGCGGTGGGTCTCCCGACGTGATCCACGATGATCTCTGTTTCGACAACACTATAAATAACGACTTACACGATAATTGCCTATTTTCTTTTATTTGGGACACACGGACATCCGCGAGTCGAGTCTCGGCCGATGGAAGCCGTGGAAAAGATGACGATTTTCCGATCGCTCGGACAATTTCAGCGCATATTATTGTTTTACATTGATCGCTATTATTCGTGAAGCGTCGCATACATTGTAATTGTTATATAAATGCACAAGTTCACACAGAACAATAAGCATACCGTTTCGAGTGGTGCTGTCAGTATAATCCGGGTATTTTAATATCCGAGTAATACTCGCAGATCTACCCGAGTATATACGTTCGCAGATATTATCCAGATACTTGGACGTCCATATATTTAAATAGACAGATGAGTGTATTTATTTTCGCTCCGGGCTTCCTAAGAACGATGTAAAGATATGATACATTGATATTTCGAGATAGTGTGTGAATAATCAAATTAAAGTAAGAATTGTAAAATTAACTACAGTGTTGTCAAGTGAACAATGAGTGAAAAAGAAAAAAATTACCTCGACAATCAGAAAATAATAACGAGTTATTTAGAAATATTTAGAGTATTTAGAATATTTAGAAATTTGCAATACGTTCGTTTTGTTATTCGTTATTATTAGAAAAATCAATTATTTAAAACGCATAAAATTAGCATACGTACATTTAGTGAGCCGAGTGTCCGCGTAATACTCGAAAGGACTAGGTTACCAGGATATCCGGATAATCAGAAAACCCGGGTACTTGGATAATTGACATTGACAACGGTTAGTTTCAACAACTAGCGTTGACAACGGTTAGTTTCAACAACTAGCGTTGACAACGCTAGTTTCGAGTGATGCACAACGCTTTTTACCGCGAAAACATTCGTGTGTCTGATGATCCGAGGGAGGAATTTTCCGCCAAACTCGCATCCTCGCAGGAATCGTTGCGTTCACGACGACAACGTCGATCTGTCTTCGATTCGATGGCGTTTACAAGTTAATCGAATATCTTCCTTTGTCATAACGTTACGTACCGTCGTATCGGCGCGGTGACAAAAATCGATGGCGAGCGATACACGGTAAGAAAGCTCATTACAAAGTCAAAGCGCGTTCAGGTCGTACCTGAAACTCGCGACGATTTAAAGCGGCGAAGAGATCTCGATCGTCTCGATCGCGGTGAGACGGACCACCCGTGCAATCACGTGCGCGCTCTCGTGGTAAACGCGTTTCTTCGTGAATCCCGCCGGAGGTCGATCGCGATCTACGATTCCCCGATCGGCGTGCGGGCCTTCGGGCATGCCTCGAGGGAATCGTGGGATTCGTCCTGATGCGTCGATCTCGACAGATCTCGATCGCCGTGAGAGCACGGGCGAGCTTTTGCTTACGGCTATCCCATCTCCGCGTAGATCCCGCGTGAAATCGCATCCCCCTTTTCCTCGCGCTCTTCCCGCGGAAGTTTGCCAAACACAATAAACTCCTCCGCCAAGAAATTCAGGGACGATCAGTGTCTCAGCCGAGAGACCTTTCTTTTTTCATACTATTTTTTAATACTGATGAAATAATAATAATACCGATAATTTTTATCCATCCGATCATTGCAGCCGCACAGCGTGGCGTCACGTGGCGCTTTCGCGAGTAGTAAACGATGACCGCTTCGTCGGGGACTAATCTCTCGCACGTCTCTCAATTATTTATTCGAGGGTTCGCGACGATAATCGATTGCTCAATGTAGGCGCCTGTTAGCGTGACTCAATCCGAGGCTAAAGATAGTCGCGCAATGATCTGTCTTCTCGGGTTTCTTCCGGACCGATCTGTCTTCACGTCCGGCTTAAATTACGTCACTGGTTCTTGACTCGTGAGGTCACGAAACGTAAACCAATTTACTCGACACAGGACGGTCGTTTATCTTCTATACGGCGCACACGCGACATTGTTGTTTTTCTTACACGACGCGTATTTTCTTTCTATTCGACCGTTATGAAAACAGCTTTTGAAATTGTTCTCAAATTTCGCGGCAATCTCTCTGTGTACTTGCGTATCGTTGAAAAGCTTCGGACACACCTGTATAATAAAATCACCAATAAAACTGAAATGGCCGCGTACACGAGAGAAAATAATTAGCTGTTCACGTAATACAACTGAAATTTATTTACCAGGCCTAGTTTTTAACTACGGCAGCTAGAAAACTAAGTATAGGCGCAAAAAAACTTTTTGATCGCATTTTCAGATATATGATGGATGTTTGTTATTATTTTTCGAAAAACGCTTTTTCGTGCGCATTGCGTGCGCGATGATACTTGTTCTACGCGCGACCACTGTTAAAGTCGATCAGCGCAGTAGGTCAGAGATGACCCGTGAATTCGCGTTACACGTGCGAGCAGCACGTGCGAGAGGAACACGTGTCGCGCGCGGCCACCGCTGCACGTGTGCGTACGTGTGCACGTGGAAACGCACCGTGTACGAGCCCGAGCGGCCTTCCTCTTCCTCTTCTTTCGCCCTTCTCTCTTCCTCGCTTCCTCGCTCTTCGCAAGGAGAGAGGCCTCCTCGCGGAGGATCGAGACCGGCGTTTATTAACGTTTTGTTTATACGTCCCGATTAGAGCTAATCGATCCTCCGGCGAAATGAGGCATAATATAGAGCCGCGGCTGCCTCATAAATACTCATTTGTGCGGGGCGACTTCCTTCACCGTCGCCACCACCGCCGTCGCCGCCGCCCAAGTCGCCTTCGTTACGCTTATGCGGATGGCGGATCGAATACGCGAATTTGTGTACATAATTAACCGGCGGTTATTAGCTGCCGGCTATATTTATTGCACCGCGGAGGCTCCACACCCGTCCTCTTCCTCGCTCCCTTCCACCTTGCCGCCCTCGCGATTGCGACGTCGCGAGATCGCCCGTAAAGCCGACAGGCGATGATAGCGGAGTATCGGTGATAAATTAGTAATTGCCGCTCTTAAGGGTATATCAGGTGGTCGCCGTGCGCGACAGATTATACTGCGCGATATTTCATACGGCGCAAAATCAGGCCGATGCTTTAATCGCCGTGGAGCAACAAGTGGAAGCGGTAGCGGCGGACGCGTGAGCGTTGCGCGACGATAGTAACCGCTCTCCGCGGCCATAATCGCGCGATAATTGCCGCTTCTCTTAACTACGTTGCGCGGCCGAGTGCTATCAATTTCGATCGATCTCGCTCTTTTGAATATCGCTCGTGAGACTCGTCCGCCTCGTTGCACGAAGCCGACGGGGCGACTTTGTATCTTATCTCATATCGCGCCGCACATTATCTACTTATGCTAAAATCTTTCTCGTTTTATTTTCTTCCGGGGATAAAATTGAATTATCGACCACGCGTCATTTTCGTTCTGATAAACAGAGTCGCGCACCTACGCGTAGATATATCATCTATATAGATTATAAGTTATCTATAAATTGTTGCGGGCCTGCTCACTTTCTTAAATCTTATTTTTACATTTTGGTTTTGTTTTTATTATGTTGAAAGCTCGCAGGTAAATCTGAACGATAACGTTTTGTATATTAATAGTGCGTATATCTTTTATATCACTATTGAGATATGTTAAATATTTCTAAAATTGATTATACCTAACTTAACCTGACCTAACCTATTAAAAATTGGTAAAAGCATTTGACTTAAAACATAACGGCAGACTTTTAATTATTATTTTTACGATGTCACGAAAACTTAATACTGAATTTCGCGAACTTGATTTCGTATTGATAAAAAAGGGAAGTAGATATTATGCATGTAACTATTGCAGATATAAGCTAAGGAACGCTGTTTCTCCCGTGCAAAATCACACAAGTGAATTTACATAATAAAATTTCCGCGTTACCTGCATATTTTATATTCCTAAAAACTTTTCGAATAGTTTGTAAAGTAATAGTTTGTAAGATTATATTGATATTCTTATTTAAATCTGCTGCGCAATATATTGAAAGTTTGATCATTTATTGCAACTTTTCAATTTTCAATGTTAAATAATCTCCATAATCAATATCACAATCGAATACGTGAACTATTTTAAAACTTAAACCAACATAGACTAATAGCTTATCCTTTCTCTCTGCATCGTGCTATGCAGTTTATTATATTTTACATAGTGTGCATTGTATATACGAAAAAAACATCCGTGTAAACATCACTTAGACAGTAAGATATCCAAGGTATCCAATCATACGTAAGACAATACGTAAGATGTAATCTTCAAATCTACGGCACCACCCTGCTGATAAGAGAGTCTTGCGCGTCTCGCGTTTGTCAACAGTTGATTCGACGGCCGCGATAAACACGAAGCGCTCATTCGATACGTGATTCGAGCACGTTACGTCGAGATGATAGACAGCGCGCTGATGCGTGGGGGATTAGAAATTGCGCGCATGACCTAACATTTCTAGACGATTTCACGGTGTGCAAGCTAGAACGTCGGAGGGCGTAAAATCGCGCATCCGGGCCGGCGCGTTGATCCGCGAATTGATTAAGGATCGTTAGATACACCTCGGACTGCGCGGCTCGTGGATACACCGGTGGCAGATTATACGTAGATCAGGCCAATCTGCGATTCGTTTCAGGCACCATGCTTGACCTGTTCTCACGCTACCGCGTCTTCGCCGAGCCGGGAAGCGATTTTCAGGATGCGTCTGGCATACAATTGCCGATCCTCCGATCCTCCGGATTTGTCGTACGATCATCCTTAACGAATACACGATCATTATTTCGGTTTGTGACGCGCACGATGCCACCGTAAAGCCCACAATGCGATCACAGTAGGCGGCTCCGGGGTTGGTTACCACCACCCTGTGGGAACCGATCTCTGTTAAACTTGGCGGAGATGAAGAATTTCACGTATGAAAGTGAGCCCCCTATTTCTTCGCCTAACCATTTCGGTCGTCCATTTTTCTCATCTCCTCTCCTCGCGTCTGTAAGCGTCTGTCCCCTTCTTCACACGCTCTTACAGCTCTCCTTCGATATATCTGGCGATCGTTCCGAGAGGTGGAGACGTCGTTACTTATTTTCCTCCTTTTGCCCCTTCGCTGCTCCCTCCCTCTTCTTCTCTCTCTTCTCTCTCCACCCTCTCTTGCGTCTTTTACTCCGTCTCGCTCCGTCTCGCTTTCCTCTCTCCTTCTCCCCCCGCCCCCCCCCCTCTCTCCCCGTTTTCCATCCTTTATTTTTCGGAGCAGCATTATCTCATAATCGACCGGATGATTCTGCCGTCCACCAGAATGGCATGGCCTGCTGAGCACACGTTTGAGTTCGTTAATGTTCGCCCGTGAGAGTGGATCTAATGAATTTGATGACTCCTTTCTCCGCCGATCTTGCCTCCTCCCGGCCGGGCATTCCTCGCCCGCCCTTCTCCCCTTCCTCGCCCGGAGCGTGTTCCTCTGGTATCGGCGTAACGCACGATATCTTTATGATCCTGGTAATAAATCGAATTGCTGGCGCGCGAGATGAATGTTTTTTACGGGCCCGATAGAAGGTACGGGGAATCGCGTTTTCTACGACGATCGAGACACTTCGATCTATATTGCAAGGTTTCGGCTTGTTTTCTTTATCGGGTCTGCGGTCGAATGCCAATGCGAAATCGAAAGCGGGGAAATTCGCTTTTTTCTCGCGAGGCTTAAATGAACGGTACGCGATCGTTGAAACAAGCGCGCAAGATTCGGCGGTGATTCACCAATAACGGACCCCTCACCGCTATCTCGTGTTTATTTATTCGTCTAGATCGCCGCGTCGATATAGACGTTTGCGCCTCTTTTAACGTCGGCGCATTGACGCCTTGTGGGTCTCCCAATGGGCACGATAGATATTCCCCCGTCTAGGGCGTATAGAGGCTCGCAAAACAGGCTGTGGTAAGTGACGGCCACTGTGGCGATCGGAGAGCGGCGGGCGAAGGGAGACTCCGTAATTAACAATCCATTTTGTATTCGGCTCACCTGATCGCGTCGTGTGCGGTCCGTGACGTCATAATTCGGGGCCCCTTCGAGGCGTACCGCCCCCTTAATGCGGGCCCCGACACCTCTCGGCTCCGCGATCCAGCACGCACTTCCCTCTCTCCTCTGTCTTATTCTCCCTTGCCTCCTTGAGCAGGTACAGGAGAAAGAGGAGGAGGGCGTGAAGATGTAGATGGGAAAGAGAGAGAGAGAGGAGGAGAGTAACGGGGAGAAGGAGAAAGAAAGAGAGAGAGAGAGATCGTCCATCTCGCATCCTTCGTCTCCTCTTCGTCCTCGCGATGCCTGAAGATGCCTGGATAGTATATACACCTCGAAGGCGGCCAGGGGGATATAATGGCTCGGCCGGACTTCACACGATGCCGACTGGTACACCGGAGCCCGGAGGATGATACAGAGCTCGGCGAGGCCGCGAGAGGGAGAGAGACGCGAGTAGCACGGACCTCCGAGCGAGAGGGTTCCGAAGTCGCGGAAGGAGCTACCACGGCGTCTCCCAGCCTTCTCGATCCTCGCGGATCGTCCTGCTCGTTCGATCTTCCGGGAGATGTCGGTTGTGTACTGATTTCTCACTTACGGCCGATCTCGCCGATGAGTATCACGCGGCCCGGTCGTTGCGTAGCGCGCGTGTCGTGGATTACCGATCGCGACCGGTGTCGAGGATGTTATTAAAAAGAGGGGGTCGCTTAATTGAACGCGCGGGACGAGTCGGGAGAGGATAATTACAATAATTTTTCGACGATCGGCTCGTCCCACTCCTAACGTCGCTCTCGGGAATCTCGCGGTCGCGCGTCGAAACAAGAGGGAGGGAGAGAGATAGATAGAGACAGAGAAGCTCGACAGGGAGATTAGGCCGCTCGGAGGCGTCGGAGAAAAGGAGGAGAGGGCGGCGAAGGAGAGAGTCGAAGGGTGGGCCCCGTTACCCGGCTTTGTACGAGGGCCGCTTGCCGCTGTCAGCCCGCGGGGGCCTTATTTCAAGACCGTACCGAATCAGGCACGACAATCGCCCTAATATCCACACGAATGCCGTGCCGGAGGCCCCCACGGTGCAACAGGGCCCCCCCCTTCTGCCCGCCGATGAGGGAGGCAGAGGAGACCTCGCGATGAGTAAGAGATCTTTCCTCTCCCGTCCTTCTTCCCATACCCTCCCTCCACCCGTCCCGGTCTCGCGCGCCTGCTTTCCTCTTCGTCGTTTTCTATCTTTAACCTCGCGTCGTCCCGACGTTTCGCCGCGTTTTGACCGGCTCTCGCCGCTGAAACTTCCCCCGCCCGCCCCCGCGCGATTAACGCGCTCTCATCTCCAAACAAATCGTGGATGTTTACGAGGGAATGTTTCCAGCTACGAGTTTAGTTCTTTCACGGCCTCTTCTCGATCCTTCGCGTCGAAGTGTAAGCTACGCTCGCACGCGGCGCGCCTTCGACCGTTTCTCACTCGAGCCTCCGGCCGGTTCGCGCGTCTTATTTCGCACGTCGCCTCTACACATCCGCGTCTTCTAATCCAGATGGTAAGTCGACGTAACACGCGAATGAGTGAATTCGCTGCACAGTTTTTCCCCTTACGCGAACTAACAGATCACACCGACGGTAAATTCGCACCGAGGAAGAATACGGCGAGTTTGAAAAGGCGCAGACCGTGCCCGCGACGTTATATCGCTCGCGATTAATATCTATCGTTACCGATCATTAATAACCTTGTATCATGGAAGCCGTGGCTTGCTCCACGCGTGGAAGGGGGCAAGTGGAGGGAGAGGGGACCTACCTCGAGCCCGCGGCGTAAAAACACGTTGTTGCTGACGCAACTACGTCCGCATTGTCCGGGGATACGGCGCGTCATTAGTGGAAGCTTCAACGCTACCATCGCGCGCTTCACCGTCGGCATTCAGCGATTCGCCTCGTGGATTCGTTCGTGACGAGCTCCGTGCGAGTAGGTGGCTAGCTCTCGGCCGGCTCGGGGAAAAGAAAAAAGGGATCGTTTAGAAGGGTAATGGGGCCCACGGGCCCCGCGTGCTTCGGTTTACCGAATGCGCCCGCCACAAAGCCCCCAGCCAGGGAATAAACGCAGTCGTTACGGTGTTTGCGCCGGCATTTAATTGTTTGCCCTTTCCTTTCAGACGAGGCAGCGTCTTTTTGTTTCTTTTCGCCTTCCGTCTCCTTCCCGAGCACCTTTCCTTCTTTCTCTCTCTCTCTCTCTTTCTTCCTTATCGTGTGCGACGTAAGCTTCGAATCGTTCGCAAGTGCCCTGTCGTCGAACGAATCTACCGAGTGGATTACGCGGGTAACAAAGTGATAATTTGTTCTCCAGCGGTTCCCGAACGAAAGCTCGAAGGTATTGGAAGATAAAATCGTGAAATTCGTCTTAATTATTTACTTAAATTGGCTTTCGAGTTAGCGTCGCGTTCGTCATGGATTTGTTTCCGATATGTCGCGAACACTTACGAGATTTAGCTCACTTCTTCAGAATGAGGGACGACGTGAACGTACCTTCATATTATCTGATCGATCTAATCGTAGACGTGTGGCGGATTCGTCGATAGCTGCAAAAACCAATGCGGCAAACGAACTTTAGATTTACGATTTCGTTATTTAGTAAAACTTTCGAAAGCTACTCGAGTTTCAATTATTTTACTTAATTAACGTTTTAAGATTTCGATATGAAAAAATAAAAATATTCAGATATATTATGCTGAAATATTTTATTTTGTTAGTATATTAAGAAACTGTTTATAATATCTAGTCTTCCCGACTCATCGGTCTATCGAAGAAAAATTGATAGTAGTTGTTTGGTTTGTCAACGTCATTGTACATGTCGAAATATTATTAACAATAAAAAAAAGAAGGCTAAAAACTCATTTTCTCATGTTTTTTGATATAATCAGCAGTTTCCTAATACACCATATAATGAAATAAAATATTTCCTCAAGATATTTTTAATTTCTAAATATTCTTTTATATCGAAATCTTAAATAATGTTAACTAAGCCGAATAATAATTATAATTTTTCGAGGGCATTTCCATAACTTCGTACTTTGCCTCCAACTACATTTAGTTAGCATATTATGTATCTTTGTGTAAAATTTGTAAAATTGCGTAAAATTGTGTAAATTGTGTAAAATTTGTAAAATTGTATCGATCGGATTCAAGTAGCTTTTTAAACTTTTTAAACTAAGCCAAGCCCGATCCCGCATTTCCCCCATTTCCCAGCGAAACGAAGAATCGGACGGACAGGATTCCGAGTAGAATGTCGAAAAGTCGCGCGCGACGAAGATCGACACGTCGGCATAATCGAGAGCCGGCGAACGTGGGAGTTTATTTTCATCGGTGACGCGGCCTGCAGGCCGCGGCGCGCAATCGCGTTTCACCTTCTCGCCACCGACGAGTCCAGAGCCCCTTTTATCCGTTCCGATGGAAGCGGACCGTGCATCATGGCGCGGCTCTGATAAACGGATTAAGAACTTCGGATCTAATTGGCCCCCGGTCCCCGATTGTAAAAGAAACCTTCGTCCGCCTTACTGCCGGTCGTGAGATTAGGATTCGTATGGTATATGTGTATACCACCCTGGAGCTTATCTCCCTCCCCGCCGTTGGCTTCCCAACCTGTTCGCTGCGAGGAACCTGCCAGTGTTTACCCACATTTCCCTCGGGTTTCCAATCACTTTACGGTCCTAATCGTCGCTTCCGCATACTTCGTCCGCCATTGGCTCGCCGTGCCGTGTCGTTATCGGCACTGTTATCGAGACTAATACCGTGACTATTGCCGGTGGAATTTTTAATAACAAACTACTTGTCGTACCGCGTCCCCTCTTTTCTCCCTCTCTTTCTCTGTCTCTCCATCTCTCGCTGGAACCTTCCTTCGCGTTGTGCGATAGAACAGTTCGCTGTTAGTCAACTCGAACATATCGACTTAGGTTATCGCTGCACCCGATCGTACGGAGATACCGAGTCCCTCGCTTGTGAGAAGAATCGTTCCCGGCTCGTTTCGCTCGTCGTTGCTCGCGCCTTTCTTGCGCATTGTTAGCACAGGCACGTAGCGGCTTATATTTGCCTTACGTGTTCCATAATTGGTTGAATCAAGTAATATTCGAGGTATCCTTTTTTCTTCAACGAAACACACTTTTGAACTATTTCGAGCATCAAGCGTCGGACACTGTTCCATCCCCCGTCGGTCGCGTCGTCGCGCGAAATCGCGCGGCGGGAAAAAGCGCCATTCACGAGTATAAAAAATACCATAAACGCGAACATTAAACCGCGGTTTCGCGGTATTCGCGCGGAGAGATATATCGGGCGTATTTTACTCTAGTTTAGTATAATTTACGATCCATAAATTACGGCGCGTTTCGCGCCGGCGTTATTTCCAAACCGAACATCCAGCCGCGTAATTGATCGAAACTTTGTAGCCTCCTGTCATTTTCGGGCCGGCTTTCTCGCAAAAGCGAAGATTGAAAACGGCGTGTCCGCGTGAAATATCCACGAACATGGATATTCGACGGAATCGACGAGGCCGCGTGTTGCGAAAAGAGAAGGAAAGAGCGAGAGCGTGATGCCGCGGTACCGCGGCATAATAACAGAGCGCCGCATACACGCACACACGAGCCGAGCTAGCTGATGACTTCATTGAACTGGACCCGCTCGGGCCTCGGGCCCAGGACCTCCCTGAAACCGCCTCAAATTATAACGCCGGCTCGGGCCCAGGCCCGCTTTTGATGGGCTCGAGACACATCTTGAGCTCCTAGCGGAGCACAAACGGAATCGCCTCGATTTCGCGTCGGCTGCGCGCCGACGACAGGTATTGCGATCCACGTTCCGCTTTAATCGTGCGCTAATATTTATCGAGCCGAGGGGCCGATTTTTAATTTCGAACAAACACGCCGTTTCAGAGGCGTTGTTAGGTAGAGGGAAGGCAAGGAACCACGGCATGTTTTACGACATTAGATTAGATTAGAAATCTGCTCTTTCAATGATTAATAGCCGAAACCGTATCTCAATCATCGATCTCGGTAAATATCCAAACAAGCGATCTTTCGATTGCGCGCTATAAGCGCTCTTTACAATTTATTTATTTATTTATTTATATAAACGGGAAAATTCCATTTTACACACATGAAAAAAGATTATATAAGTTACATAATAGAACGTAAGATTTATTCAAATTACATAATAAAATTGTATAATATGAAATTATATAAACAAACTTATATAGGTAAACTGACTAACAATGTATCGACAGTATTGAGAAGATACCACAGAGTCTGAAGATATAAATAATCAATTAGATGATTCTTCTCTTTCATCGTAATGGCACTCGCGGTGTCTCTCTTCCGCGTCTCGTTTTCACAAGCTGTCGAAAGCTCTCTGTCTCTTTGCGTTGTCCTTTTTCGCGAAACGTCGTGACACACGCTCACTCTTCACCACGTCGTCGTGGACGGTCGATATATCGATCGGCGGTTCGTCGAGTTGTGTGAGAACGATCTCGCGCGTGTTCGCGATCAGCCCGCATGAGCCGCGTGTTGCCAGCACGGATACACGGCGCGATCGCGATCGGGATCGTGTAGATCTCGAAACGGTACGGCGATGACGTCGCGCGGTGTGGCGCACGGAAAATCGCGCGGAGATACGGACGTGCGGATCGCGTGGGATTATATTGCGCTCGCGAAATCGTGACGTGTACGAAATAGTCGCGCGGTGATGTAGATGCGACGTTCAGGTACTCGGCGTAAGCGGAGCATTAATATGCGCCGCATAGACCGCACAAACCGGATCGACGTTTCAAAATATTCTCACGCTTCCTTTGGCGTGGTGCTCCAGTTACACCTTGCCGGCGCGAAAGTAACTGATTTGACGGACCAGCTTCGAAATTGGAACTGAAGAACCATTTCAGTTTCGTTTATATGTGTGTGTATGTGTGTGTGCTCAGGTCTCATTTTAAAAATTAGTTCACTAAAATATTCGAGCATTAAACCTTTTATGATTCACGGAATAATTATTTTATCGATAGTCGGTTCAATTTTCTAGAGAGAGATGTAAAAAGCGTATTATTATGGGCGTAGCCAGAATTTCAGTCAGGAGGGTCAAAAGGTTATTTAGCTTTACATGAATTTTATTATCATTTATTTCACACAAATATATTGAATTTATCTTCGCACGAGAAAGACTTATTAGAGTATTGACACTAAAGCTAGTTTCCGTAAATCTTTGATAAACCTTCTCGATACTTTTTCTTCCAGCTTTTTCTTCTACTCAAGCACTATTTTTCTACATACATAGCCCATCGTACATTTAACACGCATAGCCCACTGAGACGGTTCTATGACATTATTGATCGCAACTAAGTTTTATATCGTTTATATTTCTTTATTTTTATGATTTTCATAATTTAATTGTCTCTCCTTGCCAAAATCTATGGGAGGGGAGCAAGCATCCCTCCTATTCCTTAGCTATGCCTACGTATATCATATATATTTCTCTGCGTTCGCTGTGTGCGATGGAAAAGAGAGAGAGAGAGAGAGAGAGGGAGAGACAAACACTGAATGAATCGTCTCCACTCGACAGGGAATACCAAAATTCCATGAACGCGAGCCGGCGAATTATTTACGACCGGCTGAGGTATACACGAGAATCGAGTGCTCGATCGTGGCAATAATACTGCGTAGAAAAGGCGGAGGGAAGACAGAGGTAGAAACGGCGACATCGGCCGCGGAACAAGTGGAGAACACGCGGCGCACACGGAGTCATCTAACCCGGTCGGGTCAGCCGGAATATCCTCCACCTCCCGGTTCTCTCTTTCTCTCTTTCTTTCTCCCCGAGCCTTCACCACAGAGCGTATCGATGCCCGCTCGTACACTAGGCTGGAGATCCTATGGGAAATAGAAAGTGGGCACGCGGCGTTCGCGGTTGCCCCGTGCGTTTAGCCTATGTGAAATTTACGAGCGGCTTGTCTCGTAATTACCATTGTAGAAACTCGCACCGGTGAGAGAAAGAGAGACAGAGGGAGAGTGAAAAAGAAAGAAACAGTAAATGAACGAAGGTGGATAAGGTGGAAGGAAATAAGACAAGAAGAGAATGAGAGAAAGAAAGAGACGGAGAAAGAGTGAGAAAGAGAGAGAGAGAGAAGTTACTTCGTAGTGTATCTCGAGGCTGGGCCCGAGAGAGGAGGAGAGACGTGGGGCCCCGTAAGTGCCGTGTAATTGCCACTGCGCGTTTACTCGGGCATCTGTTTACCCACTTGGATCGTGCAAAACGCGCCGAGCTGTAAACGCCCGCTCTCGGGATCGCGCGGATCGGTTTTCATCTCGGTAAAGAGCTTGCTTATTACCCGCAGAAACAGGCTGCCGATTGGTATCTACCGCGTCTATTAACGACGCTGCCGCGAGAACGTCACTTCGCAGTCGCTCTCGCAGCCGCGATGGTGTGGCGTGGCCTTCTGTAATTAGGAAAAAATTCCCCAGCAACGAGATAGATAGCGCGGATCGCGCGCGGCGTCGCGCGCGCGAGAAAAGCGTGTCGATCTCCGCTGGTATCTCGGACTCCACGATACCCGGGGCCCCTGGTCTTAATGTCCGGTACCGGCGATAATACGAGTTAATTAACTCTGGGTTAATTATTCGACTCGTTGATTATCCCCGACTGCAATTCTATCTGTAGTAAGTGCGCGCGAGGAATAAAAGGCTCGAGGAGGACATAAAAACGACGTTGGTATGAATCGAAGATGACTCAACCCTGCGATCGAACTACGGATCGGTAGAGAGTCCCAGTGAATTGCGTTTGAAGAACTATATCGAAGAGAAATACGTGATCTATGAATTCTCCCCACTCTCGAAAAATCATTGAAGAGTCGCTCTGTCCGTTAGACATGGCGCGGATCCTGTAAGCCGATTAATGCGTGTTTGGGCATCATCTGAATTTGACGGAAGGTCAGTTAGATTCATAGTGTGTGGTCGGTGTATAATTTGACGTCATAAGTGAAGTGATTCTTTTTGCTAAAAATTTATGTATTAACATAAGTAAGCATTACGTGTATTTTTTTTTGTAATAATATATAATAGTGTTATACATTATTAAGTAATTGATTATTTCTTAACAATGCGTGTTATCACTTTGCAAGTGAAAAGTAAACTATTTTTATACTTCCACAAGAAAGAAAATATTTTCTTTCCCATAAAAATACTTATTTTCGTCATTTCAAAATGCCCTTTTCTCAGTGGTCCAAAAAATATTTCCCGAACGCGCTCTAGAGTCATTTTTTCCTTTTAGAACTATCTTTCAGCTTCATAATTCAAAATAATAAAGAATTAAAAAATTTCAATTTTTCAAGTAAAACACTACCATTCGCAAGACCACTGTTTAAAATCGAATTTCGTTCAGTAACTTGAAACTGATTTTCTACGCGTCAAACATTAAAATAGAAGAGTTACATTTCATTCTAGAATTTTATCAATCTCTTTCCTTTCACAGTTTCTCAGATGTGGAATTTCGACTATCGCACAGGGTTATAATACGACCCTGTTTGCGACACGAGCGACTTTTTAGAAGTGTACGGCCGAAGGATTAACGTCAACGCGCGATCACCGATCTCCGGAACCCGCGACGACCGCGGTAGAACGCCGACGCGAACGGGTGAATGCAAAGATACCCGAGAGAGGATATCGGAATGTAGATGATAGAACGGAGCGCAATAAATCGGCGAGACGTCACGACGCAGAAAAACGGCCGGATCCACTTCGTCCCGCTCTTTCTTTGTCGTGGGACCGATGACACGCCATCGGTCCCAACAGCGCAGCTCCCGGGGCCACCACTCGGTCACGAGGCCCAGTTCGACCGTCTGCGACGCGACGCGCGGCCTTGCGAAATTCGTGACAAAAAATGTCTGCGGACTTCCCTGCACCACCCCCTCTTCCTTATCCTCGTCCTTATCCCTCTGGTCCACCTTGCTCGCTCATAGATTCGTGTATACGGTTAGGAGCGAGGTAGCAGCCTTCGGGACTCCTGCGCGAGTGGATCCTTCGACTGCTCCGGGTTGTGAAATGTGTAATTGACACGAGGAATGCTATGCTTGCCAAAAGATGTACATTTCGAAGATTCTTCGGACAAGCGTGGACTGATCAAATTAAATCATCTTTAGTCTTGATATTACTAACGCAAACTTGATTTTCCGCGGAAAAATAATTTATATTTTTCGCAACATAATAAGTAGAGTCATTAGATTGCTCATTAATTTAGTTAACAATTGGGTGAGAAGTTATCAGGGATTTTAACATTAATAATTAATATTACTGGGATTCCCTTTAAAAGTCGGTTCATACGTGGAAGCCGGTTACTATGTTTCGCCTGGCCAAAAAATCAGGTACGTTCCGCATATACGATGGACAACTTCACCTTCCCACTATCATATTAATAATTTGACATTATTAATACCTAACAGAACTAAAACATCTATGTTTAACTCCTCATTGACCTACATTGATAAAATAATTTGTCGATCACTAGACTCGACCCCAGTTTATCTGAGATATACTCGACAATCTGCTGTGAAATTATTCTCGCGTTCGTCGGTGCGTCGAAAAATCTCAATCTTCGCTCATCCCATCATTTCCCACTCGGAGAAGGATTAATGATTCCGAAAATACTCAAGCGCTCGAAGGCCGATTAAATCGACGGTGTAAGTTTACAGTGTTAATAACGCGTCGTCAATATGTAAAAAATGTGGCGATCTCTCCCCGAAACCCGAGGTTCGAGTCGAGGCCGTGTCGCAGCGAGGTCCATTCCGCAAGGTCCAGGTCATTAGTAGCGGAGCTAGGCGAAAACTCTTGCCATTCTCGCGCAGTCAATTAGCCGAATTGATCACCAGACACCCGTGACTTCGGTCGTTATAACGATCCGTTCCTATTACTTGCCGCGAATGCCTGGCGTGCCATCGCCCGACGTGGCATGCAGAACAGCGAGGATACCGAGAGCCGGGACTGAAAAAAATCATGCCGTGGAACATTCTGCAGCTTTGTCGAGGCGCGCTCATCGCGCGTGTACATTAGTGTGTCTCGTCCCTTTTTTCCATGTCTCTCCCGCTCCCCCTCTCTCTCTCTTTCTCGCTCTCTCCCTCTCCTTCTCTTCCTTTCTCTCTCTCTCTTTCTCTCTTCCTTCCTCTATACTCTCGTCATAATAAAAGAATCTGTTCCTCCCTCTATATAACGCCGGTCCGCCTCTACCGTTTCGACAAGCAGCGGCAGCGTGTTCGAGCAGGTTCTCAGGAATTCACGACTCATGCGGCGACCGGGTGTCCAGGTGAAACGGATAATGGCATTTAACGAGGAGGAATCGTTGCACCGCGTGCACCGAGCGCGGCCCAAATTACCGGGTCGGGCTAATGTACAAATGACGCCCGATGAATCGACGCGTCGATCGTATTGTTCCAACACCTTTCTCCGGCCGCGTTACTCCGTGAGAACACGTATCAATCTTTTTCTTTCTCTCTCTCTCTCTCTCTTTCTTCCTTTGTTTTCTCTTTCTCATTCCCCTAGTTAGATATGGACCCTCGGTCTCGCCTCGATTTCCATCGTTTCAGTCTAATTAATCGTAACCGTCGATTAATTAGTAACCGTAGCTGTCGGTTTATCGTTCGACAAATCGATCTTGCATTCGTCGGTAATTTCAAGCGTTCAATTCAAGCCACCGTCGTGTTATTTTACAAACACCGTCAGGAGTAGCTTTCTTCTTCAACAATCATTTTATTATATGTCGATTAATCATCTTCGCGACTCTCGCGATGAGTTAATAATTCGACGAGTCATCGAGCGCGATTCCGCCCATTATTCCTCTCGTTTGCGAAAAAGCGAAACTTACAACGTATTTTTGTGGCACATTGTATACACGGTACTCCCGTCATGCCTTATACGGAGATATGGAAACAGATAGATCGCTTCGTAGGATCGACGGGTGTAATTAGTACGCGCGGCCAATCAACCGTGGCGGAATTAGTATGCAAGTTGGGAAATTCAAGCGCCTAAACGCTCGCAGGGCAGGGCAAAGCGGCGAAGGGGAGAGAGAGGGGAGGATTGAATCGGGATGACAGAGAGAAAGAGAGCGAGAAAGTCAGGAAGGGCGGTGGCGGTATGAGAGAGGCGGCGGCTCTCCTCGTCTCTGAAAACTGGTCTGGTGCAGTTGCGGTCTTAGGAACAGAGGAGAGTCGAAGGAGCTGCATTCCCCGGTAATTAGTCTCACCCATAAATTACTGGCTATTTCGCGTCTGTGTTGGTCACGAGTCGGTAACACCGTTCTTCCCCTCCCCCGTCCCGATACGTTCCGACTTCCCTTTCTGCTCTACCTACGTTTCTCCCTTTTTCCCGGTCACTCAAAATATCGTTCTCGTTCCAAATAACAAATGAAAGAAAGAGAAAGACAGAGAGAGAGAGAGAGAGAGGGGGGGAGAGTGAGTCGACACGGGTCTCGGAAGCCGTGAACGTAAACTCGTGAGATTGCGATCGTAATCGCAAAATTATCCCGTCTTTCCTTTCTCTTTTCATTCCGACTTTTTTGGACTGTAAGCTAAATTTAAGCACGCGTCTATCTTCTTTATTTGCAAGAATCGCGTAATTTTCACATATTACTCGCGTCATATCTCAGTGAAAATAACACGTTGCACACCCTGCGTGTTACGCATCGTACGTACGAATGGAGTCTTCAGACACGGCCAGGAGGGGCTATTTAACGGGCGGGAGATTCTAGGTGCCAGGAGGTCCGACTCTATGGGAACGAAACGGGCTCATCTTTGCCGTAGGTCCGCGGACCTGTTCTGGACCGAGTGGATCTCTCGGGGCGCCGAAGAAAGGGGCACAGGACCCCGCTGCTAAATGAGCTGTAATACGGACCCCCGCTGAACCTCCTCTCGCCGCGCCAGCCCTCCTTGAACCGTACTCCGAGGCATTCCCCCTCCCTTTCATCGCCGCTTAAAACCACTCACGCTGCTTGGCCCGCCGGTTATGATATGACCACACGAGACGACTTCTTCTGCTGTCGACTCTTCCTGCAATATTTTTACTTCTCGGCTCACCTTTATTTTTTCCCCCGCTCGCTCTTTCATCGCCGCTATTATCGCCCTCGTCTCTATCACCGGGATCGCATCAATGACCGCGTCATTCCTGAGGATTGCCGGCGCTCCGTAAAAGAAAGGACGCGTGTGAAAGTAGCGCGGGGTAAAAAGTCAAGCTGAGGGCCAAGAGATACACTATTATGCAACCGTCGCTGAATTCGTCATTGTATTACATACAATCAAACTTTTATTTCTCCACAATTGAGTATGTATATGTGTGTATATGTGAGCGTCGGTCGGGTTTATTCTTCTGCCGCCGAACCTGAATCTGGATCACTGGCGACGCGTTCGCTCCGCGAAACCACCGTTTCCGCCATTGAGCGAACTAGTTCACAGGCCCTCCTCTCGACTATTATTCCGGGAAGTAACGGAGAACGGTCGTGACACCGAGAGCCATTGCTGGGCAAGACTGTTCGGTCAACGAAGCAGTTGACCCGCGTGCTCGGCGGTCGATCTAGCAATTAGGCCAATCGTTGCGATCGACGCTACGCGATCGGCGGCGCGGAGAGGCTCGCGTCGGGGCAATTAATCGGCACTACATAATCCTCTTGATTTTATTAGACTCGTCGAGTTCCCCAAGGCCGAAGACCGGCCGATCGGTTAGTCGCTTTGCTTCTCACAACAGACTGAAGCGCACGCTTCGATCCATGAATGACCATCCGAGGAGCTGGTTCGAGATACCGAACTCGTAAACTTCCTAACGACTCGACTTATTAGCTGGATGTGACTATTACCGCTCATCCGCCAACTAGACTCGCATAGATTGTAAAATATCGCCGTGTAGCGCGGCAGTAAACATACTCCCGAAAGCTACAGTTACCGTGTCGTCCCGGCCGTTAAAAGGCTCTGTACGTCGCTCTGCCGAAATAGAACGCACTTGAAGCAAAAGCTGCATCTATTACTAGGCCGGTCTTCATGTAACACAATTCGGAGTACCGATATTCCACTGTGAAACGGCCAAGTGCTCGGGAACCGGTAAAGGCTGCTGCTACAGCCGCGAGCCCCGCTCGCGGCTTTGTCGTGGCGGCGGAGATGAAAAGGATGTAGCGAGCCACACGCCGACAGCTTAAGCCCTCAATAGCCCTCTGCGATGGTGCCTGCAGCGTGTACCAAAGCCATAATATGGTGGGAGGAGAGGCGAGGTAGAAGGAGCAGGTCGCGCCGGTCGAAAGGAGGAAGAGAAAGAAGCGAGGGAGAAGCGCGGGACCAGTCGGGGCGAGAGGTGGCGGGTCGAAGGGAGACGAGGCATGAGACGGCTACTGAGCGGAGCTCGCCTTCACAAAGCATCAGAATGGGACTTACCGGGGCCCCGTTATTAGTCCTTACTCCGCTCGTCTTCGTATTGGTACGACAGGGGACGCGGAGAGAGCGTGCGCGCGCGCAGGAAAGAGAGAGAGAGAGCGACGGAGAAAGAGAGATCGGATCTCGTGCGCCCAGCCGCACTCCCCTCGCCCCGCGCGCGCGCGAGAGCGCGTGTGTCGCCTTGCGGAGGATGGCATGGGAAATGTCAGTGTCATCGATACCTGCTTTCCTCGTGGCGCTTCACAACCTGAAAACTCATCCGGCAAAAGAGCCCCCTTTGTCACGCTGCCGTGTATTGGCGAGGGCCGGGGCGAGGAGGGAAGGGACGAGATTGACACGTCGGGCGAGATTCACTTGACAGGGCGAACTTCTTATTATAGGGATGAGAGGATAAGAGGGTAGTGTGGAGGGATAAGAGGTACACTCGAACGTCAGGTTGAGCCCCGGCTAATCTTCCGTCGGAGTCTCGTGTCTTCGAGCCGGTTGATCACGCGGAGCAGCGTTTCTTTCTTCCTTTCTTTCTTTCTTTCTCGCCTCCGATTGCCTCACATTGTGACGAATGCGTCAATTCCCGACCACGCTAGTCCGGAGGAGGTTTATACGTGCACGGAGAAAATATTGTAATAAAAATCACCACGAAATTTTGTAACGTTGCGCCGTACCTTAATTGTGATTGAAATCACTTTGTGTGTTGTAATCTTTAGTGATGCGTACAATGAAATACACCATTAAAGATTGTAACACACAGAAAAAAAATTAGTCCTAAATCAAGATAGATATTTCCATACATAGGCAAGAATGTTATAATACTCTTGGATTTTTAGTCTTGAATTGAGTTCAAGTAATAGTTGCTTCAATAGAAATTCGATCAAATCAAGACTGAAAATCTTCTAAGAAGATTATAATATTCTTGCTTAAACATGAGAATATTTATCATTGATTTAAGATTAACGTTTTTCTGTGAACGCATCATAATTTCAGTTATAATTCCGATATAATCCAATATTATACAATTTTGTAGCAATTTTTATTACAACATTATTCCGTGTACGCTGAAGGAAGGATTTGGTAACAATTACGAAGATTTGATCAGTGTGTTTCAACGAAATATATCTTGAAATATTCACAAAATTTTGCTAATTACGACCAAATCCTCCTTTCATCGCACACATTTGGCTCCCGTGGCTGCATGACGTATTCTTCCTAAAAGTTTGTAAATTTCGACTTCAAATTAACTCTCGTGTTTAGCTTCGTCGGAACATATAATAGATCGCTTATCGAAAGGAATCGCGATCGAAAAGTATCCGCGAAAAATATGCGTACCATTTTCACATATAGTATTTCCCGAGTTCTCTCTTACGCTCGCTCGCAGGTTATCCTTTACAAAGTTCTCATACCTGCATCCATCGTACCGCGAAAATTTGCAGCACCAGCTCGCATTTCCTTGCTATAATCGGGGTCGCCGATCGAGTTGACGTTACTCGTCGCTCGCGACGTCGATCACCTTGACATTGCTCGGCCGAAAGATCGGGACATGATCGCGCCTCCGTGGGATCCTAAGCAGCACGCGGTGCGAGCAGAGAGGAGCGGCTCCTCGTGCCGACGGGTTCCGTAGGCGAGTTAAAAGAGGAAAAGAGGGGCTCGGTTGCGTCTGGTTGCCGCCGAGCGGCGCTCACCTGCCTAGTCCGCAACAGTCTCGTACGGTTCGTTCGGGCCAGGAGCCTCGCCGGCGATCGCAGACGGCCGTACCTCCTTGTCTCCCCTACCACCTTTCCACCTCCGCAGGCTTTCTCTCTTTCTCGATCTATCTATCTCTTCCTCTCTATCGCGGCTTTTTCACCCTTCAGCCTAGCCATTTCCGTCCTACCGTCGGCTGCGCCCCTTCGTTCTCGCCGTCGCTCGCGATTTCCCACGAGTTTCCGCGCACTTCCCTACTTCCGTCCGCCGATCCGCGCGCGGCTATCAAAAAAAGTCTCCAACGTCATTCCGCGGGGGATGCCTTCCACCTTGAAGATCGTGCCTCTCGCGACGGCGAAGTCGAGGATGCACCCGTCGCCGGCGTCGGCCTCGCGGCGGCGGTGATGGTTGTGCGCCGGTGGTGGTGGTCGCGGCGGCGGCGGTGGTGGTGGTTGTGGTGGCGGTGGTGGTGGACGTGGTGGCGCGGTGGTGGTGCTGCTGCCGCTGTTGTTGCTGGTGGTGGTGCCGGTGAAGAAGAGGAAGAAGAAGAGGAAGAAGAAAACGGCGTACGGTGGTGGGGGGGGCGACTCTCTTCTCTACTCCCCAGAACTCCGTTAGTGGGGGTAAGGCAACACTCAAAGATCGTGGTGACGTAGTTCTGGCAGGAACGCGACGCGTTTTTGTCCACGTAGCAAGAAAAGAGGACTTTTCTACGCCTTATCTGTGCCCTACATAGTCGTTACCTGCCGGGAGTGAGGAAGAGGAGCGAGACGGAAGTGACGAAAGAGGAAGAAGACGTCCGCAAGAGAGAAAGGGAGAGAGAGAGAGAGAGAGAGAGAGAGAGAGATAAAGACGGCGAGGCAGGCCGTGCAGCAGAGGAAGAGCGAGATAGAGATAGGGTGGCTAGGGTGGGGGAAAAAAGAGGGGAGCGGACGGGACCGGAAGTCAGTGCTCTTCTTCCGGGTCTTCCTCGAATCGCGAGGGCCTTTATCGCGATCCGGAAGACGCGTGTCTCTTCCAACGAAGGGCGTCTTTGATCGCTCTCCTTCGGCGTTCACACGCCGCGATACGATCATGAGGATCAAACGTGCATCGCGATCGTCGTCGTCGCCGCGTAATCTCACAGGCCTACCTTCGCTCCGTACGACGTGTCGGGAAACGCGACGTCAAGAATAGTTCCCGGGGAGACGCAAGGCGATCCAAGAAGGATGAGGAACTCCGCACGCGGCCAACAAGTCCTCGCAACGTGAAGTGTCGCGACCTCGTGCCCCCCTCCCCTCTGCCCCGGTGCCAGCGAGGATCCTGAAGAGAGAGACTGCGCGAGCGTCACATCGGGTCGACGCGCATTTTCGAAAAACCCACGTCGTGTCCGATGGTCCACCACGGTCGGGATGTCGAGTCTCGCCGGACGAAGCGATAAGGGAATCGCGCGGCGGTAGAGGGGACAGTGCGTGAGTCGCGCGTGCTAATATTCGGCCACGAGGTGTACTCGGACCTGAGGACCGTTCGACTCGCGCTCGCCGGCGCGCCGTCGCGATCTCTCCTCATCGAGGAGAGATCCCCGTGGTCAGTGCGACAGAGCGGGCCGGAAGAGGAAGAGACACGTACAATCGGTGATCTTCGAGTGCCAGGTGCGGAGGGGATGGAGATGCGCCCGGTTCTCGTGGCGATCTGCCTCCTCCTCGTAACCCCCATCACCGGCTCTTTCTGGTGAGTGACTACGCATCGCTTGTCCGTGATAGTACGTTCCTCCTCGTTCTGCTCGTCGCCGTCGTCTTCGAGAGAGAAAGAGACTTTCTCGCGCCAAGTCTACGCGAGAAGCAGATTTACATTGGGCTTAGATCAGTAGGTGGCAAGTGGAGCGGCGAACCGTTCTTCCCGTTTCGGTTACGTCTCGGGAGAAACGAGCGCTTGGCTGACTAGCGGCCTCGCGTGTTCCCGTCTCGGGCGCGTCACGGTTTCGTTCTGAATTTCACTTGTCGAATTACAGTGCCCTGCATGCAATGTCACGATCCAACGTGACGCGCGAGAGCTTATCGTTAACAGCAGCCGCGCGTAGAGTAAGCTCGCGTAGCTGTCGCGTACGTACGTCACGAGCACTTGTGTCATATCTCCGGCGCGAACGGCTTTCGCGCAATCTCCGTGGATTTATGAGTCTGATACGTCTGATAAGTGGCGGATGAAAGCATCGCTCGCGCCACTATTTCCAACGTGATTACATCTCGACTCGGTCACGACGATCGCCCGCGCGTGTTCTCCCCCTGCCGTCCCCCCGAAATCCTTCAAAAGTGAGATAGAGAGTGACAAGTAACAGCTCGACGCGTCCTTAGCGCCGTAACGCGCGACGACCATAAAAACGAGGGTTAAAACAAACACAAGTCGTGTGTTTGCGCGGCGCGGTATCTGGTCTGGCCTATTCTGCTCGCGCGCTCTCTCGTCGGCTCGCTCGCCCAAGGAAAATAGTATTAGGCAGAACCGCGGAAAAGACCCTTCCCCCTCCCCCATCCTCCTCGTAAGTGACTCCGAAACTTGCCCACCGCGGAGAGTGAAAGCAGACGCGCGAGTCGTACAGCTCTGACTTGCGCGCGCGATTCGCTCACGTTGAAATTCTAGTCCGGCGGGCGCGAGCGCACACAGATTATTGTGTAATACGCATTTATTGCACAATACCCAATTATCGCGTAATGTGCAACAATTGCCCTGACCGGCTGGTATCTTGATGACCCGGTTGCGCGAGGAGAGTTAACGTCTCTCGCGAGTTCGCGCTTCCACGTCGCCGCTCTTTCGCGACCGTCGCTCGCGTTGCGTCCCGTACAAATCGCACGCACAGGGCTACAGCACGCAGAACTGGATGTACGAAATTGCGGCGTCGCATTAGAGCCGGCGATGCGCCGCGTCGAGAGAGCGCGAGAGGAACTAACGAGTGCTCCAGTTTCGCGGCGCGTCATCTGGGTTATCAATTATTACGTCGCGCGTTACGCGCACGTAGGATGAGTAATGACGCTATAAATCCTCCTTTCGTAGTTATCCGTGCTCTTATAAGCGGACTGCGTCTTGAGATTTATGGCTTCATTTTGCGCTACGCGACTCGCTTCGCTTGCATTATCGACGCACGTGAAACGCCTTCTCTAAATATCTCTTTATTTCTAAGCGTGACTCTTTTTCTCTCTCTTTCTCTCTCTTCACTCGCTCGTGCACACTCCTTTCGTCTCTTTATTGAATTACCCGGCTTCCGCTTACCTCTACCTCCGGTTACAACTTCCTCGACGGAGAAGCCGGTTAAATCCTTAGCCGATCACCGAAGCTGCGAAGTTACGTGACACTTTCGGTAGCTGAACTCCAACTATCTCGGCCGGCGGCAGTAAATTACTCGGTAGCGCGACGTTCGCTGTGTATTCCGCTTTGTTGGATAAATGTTTGCACGGTGATAGAACGTTATCGTGCCCGTGTCACTCAGAATTACAGCATCCGGAGACGGATTGTCCCGTATCTATCTGGCGGGCGTGGCGTGAACTTCGCGTGCATCAGCAACGCGCCTTATTATACGTCAACGTGGAAACGCTACTTAATAAAAGGTTTTTAATCGCACAATATTACTCACGAGAAATTGTAGGTGTAAAAAGTAATTCATTTCTTGCACTGTAAATAGAGCACGTATATGTTATTTATCGGTCTCCGATTAGCTATATAGGAAAAAAGAGCTAGATTCAAGTAAATAATTACTCCGATTCTCCTTGGCAGATTTTTACTTGGATCAAATAAATTTTACCTGGATTAAGTAAATATTTTACTTACGTCAAGTCTAATCGATATTAGTTGATCCAAATAAAAATTGCTAAGGAGTATTGGAGTAATTATTCATTTGAATCTAGCACTTTTTTCTGTGCAATTATTACCCTCCACCGAGACATCGTAAAATTAATCACGACACAAATAGTGTGACTAAAGAACAATAAATAAGTAGCACTAATAAATTCTAATCGGATGGGTCGTCTATTTTATGCCATTACTGATACGCTTTCTCGGACATGGCCGACGGGGTTTGTTTGACGACGTCGGTGGAGAGTTGTTTGTGAGGGTGAAGAGGGCGAGAGTCCTCCTCGAGGTCGAGAAATATTTGTTTCCGATTTAAAACGGATTTCTGACATCCCGACTGTGCCATGAGGCCTCGCATCTTATCGCTCGCTCACTTCCCCATCGTAGCTGTCGTTCACGGCGTGTTTGATAAATATATTAAGAAGATGACGGTTTGTTTCGATAACAGGTATTTAACGGTCAAACTGGAAACTCTCCGCTCTTTCTTTCTGCCCGCTTCGTTCATCATCCGCTATGAGTTAATCTGCGGCCACTATCGCGCACGAAGACGCGTGTCGGATCGTTTTATCCACTTCGCTAGTCACTGCGGCGTGTAGCATATCGTATCCAAAATTCAATTTGTGAATCTCGGGTTTTTTCTCGAATCATCCATTCATGTACGAACTGGATTGCACGAAGGTGTTCAGAGATTACAAATATTTTAATTTTATAGAAATTTTTACATAGAGAAAGAGAGAGAGAGAGATAAAAATGAATGAGTATTATATATACATTTTGATTAAAAACGAAACGAACTTTTGCATCAACCCAATATTTTTATGTAACTCTGATCAATTTTAATATAACGTGAAAAGTTGCGTTATACTAAAATTTATCAGAGTTATATAAAAATATTGAGTTGATGCAGAAGTTCATTCCGCTTGTTTAATTTCAATGTACACATAATATTTGTTTATCTTTAAGATTCAATAAAATCAATTAAGTACGCGCCATTTCATTCGATGACCTGCCGAGTCTCCGATAGCTGCATAATCCCGCGGTCGTAGAAATTCTGTGGCTTTTGAGCGAAGAAATGACGAAGAAAGGAATTTTTGCATCTACCCGATAAATCGGACTTTTCGGACGCTCCGAAAGGTCGCCTACAAATTGCGCGAGACGAAATATGACGAAACGAGAGCGGCGATGGTCTTCCGCGAATCATTCTCTCTTGATTCTCACTCGATGACACTCGAGCTGGCGGCACATCATTTCAGCGACCCTCATTCTTGCGGAATGCCATCTCTGCCTGCTCCGAAAATATCGCGGGGTCCATAAATCAGCCGCTCGTACGATCGTTCGTCATCGAGTCGCGCATTACGCCCTTCTCGCGGGTCCTCCTGGGTTCTCCGCGAGGACCCGGGGCCCGATTACCCGATTGGAACCGGATTCCCTTTCGTCGATCGGCATTCCTTGGTTTTTTCGCGACGAGTACTCCTCTCTCTCTTTCTATCTCCCTCTCGTTCCCGTCCGCGCATCGTCCGCTCGCGTCTTACCCCGTCCTTCTCGTGCGGTCCTCTGGGAACGAAGGGACTCGTGGAGGAGCGGCCGAAGGCAGGGTGGGCGATTCACGAGGGGACAAAGACGACCAAGTGGAGGAGTAAAGAGGTAAAGAAGTGAGCGAGGATGGACAATGGTCTCGCTCAAAGCGTCACCCGTAAATCTCGTTGAGCGCGTATAATTTGTAAGTCGGCAGCAGCCCCCCCTTGCCTCCTACCCTCCCCTTACTCACCCCCTCGTCCTCCTCCGGCAGCCGTTGCCCGCGTTTCTTCTTCTCTCTTTCTCCCTTGTCGTCCGAGATTCGAAGGGCCGTGGTCGAGATACCACGACGCTCCGTTCCATGTTCCTGCATGGCTCTCGCTCCGGTCGCACGTTCTTCGCCGATTCTTGCGTTTCTTCGACGTACCGCGTGTTATACACGCGCTGTACTATCGGTTTTTGTATCGATACAATGTAGAAGTGCGATCGCAACGTTATCACGGATCATGTCCTCTGTCTGCCACAGTGGCGTGTAATATCATGGAGATACAGCGAGATTCCTGGCGATATTTCAGATTTAGACGCGATCGGGGATGCTTTCACCTTGCGCTGATAGAAAATTCTCGTTAATTTCGGCGCCAATTAGATTTTATAGTAGTAGCAACATGCATGTAAGATTGTTATCACAGATACTATACCGACACTACGGTAACTACTTACTGGAAAAACGATCCTCCCGGCTGTTTTTCCGGTTAAAATGTATGTTTGGCGCCGAAAATGTCTAGCATTTTCTATCAGTGTGGACCGAAGATCAGTATTCCGAGAGAGTAACGTTGTGTACTCCGCGCAGCTTCGTCGCGGACAAGCCACGTAATAAGCCACGTACGTACCGTAAATACCGTATCCGCGTGAAAAAGTGAAGGAAGCGCGGGCCTTTCGCCAGCGCACAATGATTATTCCCCGAAATACCAGAATCGTGGCCGACGAGACGGCCAACAGATCGTCCCGTTCATTTTCGGACGCCGACACGTGTCGGCCGATCGATCATACGCGGTATCGAGGCGTGCGCCGCAAATACCCGACGTGA
>NW_014556042.1:958077-967653 GCF_001313825.1 Dinoponera quadriceps | reverse complement strand
GGGGGGGGGGGGGAACTTTTTCAGCGGGACGATTCTGTTGCGCCATTATTCAACCCTGCTATTCCGCCTCGGTTGATCGTCGTAGTTTCGGACGACTTTTCCTCGCCGGAGCGATCGTCAATCTCCGCACGAGGTCCCGGTGAAACGCCGGGATGAGTTCCCGTGAAATTACGGTCGTAATCACCGTGATTACCAATTACGCCGCGGAACGTTCCGCTTTTCATACGAGCAGAGCATCGCCCGCGTTTAATAAGTATCCGCGGACGCTCGTTTTCACGCGTCGCTTCGTCTCCGCGAGCGGCGCGATCGAACGGCGGATAGTCGCGCGCGATTGATCGCAGGTGCGCGCGGCGGCAGGTACGCGTACAGGTAGTGGGCAGCGCGATAGATCGGCCGGTCGAGCGGCCGCCGCGCTGGTATCGTAACGGCGAGCCCCGGCGATAATACGATAGCGGGCTCGCTCGCGGGCTCGCGAACCCGGCCAATGGGCCGCGGTGGGCAGTCCGCGGCTACCTTCCCGCTGGTTGGACAACCCGATCCGCTCCCCCACGCTCTCTCACCTGGGCCATTCTCTCGCTCTCTCACCTGCTGTATAATCATAATCATAAGACCGCGCTCACCGGGCGGTTGCGAGCGCGTGTACGCGCGCTTAAGCGGCGTGCACACCGTCGACTAGTTCCCCCCCTTTGCGAGTGAACTCGAATCGCTCGGGGTCCTCGAAATTGAACGTTAATTGTAATATTCAGCGTCGAGACGCGCGGGCTTACCGAAGTGTTTGAACATCGCTTGATCTTTCCGACACCTTTTTTTAAGCTTGTTTTAAGAAATGAGAAAGAAAATATACCCTTTCTTCTTCTCTCTTCTTTTCTTCTCTTAACTCTGACGCTCTTCAGGATAATTTGCACCTATTTAGACGGCATATAGATTAATTAAACCCTACTTTGATGATTTGACACTCTTTTTAACTTTTTCCGCGAATCTTTAATTCTACAGATTGAGTTCTAATGCTACTTTCGATAATTTATTTTAACGCTAAAACAACGAGAACGGAAATCTAAGACATCATCAGTGTCAAAGTAAGAGTTATATTATATTATTAGAATTGAAATTGAACCTATCTTGCCATCTTAGCTCCCATTACATTGTAGAATTAAAGGTATAACATAGGGCTAAAATTTCGCTTCGGATATTCTTCTCGAATAAAGTGAAATGAATTTCTATTCGTTTCTATATGTATTAAATTCTTGTAATGAGTTACCTCTAACAAGAAAAGTTCTTGGAAAGTTAGTTAATGATCGCTCCGAATATTTTTCACACGAAAAGTGCCGGTGTAGAGCATTTGAAATGAAGCAAACGTGCGTCATTCGCAACTCGCAGCTCGCGACATGCCGCTTGCCGGTGTGCACGCTGCCTCACGACCGCAGATCGATATTAGCGGCCGAGTCGGCGGATAAAGCTGTTAAATTGGATTAAATCAAAATCAATTTAATTATATACTTATATGCGTGTGGTCCTCTATGATAATTTATGGCGCGCCTTGCGCGGAAAGGCGTACTTTACGACACGCTCCTAATACGAGTATTATTAGCCCGGACAGCGCGTAATAATTCTTGATTACTATAATTACACGACGGACGCATAATTGTAACGTGAGCCGATCGTGTCGATACGCGAACGGTGACGTCGGTGTTAATAATCGCTACTCGTAACCGCGGCTACGAATTTTATCCTCGGAGCATGCCATGTTTCTCTCTCTCTCTAATCTTTCCTTTTCTCTCTAATTCATAACTGTTCGCTTCTACAACTTGTCACCGAGTAAGACATTCGAAAGACACAACTCCGATGTATTACGGTAAACGTCAAGTTTACGGCGAGAACGTTTCGCAAGTCGGAAGTCTCTATGTAGAGATCGATCTACGGTTGAGACTCGACTTCGAATCGAGATCACACCGAGATACCTTCCGCTCCATGATACTTCGCGCCTGGATGGCGGAGCTTCTCGATCTTCGCGCTTGGAGAGAGAAAGAGAGAGAGAGGGAGAGACAGATTCATCTCATTTCGTTGCACGGTGCCAACGTAAACACACATAACTCATCCCTTTTCTGCAGTTCCTTGTTCCGAGCGTACGCGCTTCCGATACGCCGCGGCTGCCTCCGTGGATGTAGGATTCTCGAATTAAATATAGTGCCAAATCCTCCGCGGCCACGAAGGTGCTCTATCATTCGCGACCAAGACATTCGCGCTCCACCACCTCGCCAGACGGAAATACGACGGACGGCGTGTAACACGCGCGCTCGCCTATTCGCGCACAAAGAAGAATAATTTTGCTGCCGTAGCGAAACCGTCGTTGCCGCTGCGATAAAATTTAGTCGGCGTAACCAAATTAGCGAATTATTCGTACTTAGAGGAGAAACAGTTTTATTGCCGAGATAAAAAAATTCTGCTGAATAAATTGTGACCCTGTATCCTTGCGATAATTTGCCGTTCATTTGCCGCTAGAACAAAAATAGTGTTTTCTCGCGTTCGCTAATTCGTTCTTACAGCAGAGCAAATTGTAGTACTCAGCCAAGATATATCCAGCGAACGGCAATTAGTAATCTTAACAAATCGTTTTGCTGTTCACATGGTAACTGACGGATTCTGCCGCAACAGCGCAAAATTTGCTGCGCCAGCAAACTATTTTTCTCCGTACGTGCGCCATGCATGCGCCAAAAAAAAAGTGCTGGTAAAATATTTTATTCGCGTAATTTACTTGAGAAATATTCTACTTGGATCAAGTAAATACTACTTGATCCAAACAAAAATTTGTTAAGGGTTACGGAAATAGTTATTTACTTGAATCTAGCACTTTTTTTTATGTGCGCCAGCTCGATACGCGCCAAGTGCGATTTCGACGAGGAACGTCGTATCTACATAAAAAAAAAATAGTCTTATAAGTCAATGATAGATATTCTCATATGTATAAGCATAATACATATATAAGCAGGAATGTCATGATGTTCTTGGAAGATTTTTAGCCTCGAATTGAGTGCAAGTAATACTTGCATCAATAGAAATGCAATCAAATCAAGGCTAATTTTTTTCCCAAGGGAAAAACGCCATTTGCCGACGCAACGCTGTTTGTTCATCAGGATCAATCGTCGAGGCTCGGTCGCGCGTTAACTGGAGAAGCCACAGTGCGGGGAGAGAGTTAATATTGCCCGATATGTCGGAAAAACAATCGGATCTCTGGCGAATATGGCTCTATGGAGGAGACTCGCTTCCAGGAGTGCCGAGCGGTCATTTAACGGTTGTTGTAATTAGCAGGACCGCTCGTCGGTTAACCTATAATTACGAGCGTTTCCGACGCTTTATGGTGACACCCACCGTAAATACGTCGCGCTGAGAGACGAGTCGTAAAACGCGAACCCACGGAGAGCTGCCTCTCTTCGTGGGTGATAATGTTGAACCTGCTGCTCCAATTACGGTTTTGTCGAAACTCCCGTAATAACCCCCGGCGAATTCAATCGAGACCGATGCAAATTGCCTTTTACGCGGCACCGGGAAACCGGACTCCGTGTGTCGTTTTCACCCTCGTTCGACTCTCGCTCTCGCCGAGCGTCGATAATTACCGTTCGCCACTTCGCAATTTACGATTGATATCAAAGTATCGCGCGAGAGCCCGAGTGCGCGAGCTGAAAAACCGAGGCGAACTCGGACCGGCCGATCGCTCTCGGAACTTTCGTCATTCTATTTGCATTTATATGAGAAAGTCGCAGCTATATAATTATATCATATCATCGTCGCGGGCTCTCACTCGCATGTGTTCCTCGTTAATCATGACTTGCAAAATGCCCGGGGAAAATAACGTTTTGTAAAACACCGTAACAGTTACAGAGAGCCATCGAGTGCACCTCCATCTCGTGCGCGTCTTTTCCGTAATTTCTTAGCGACGCTGCGCGCGGCAGTCAATGAATTGCAATGAATTAGCCGAACCCCCCTCGGGACCATCCGCGGTGCCCCTGCGGTGCCCGCGCTCGTCTTCTCCTGTTTCTCTCACCGCGAGCGCGCGGCGCGCTAAAGAAATGCTTGATTTGTCACGACGCGGTGCGTGTCAATCACCGGCGGGTCAAAATACGGCGGCCATAATAACGGCAGTGAACCGGCAATGACACGCGTATCAGAAACGGGGTGGTTAACGACGGGTGTCCGCGGTCGGGAAATGAGGCCCCTCACCCCCTCGGCCCTCGTGCTCGCACACTGGCTCCTCTCTTTGCGCGAAATGCAGCATGGCGTGACGCAACAACACGCACCACGTGCGGGCCACGCACAATGCTCGTAATAGTTCTCTTTCTCTCTTTCTCTCTCTCTCGGTCTTCACCTTTCGCGCGCGCTATCGCTCTTCTTTATTTCTACCCTTCCTCTTCCCTCGTCAGACGTTTCGCTCTCTTTCTCTCTCTCTCTTTCCCACCTGCATCTCTCTCTCCTTCGCCTTGACCTCCCTGAGAGCCTCGCTCGGTCCACCTCTGTTACCATCGCTCGCACTACCGTGCCTATAAATGATTTACCGGACGTTCCCCCTACAGGGTGCCGGATTGGTCATGGTTTCGCTGCGCCAATGGCACGGTGTTAATGCGACTTTATGTCGGGCGTGAACGAGTGCGTGGCCCTTTTTCAATTTGAGCCCTCGGCGCGGCCGCTCTCCTCCCGTTCGCGGCATTCTTCGCCGCATTTATTTGCTCTTAATGCCCGCTCGTACGTGCAGGATTTACGTGTGACGGGACACAGAATTATCGCGCTTATTATTATTATTATTATTACAGGAATATTTCCTACGACCTCTCGCACTCTTCTCCACTTTTCGATTCTTTTTTACCGAGATACAGCGTTTTCCCCTCGATTTCTCGCGCTTCTCGACTAGTACGCGCCGATTAATTTTACGACGCGCCCCTCCCGACGTGTACTTCAATCGACAATATTGATATGTCAAGCCGCGTCGACGTTTATTAATTTCGATCAATCCGGGGTACGATGTAATTAACGTGTCTGGAATGCACGTGCCGTAAAAAGCACGTCGTTGTATTCCACACGGTTATGACGGGCGACGATCGATTTTAGTGGAATGCTGGAACCAGAAAGAGAGAGGGAGAGAGGCGGAAAGAGCGAGAGAGAAAGGAAGCTCGCGGCCGGGCGGAAGAAGAATTCGAAATTGTCTCAGTGGCGCGTGCAGGGTGCACGAGTTATGTACGGAATTTTAAGGCCCCGAGTCTATCGCGGACTGCTCTCGAACTTTATCGGTCAGGTCCCATTATCGGTTTTATTAAGGCGGACGCATACCACGAATAATTCATTACGTCGCGCGCGAGCGAGCGAACTCACTCGCGTAGAAATTCCGAATCCTCGAGCCTGTCGAGAGAGCAGGCTGATTAAAAATTCGCCACGATATTGGCGGCGAGACGGCGCGCGTTCCTCTTTTTTCCCCCCATGGTAACCCAGCTTCGCCGGTCCAGCTTTAAGCGGGGCACGAATTCTTCGAGATTCACAAAAAGGACTGTCCAAAATGTAACCCGGTCCCGGTGACCCTTGCCACCAATTTGTTCGGGACATTCTCAGGCGGGCTATCGGCTTGCTCCTTTTGCCACCCATGATCCCCGTTGAACGATCCCCGTGCTACCACGTGATTCAGGTTCCACTTCTTTGTCCCCTCCGCGTCTGTAATCGTCAGACACTTAACCATGTTGCAAACTTTCGTTAGAACTGCCGACTGGAATCTTGAAATCGTACGTTGCGTGTTGTGTTAAGGGGATACCTGAAAACTTTACCGACGGAGCATTGATTTTCTTTCTACAAAGTTTTAGTCTCATTAGTTGCGCAGGATTATAAATGTTTTTACACGGTGAAAGTATGCGCGATAATGAATTGCAGCATTGCTCGGTATGTGGCGAAAATGATGAAAAATGTCGAAGTGACATCTCCAACTGTCAGTCAGCGTAAATATTTACTGGTGAAATCCCGCAGCTTGTACGTGCCGAATGTATCAATACTCCAGCCAGGAAAATTTCAAAAAACCTTTCCAGTGAAACAGAAGTTCAAAGAAATATGAAGAGTTTATAAACAAATTTTTATATGGCTTGGTTATGTAGATTTTCCGTTAAATATGATAAAACAGAGTAACACACATCTATCGCATTCACATTTATATTGCATTTACATTTACGTAAGATTTATATGCACGAGAAATACAAGAAAATAGAGTGATATTTATGTAACATAACATTTTGAGAATCACCTATACGTTATTTACGCTTATCAAGTGCGTCATCTATTTTGGCGTTCTCTTAATTCTCCCGCATTTCTCCGCGGAATAAATGTAAGCAGATCTTGTTAATATCGCGATCATTCTTTCTGCCTCCTGACCTTTTCATCGAGTGTCCCAGATTTCCACGAAAATTCTTTGATCGGCGAGAGAAAAGCGGCAAGCGAGCTAAAGCCAGGGACGCGCAAAACGAGCACGCCCGGAACCACTTTGGCACATGTGAGGAGCTCGCATGTGATAGAGTGGCTCCGTTTCGTCATGGTGCTCCTTTTCGTCATCTTCGCATCCCGACGTCGCTATCTGGGTTCACGTCGTCGAGCAACAAGAAGATGATTTAGATCGAACGCGCGTATTTAGCGGGCACGAGCTGTTGTGACTTTCTACTTCCGCTCGCCACTCGTTTGCTCTCGTCTTTTTCTTCATACAGATCAAAAAGTGTCTTATCCCACCGATTCCTATTTAATCGTGTCAACACGATCCCACGTGCAAATTGTTCCTTTGAATTATCATTGACGTCTATTTCATAGACGAAGAAAATATTGCATCGTGAAATTAGTAATAATTATTGCAAAAGTTTATAATGCCGGATTGTATCGGAATTATCGAAATTATTACTAGTATTCAATAGTAATTGTGCATATGTTGTAATCTTAATGTGTACGCATTATATATCACTAATAATTACGACACATATCATAATTTCAGTCATAATTCCGTTCAAGCATTTACATAATTTTATGATAGCTTTTACTAGAATATTTTTTCCACGTACACTAGGAAGTGATACATCTCACGAAAAGAAAATCGCGACAGAACTTTACTAGTATCACCCCCTCCCACCGAATAGTAAGTAAGATCAAGGAGGATAATGACAACGTCCTTGATACTCGCGAGGTTCCCGATTTCCCCCGTGGTCTCCAATCCCACCGATTCGCAATCGGACTGCGAGATATTCGAGGAATCCACCGGTGGGTCTATCGACTCTCTTCTTCTCCCCCTTTCTCCTCCCTTGCTTCTTCTCGCGGACTCCCGCGCCGAAGCGATCTCCTTTCTTTTTCCCGTCTGCAATATGGGACGTTTCTGTCTCTTGGCAACCTCTCTCTCTCTCTCTCTCTCTGGTCTCTCCGTTCGTCCTGCCGCGTGCAAACCGGCCAGCCGAAAGAGGCCAGCAACGTTGCTCTCTCGTCACTGTCTATCCGAGCAGACAGCGTGGAGCTGCCTTCGAGCAAAGTGAGGGCGTCTAATGAGGCAATAAATAAGTCGACCGCCCTAACCGGCCTCTCCACGCTTTTCGTTCGCGACGACGTGTCCATCTTCGAGTTCTTTTCTTGCCTCCGCGTACGCGAGGTGGGGCCCGTCTCCTCGGCTAGAGCCGAGGAGGGGCCCCGCTGCTCTCCCGGCCGTTCCGCTGTCTCGATTGTTGTCGATTAAAGCAAGCCTTCCCTCGTTTTTTCGTCTAGTAGCGGATTCCGCGATGTTTTTGCGGGAGCCGCCGCCTGCAAGAAAAGAAGTACAGCCGCACGAGTGACTGGGACCGCGAAGTCTCGCGCATTTAAATTCGGCATGTCGGCTCTCGCTTCTGTAAACTCGCAGGCGGCGGATGAATTAGCGGTATATTCGTGCGATCATTATTTGGCGTCACGAGGACTCACTAATCAACGTTGTCGTAAAATGTTATACTAAATGGTATTACCTCAAAATCGGATACTTACAAGGGCGAAGTTTCCCAACGCAAGACCTAGACCACATTATCTGGCAACGTCCTATATATGAAAATCAATTAAGTTGAGTAATTTGAGTAAATTAGGCTTCAATCCGCCGCACAAAATGAGATTATTATATTACACACAATATTATTGTTATATAGTCCAAACCATTAATAAGCCAATAAAATATTATTATTATTATAGCGTTATAAACCATGTACAAAATTCATTAGGTTCCATCAGCTTGTATCTAATTATTATTTGATTTATGAGTTAAGATTATAACCAAAATAAAGCTGTATAGATTTAAAGTGTTCAAATAAAAAAAATTGAAGTTTGGAGAGTATTAATAGATTTCTCTCTCTCTCTCTCTCTCTCTTTCTCTTTATCTCAATCTTTCTTGACATTTTTATTTTTACTCAAATCTTATGTCACTTCCTCGAAAGCGATTCGAGTAGTGCTAAAATTGGAAATTTCTCATGAGACCTTAATTAAGATCATCATTTTATATTTCCCGTTATTTTTATACCGCGGAATTATATCTATTTCTTAACACCAGACGATCCTTCTAAACGAAGCGGCCAACTTTCGCGAACGTTCACCCGTAGGAAGTTACGAAATCGCAATCGGCGAACGAGGAGACGAAATCGGAGACGAATGGCAACGTAGCTCCTGACCACTCCAATTCCCATTAGCTCGCCTCCGGCGATATTAATAGGCGCGGGTGCAAAACGTCCGCGGCGCTCGTCAAACGCGACGTGTTTGCAATAACGTCGTAACTTTATTATCCGCCTCAGGGATTGGTCTTTTAGTATCGACGCACAGCGGTCCTGCCGTTTATTTGACTAACGGGGTGAGATGCGCGCGGCCACTAGGAAACGGTCTTTGAAGTCAAAAGGTCGAGTAAACCTCCGCCGGCTAGAGGCTGCGCCTTCGCCTCAGTACTTTTCTCTCTCTCTCTCNCCCCCCCCCCCTTCTCTCTCTATGTTCGCAGCGGCGTTCGCGCCGTCCTTCCGCCGGAAACCGCCACCGGGAATTATAGATCCAATAAAAATAGAGCGACGTGACGTGATGAATTGGCGAAATTGCGACGAGTGTTATTTCAACTCACGTGCTGCACTTCGGTCCGAATCGAATCGGGTACTATCTTTAAATTGTTTGGGGCCATGTGTTCCGACAGAAATCGCAGAGTTCCCGTCAACGTTCGGTGGCGTCACGGTGTGACTATAAAATTCGCAGCGGCACCGTGCGCGCTCATAGTAGCGCGAGGAAGAAAAGTGCGAAATTTTCTCCCGATGAGAAAAATGTCGATCCACTGAATCGCACTTGTAGATGAGATTCAGCCGAGGGCGCGCGTCGTACTCGCGAGTTGTTCGCGAACGCGTCGTAACCATATAGTCAGAAATAAAATGTGAGGCGTATTTCGAGGTTCCCATAAAACGCGGTGGTCCGTGGATTTATTTGAACAAGAGCTTGAACAAGCAAAATGTATAAAATTGCACGTAAACGTCCGCCCTTATTTCTGCAAGCGTATCACCTCCACTCTCGCGTTTTCTCCCCCCCTTCCCCCCCCCC